>NC_059214.1:52454702-52781287 GCF_020615455.1 Coregonus clupeaformis | reverse complement strand
TCTGTATGCTGTCTGACAGGTGGTAGGATATTCCTCTCCCTCTAACTAGTCTCTGTATGCTGTCTGACAGGTGGTAGGATATTCCTCTCCTCTAACTAGTCTCTGTATGCTGTCTGACAGGTGGTAGGATATTCCTCTCCTCTAACTAGTCTCTGTATGCTGTCTGACAGGTGGTAGGATATTCCTCTCCTCTAACTAGTCTCTGTATGCTGTCTGACAGGTGGTAGGATATTCCTCTCCTCTAACTAGTCTCTGTATGCTGTCTGACAGGTGGTAGGATATTCCTCTCCTCTAACTAGTCTCTGTATGCTGTCTGACAGGTGGTAGGATATTCCTCTCCTCTAACTAGTCTCTGTATGCTGTCTGACAGGTGTTGATATTCCTCTCCTCTAACTAGTCTCTGTATGCTGTCTGACAGGTGGTAGGATATTCCTCTCCTCTAACTAGTCTCTGTATGCTGTCTGACAGGTGGTAGGATATTCCTCTCCTCTAACTAGTCTCTGTATGCTGTCTGACAGGTGGTAGGATATTCCTCTCCTCTAACTAGTCTCTGTATGCTGTCTGACAGGTGGTAGGATATTCCTCTCCTCTAACTAGTCTCTGTATGCTGTCTGACAGGTGTAGATATTCCTCTCCTCTAACTAGTCTCTGTATGCTGTCTGACAGGTGGTGGATATTCCTCTCCTCTAACTAGTCTCTGTATGCTGTCTGACAGGTGGTAGGATATTCCTCTCCTCTAACTAGTCTCTGTATGCTGTCTGACAGGTGATATTCCTCTCCTCTAACTAGTCTCTGTATGCTGTCTGACAGGTGGTAGGATATTCCTCTCCTCTAACTAGTCTCTGTATGCTGTCTGACAGGTGGTAGGATATTCCTCTCCTCTAACTTAGTCTCTGTATGCTGTCTGACAGGTGGTAGGATATTCCTCTCCTCTAACTAGTCTCTGTATGCTGTCTGACAGGTGGTAGGATATTCCTCTCCTCTAACTAGTCTCTGTATGCTGTCTGACAGGTGGTAGGATATTCCTCTCCCTCTAACTAGTCTCTGTATGCTGTCTGACAGGTGGTAGGATATTCCTCTCCTCTAACTAGTCTCTGTATGCTGTCTGACAGGTGGGATATTCCTCTCCTCTAACTAGTCTCTGTATGCTGTCTGACAGGTGGTAGGATATTCCTCTCCTCTAACTAGTCTCTGTATGCTGTCTGACAGGTGGTAGGATATTCCTCTCCTCTAACTAGTCTCTGTATGCTGTCTGACAGGTGGGTAGGATATTCCTCTCTCAACTAGTCTCTGTATGCTGTCTGACAGGTGGTAGGATATTCCTCTCCTCTAACTAGTCTCTGTATGCTGTCTGACAGGTGGTAGGATATTCCTCTCCTCTAACTAGTCTCTGTATGCTGTCTGACAGGTGGTAGGATATTCCTCTCCTCTAACTAGTCTCTGTATGCTGTCTGACAGGTGGTAGGATATTCCTCTCCTCTAACTAGTCTCTGTATGCTGTCTGACAGGTGGTGGATATTCCTCTCCTCCTAACTAGTCTCTGTATGCTGTCTGACAGGTGGTGGATATTCCTCTCCTCTAACTAGTCTCTGTATGCTGTCTGACAGGTGGTAGGATATTCCTCTCCTCTAACTAGTCTCTGTATGCTGTCTGACAGGTGATATTCCTCTCCTCTAACTAGTCTCTGTATGCTGTCTGACAGGTGGTAGGATATTCCTCTCCTCTAACTAGTCTCTGTATGCTGTCTGACAGGTGATATTCCTCTCTAACTAGTCTCTGTATGCTGTCTGACAGGTGGTAGGATATTCCTCTCCTCTAACTAGTCTCTGTATGCTGTCTGACAGGTGGTAGGATATTCCTCTCCTCTAACTAGTCTCTGTATGCTGTCTGACAGGTGGTAGGATATTCCTCTCCTCTAACTAGTCTCTGTATGCTGTCTGACAGGTGGTAGGATATTCCTCTCCTCTAACTAGTCTCTGTATGCTGTCTGACAGGTGATATTCCTCTCCTCTAACTAGTCTCTGTATGCTGTCTGACAGGTGGTAGGATATTCCTCTCCTCTAACTAGTCTCTGTATGCTGTCTGACAGGTGGTAGGATATTCCTCTCCCCTCTAACTAGTCTCTGTGTGCTGTCTGACAGGTGGTAGGATATTCCTCTCCTCTAACTAGTCTCTGTATGCTGTCTGACAGGTGGTAGGATATTCCTCTCCTCTAACTAGTCTCTGTATGCTGTCTGACAGGTGGTAGGATATTCCTCTCCTCTAACTAGTCTCTGTATGCTGTCTGACAGGTGGTAGGATATTCCTCTCCTCCTAACTAGTCTCTGTATGCTGTCTGACAGGTGGTAGGATATTCCTCTCCTCTAACTAGTCTCTGTATGCTGTCTGACAGGTGGTAGGATATTCCTCTCTTAACTAGTCTCTGTATGCTGTCTGACAGGTGGTAGGATATTCCTCTCCTCTAACTAGTCTCTGTATGCTGTCTGACAGGTGATATTCCTCTCCTCTAACTAGTCTCTGTATGCTGTCTGACAGGTGGTAGGATATTCCTCTCCTCTAACTAGTCTCTGTATGCTGTCTGACAGGTGGTAGGATATTCCTCTCCTCTAACTAGTCTCTGTATGCTGTCTGACAGGTGGTAGGATATTCCTCTCCTCTAACTAGTCTCTGTATGCTGTCTGACAGGTGGTAGGATATTCCTCTCCTCTAACTAGTCTCTGTATGCTGTCTGACAGGTGGTAGGATATTCCTCTCCTCTAACTAGTCTCTGTATGCTGTCTGACAGGTGGTAGGATATTCCTCTCCTCTAACTAGTCTCTGTATGCTGTCTGACAGGTGGTAGGATATTCCTCTCCCTCTAACTAGTCTCTGTATGCTGTCTGACAGGTGTATATTCCTCTCTAACTAGTCTCTGTATGCTGTCTGACAGGTGGTAGGATATTCCTCTCCTCTAACTAGTCTCTGTATGCTGTCTGACAGGTGATATTCCTCTCCTCTAACTAGTCTCTGTATGCTGTCTGACAGGTGATATTCCTCTCCTCTAACTAGTCTCTGTATGCTGTCTGACAGGTGGTAATATTCCTCTCCTCTAACTAGTCTCTGTATGCTGTCTTACAGGTGGTAGGATATTCCCTCTCCTCTAACTAGTCTCTGTATGCTGTCTGACAGGTGGTAGGATATTCCTCTCCTCTAACTAGTCTCTGTATGCTGTCTGACAGGTGGTAGGATATTCCTCTCCTCTAACTAGTCTCTGTATGCTGTCTGACAGGTGGTAGGATATTCCTCTCCTCTAACTAGTCTCTGTATGCTGTCTGACAGGTGGTAGGATATTCCTCTCCTCTAACTAGTCTCTGTATGCTGTCTGACAGGTGATATTCCTCTCCTCTAACTAGTCTCTGTATGCTGTCTGACAGGTGGTAGGATATTCCTCTCCTCTAACTAGTCTCTGTATGCTGTCTGACAGGTGGTAGGATATTCCTCTCCTCTAACTAGTCTCTGTATGCTGTCTGACAGGTGGTAGGATATTCCTCTCCTCTAACTAGTCTCTGTATGCTGTCTGACAGGTGGTAGGATATTCCTTTCCTCTAACTAGTCTCTGTATGCTGTCTGACAGGTGGTAGGATATTCCTCTCCTCTAACTAGTCTCTGTATGCTGTCTGACAGGTGATATTCCTCTCCTCTAACTAGTCTCTGTATGCTGTCTGACAGGTGGTAGGATATTCCTCTCCTCTAACTAGTCTCTGTATGCTGTCTGACAGGTGATATTCCTCTCCTCTAACTAGTCTCTGTATGCTGTCTGACAGGTGGTGGATATTCCTCTCCTCTAACTAGTCTCTGTATGCTGTCTGACAGGTGATATTCCTCTCCTCTAACTAGTCTCTGTATGCTGTCTGACAGGTGTGGATATTCCTCTCCTCTAACTAGTCTCTGTATGCTGTCTGACAGGTGGTGGATATTCCTCTCCTCTAACTAGTCTCTGTATGCTGTCTGACAGGTGGTAGGATATTCCTCTCCTCTAACTAGTCTCTGTATGCTGTCTGACAGGTGGTATTCCTCTCCTCTAACTAGTCTCTGTATGCTGTCTGACAGGTGGTAGGATATTCCTCTCCTCTAACTAGTCTCTGTATGCTGTCTGACAGGTGATATTCCTCTCCTCCTAACTAGTCTCTGTATGCTGTCTGACAGGTGGTAGGATATTCCTCTCCTCTAACTAGTCTCTGTATGCTGTCTGACAGGTGGGATATTCCTCTCCTCTAACTAGTCTCTGTATGCTGTCTGACAGGTGGTAGGATATTCCTCTCCTCTAACTAGTCTCTGTATGCTGTCTGACAGGTGGTAGGATATTCCTTTCCTCTAACTAGTCTCTGTATGCTGTCTGACAGGTGGTAGGATATTCCTCTCCTCTAACTAGTCTCTGTATGCTGTCTGACAGGTGGTAGGATATTCCTCTCCTCTAACTAGTCTCTGTATGCTGTCTGACAGGTGGTAGGATATTCCTCTCCTCTAACTAGTCTCTGTATGCTGTCTGACAGGTGGTAGGATATTCCTCTCCTCTAACTAGTCTCTGTATGCTGTCTGACAGGTGGTAGGATATTCCTCTCCTCTAACTAGTCTCTGTATGCTGTCTGACAGGTGGTGGAATATTCCTCTCCTCTAACTAGTCTCTGTATGCTGTCTGACAGGTGGTAGGATATTCCTCTCCTCCTAACTAGTCTCTGTATGCTGTCTGACAGGTGGTAGGTATTCCTCTCCTCTAACTAGTCTCTGTATGCTGTCTGACAGGTGGTAGGATATTCCTCTCCTCTAACTAGTCTCTGTATGCTGTCTGACAGGTGGTAGGATATTCCTCTCCTCTAACTAGTCTCTGTATGCTGTCTGACAGGTGGTAGGATATTCCTCTCCTCTAACTAGTCTCTGTATGCTGTCTGACAGGTGGTAGGATATTCCTCTCCTCTAACTAGTCTCTGTATGCTGTCTGACAGGTGGTAGGATATTCCTCTCCTCTAACTAGTCTCTGAATGCTGTCTGACAGGTGGTAGGATATTCCTCTTCTCTAACTAGTCTCTGTATGCTGTCTGACAGGTGGTAGGATATTCCTCTCCTCTAACTAGTCTCTGTATGCTGTCTGACAGGGTGATATTCCTCTCTAACTAGTCTCTGTATGCTGTCTGACAGGTGGTAGGATATTCCTCTCCTCTAACTAGTCTCTGTATGCTGTCTGACAGGTGATATTCCCCCTCTCCTCTAACTAGTCTCTGTATGCTGTCTGACAGGTGGATATTCCTCTCCTCTAACTAGTCTCTGTATGCTGTCTGACAGGTGATATTCCTCTCCTCTAACTAGTCTCTGTATGCTGTCTTACAGGTGGTAGGATATTCCTCTCCTCTAACTAGTCTCTGTATGCTGTCTGACAGGTGGTGGATATTCCTCTCCTCTAACTAGTCTCTGTATGCTGTCTGACAGGTGGTAGGATATTCCTCTCCTCTAACTAGTCTCTGTATGCTGTCTGACAGGTGATATTCCTCTCCCTCTAACTAGTCTCTGTATGCTGTCTGACAGGTGGTAGGATATTCCTCTCCTCTAACTAGTCTCTGTATGCTGTCTGACAGGTGATATTCCTCTCCTCTAACTAGTCTCTGTATGCTGTCTGACAGGTGGTAGGATATTCCTCTCCTCTAACTAGTCTCTGTATGCTGTCTGACAGGTGGTAGGATATTCCTCTCCTCTAACTAGTCTCTGTATGCTGTCTGACAGGTGGTAGGATATTCCTCTCCTCTAACTAGTCTCTGTATGCTGTCTGACAGGTGGTAGGATATTCCTTTCCTCTAACTAGTCTCTGTATGCTGTCTGACAGGTGGTAGGATATTCCTCTCCTCTAACTAGTCTCTGTATGCTGTCTGACAGGTGATATTCCTCTCCTCTAACTAGTCTCTGTATGCTGTCTCGACAGGTGGTAGGATATTCCTCTCCTCTAACTAGTCTCTGTATGCTGTCTGACAGGTGATATTCCTCTCCTCTAACTAGTCTCTGTATGCTGTCTGACAGGTGATATTCCTCTCCTCTAACTAGTCTCTGTATGCTGTCTGACAGGTGATATTCCTCTCCTCTAACTAGTCTCTGTATGCTGTCTTACAGGTGGTAGGATATTCCTCTCCTCTAACTAGTCTCTGTATGCTGTCTCGACAGGTGGTAGGATATTCCTCTCCTCTAACTAGTCTCTGTATGCTGTCTGACAGGTGGTAGGATATTCCTCTCCTCTAACTAGTCTCTGTATGCTGTCTGACAGGTGATATTCCTCTCCTCTAACTAGTCTCTGTATGCTGTCTGACAGGTGGTAGGATATTCCTCTCCTCTAACTTCAGTCTCTGTATGCTGTCTGACAGGTGATATTCCTCTCCTCTAACTAGTCTCTGTATGCTGTCTGACAGGTGGTGGAATATTCCTCTCCTCTAACTAGTCTCTGTATGCTGTCTGACAGGTGGTAGGATATTCCTCTCCTCTAACTAGTCTCTGTATGCTGTCTGACAGGTGGTAGGATATTCCTCTCCTCTAACTAGTCTCTGTATGCTGTCTGACAGGTGGTAGGATATTCCTTTCCTCTAACTAGTCTCTGTATGCTGTCTGACAGGTGGTAGGATATTCCTCTCCTCTAACTAGTCTCTGTATGCTGTCTGACAGGTGGTAGGATATTCCTCTCCTCTAACTAGTCTCTGTATGCTGTCTGACAGGTGGTAGGATATTCCTCTCCTCTAACTAGTCTCTGTATGCTGTCTGACAGGTGGTAGGATATTCCTCTCCTCTAACTAGTCTCTGTATGCTGTCTGACAGGTGGTAGGATATTCCTCTCCTCTAACTAGTCTCTGTATGCTGTCTGACAGGTGGTAGGATATTCCTCTCCTCTAACTAGTCTCTGTATGCTGTCTGACAGGTGGTAGGATATTCCTCTCCTCTAACTAGTCTCTGTATGCTGTCTGACAGGTGGTAGGATATTCCTCTCCTCTAACTAGTCTCTGTATGCTGTCTGACAGGTGGTAGGATATTCCTCTCCTCTAACTAGTCTCTGTATGCTGTCTGACAGGTGGTAGGATATTCCTCTCCTCTAACTAGTCTCTGTATGCTGTCTGACAGGTGGTAGGATATTCCTCTCCTCTAACTAGTCTCTGTATGCTGTCTGACAGGTGGTAGGATATTCCTCTCCTCTAACTAGTCTCTGTATGCTGTCTGACAGGTGGTAGGATATTCCTCTCCTCTAACTAGTCTCTGTATGCTGTCTGACAGGTGGTAGGATATTCCTCTCCTCTAACTAGTCTCTGTATGCTGTCTGACAGGTGGTAGGATATTCCTCTCTAACTAGTCTCTGTATGCTGTCTGACAGGTGGTAGGATATTCCTCTCTAACTAGTCTCTGTATGCTGTCTGACAGGTGGTAGGATATTCCTCTCCTCTAACTAGTCTCTGTATGCTGTCTGACAGGTGATATTCCTCTCCTAACTAGTCTCTGTATGCTGTCTGACAGGTGGTAGGATATTCCTCTCTCAACTAGTCTCTGTATGCTGTCTGACAGGTGGTAGGATATTCCTCTCCTCTATCTAGTCTCTGTATGCTGTCTGACAGGTGGTAGGATATTCCTCTCCTCTAACTAGTCTCTGTATGCTGTCTGACAGGTGATAGGATATTCCTCTCCTCTAACTAGTCTCTGTATGCTGTCTGACAGGTGATAGGATATTCCTCTCCTCTAACTAGTCTCTGTATGCTGTCTGACAGGTGATATTCCTCTCCTCTAACTAGTCTCTGTATGCTGTCTGACAGGTGATATTCCTCTCCTCTAACTAGTCTCTGTATGCTGTCTGACAGGTGATATTCCTCTCCTCTAACTAGTCTCTGTATGCTGTCTGACAGGTGGTAGGATATTCCTCTCCTCTAACTAGTCTCTGTATGCTGTCTGACAGGTGGTAGGATATTCCTCTCTAACTAGTCTCTGTATGCTGTCTGACAGGTGATATTCCTCTCCTCTAACTAGTCTCTGTATGCTGTCTGACAGGTGGTAGGATATTCCTCTCCTCTAACTAGTCTCTGTATGCTGTCTGACAGGTGGTAGGATAGTCCTCTCCTCTAACTAGTCTCTGTATGCTGTCTGACAGGTGGTAGGATATTCCTCTCTAACTAGTCTCTGTATGCTGTCTGACAGGTGGTAGGATATTCCTCTCTAACTAGTCTCTGTATGCTGTCTGACAGGTGGTAGGATATTCCTCTCCTCTAACTAGTCTCTGTATGCTGTCTGACAGGTGGTAGGATATTCCTCTCCTCTAACTAGTCTCTGTATGCTGTCTGACAGGTGGTAGGATATTCCTCTCCTCTAACTAGTCTCTGTATGCTGTCTGACAGGTGGTAGGATATTCCTCTCCTCTAACTAGTCTCTGTATGCTGTCTGACAGGTGGTAGGATATTCCTCTCCTCTAACTAGTCTCTGTATGCTGTCTGACAGGTGGTAGGATATTCCTCTCCTCTAACTAGTCTCTGTATGCTGTCTGACAGGTGATATTCCTCTCCTCTAACTAGTCTCTGTATGCTGTCTGACAGGTGGTAGGATATTCCTCTCCTCTAACTAGTCTCTGTATGCTGTCTGACAGGTGATATTCCTCTCCTCTAACTAGTCTCTGTATGCTGTCTGACAGGTGGTAGGATATTCCTCTCCTCTAACTAGTCTCTGTATGCTGTCTGACAGGTGGTAGGATATTCCTCTCCTCTAACTAGTCTCTGTATGCTGTCTGACAGGTGGTAGGATATTCCTCTCCTCTAACTAGTCTCTGTATGCTGTCTGACAGGTGGTAGGATATTCCTTTCCTCTAACTAGTCTCTGTATGCTGTCTGACAGGTGGTAGGATATTCCTCTCCTCTAACTAGTCTCTGTATGCTGTCTGACAGGTGATATTCCTCTCCTCTAACTAGTCTCTGTATGCTGTCTGACAGGTGGTAGGATATTCCTCTCCTCTAACTAGTCTCTGTATGCTGTCTGACAGGTGATATTCCTCTCCTCTAACTAGTCTCTGTATGCTGTCTGACAGGTGATATTCCTCTCCTCTAACTAGTCTCTGTATGCTGTCTGACAGGTGATATTCCTCTCCTCTAACTAGTCTCTGTATGCTGTCTTACAGGTGGTAGGATATTCCTCTCCTCTAACTAGTCTCTGTATGCTGTCTGACAGGTGGTAGGATATTCCTCTCCTCTAACTAGTCTCTGTATGCTGTCTGACAGGTGGTAGGATATTCCTCTCCTCTAACTAGTCTCTGTATGCTGTCTGACAGGTGGATATTCCTCTCCTCTAACTAGTCTCTGTATGCTGTCTGACAGGTGGTAGGATATTCCTCTCCTCTAACTAGTCTCTGTATGCTGTCTGACAGGTGATATTCCTCTCCTCTAACTAGTCTCTGTATGCTGTCTGACAGGTGGTAGGATATTCCTCTCCTCTAACTAGTCTCTGTATGCTGTCTGACAGGTGGTAGGATATTCCTCTCCTCTAACTAGTCTCTGTATGCTGTCTGACAGGTGGTAGGATATTCCTCTCCTCTAACTAGTCTCTGTATGCTGTCTGACAGGTGGTAGGATATTCCTCTCCTCTAACTAGTCTCTGTATGCTGTCTGACAGGTGGTAGGATATTCCTCTCCTCTAACTAGTCTCTGTATGCTGTCTGACAGGTGGTAGGATATTCCTCTCCTCTAACTAGTCTCTGTATGCTGTCTGACAGGTGGTAGGATATTCCTCTCCTCTAACTAGTCTCTGTATGCTGTCTGACAGGTGGTAGGATATTCCTCTCCTCTAACTAGTCTCTGTATGCTGTCTGACAGGTGGTAGGATATTCCTCTCCTCTAACTAGTCTCTGTATGCTGTCTGACAGGTGGTAGGATATTCCTCTCCTCTAACTAGTCTCTGTATGCTGTCTGACAGGTGGTAGGATATTCCTCTCCTCTAACTAGTCTCTGTATGCTGTCTGACAGGTGGTAGGATATTCCTCTCCTCTAACTAGTCTCTGTATGCTGTCTGACAGGTGGTAGGATATTCCTCTCTAACTAGTCTCTGTATGCTGTCTGACAGGTGGTAGGATATTCCTCTCCTCTAACTAGTCTCTGTATGCTGTCTGACAGGGGATATTCCTCTCTAACTAGTCTCTGTATGCTGTCTGACAGGTGGTAGGATATTCCTCTCCTCTAACTAGTCTCTGTATGCTGTCTGACAGGTGGTAGGATATTCCTCTCCTCTATCTAGTCTCTGTATGCTGTCTGACAGGTGGTAGGATATTCCTCTCCTCTAACTAGTCTCTGTATGCTGTCTGACAGGTGATAGGATATTCCTCTCCTCTAACTAGTCTCTGTATGCTGTCTGACAGGTGATAGGATATTCCTCTCCTCTAACTAGTCTCTGTATGCTGTCTGACAGGTGATATTCCTCTCCTCTAACTAGTCTCTGTATGCTGTCTGACAGGTGATATTCCTCTCTAACTAGTCTCTGTATGCTGTCTGACAGGTGATATTCCTCTCCTCTAACTAGTCTCTGTATGCTGTCTGACAGGTGGTAGGATATTCCTCTCCTCTAACTAGTCTCTGTATGCTGTCTGACAGGTGGTAGGATATTCCTCTCCCTAACTAGTCTCTGTATGCTGTCTGACAGGTGTGATATTCCTCTCCTCTAACTAGTCTCTGTATGCTGTCTGACAGGTGGTAGGATATTCCTCTCCTCTAACTAGTCTCTGTATGCTGTCTGACAGGTGGTAGGATAGTCCTCTCCTCTAACTAGTCTCTGTATGCTGTCTGACAGGTGGTAGGATATTCCTCTCTAACTAGTCTCTGTATGCTGTCTGACAGGTGGTAGGATATTCCTCTCTAACTAGTCTCTGTATGCTGTCTGACAGGTGGTAGGATATTCCTCTCCTCTAACTAGTCTCTGTATGCTGTCTGACATTTGGTAGGATATTCCTCTCCTCTAACTAGTCTCTGTATGCTGTCTGACAGGTGGTAGGATATTCCTCTCCTCTAACTAGTCTCTGTATGCTGTCTGACAGGTGGTAGGATATTCCTCTCCTCTAACTAGTCTCTGTATGCTGTCTGACAGGTGGTAGGATATTCCTCTCCTCTAACTAGTCTCTGTATGCTGTCTGACAGGTGGTAGATATTCCTCTTCTCTAACTAGTCTCTGTATGCTGTCTGACAGGTGGTAGGATATTCCTCTCCTCTAACTAGTCTCTGTATGCTGTCTGACAGGTGGTAGGATATTCCTCTCCTCTAACTAGTCTCTGTATGCTGTCTGACAGGTGGTAGGATATTCCTCTCCTCTAACTAGTCTCTGTATGCTGTCTGACAGGTGGTAGGATATTCCTCTCCTCTAACTAGTCTCTGTATGCTGTCTGACAGGTGATATTCCTCTCCTCTAACTAGTCTCTGTATGCTGTCTGACAGGTGGTAGGATATTCCTCTCCTCTAACTAGTCTCTGTATGCTGTCTGACAGGTGGTAGGATATTCCTCTCCTCTAACTAGTCTCTGTATGCTGTCTGACAGGTGATATTCCTCTCCTCTAACTAGTCTCTGTATGCTGTCTGACAGGTGGTAGGATATTCCTCTCCTCTAACTAGTCTCTGTATGCTGTCTGACAGGTGGTAGGATATTCCTCTCCTCTAACTAGTCTCTGTATGCTGTCTGACAGGTGGTAGGATATTCCTCTCCTCTAACTAGTCTCTGTATGCTGTCTGACAGGTGGTAGGATATTCCTCTCCTCTAACTAGTCTCTGTATGCTGTCTGACAGGTGGTAGGATATTCCTCTCCTCTAACTAGTCTCTGTATGCTGTCTGACAGGTGGTAGGATATTCCTCTCCTCTAACTAGTCTCTGTATGCTGTCTGACAGGTGGTAGGATATTCCTCTCCTCTAACTAGTCTCTGTATGCTGTCTGACAGGTGGTAGGATATTCCTCTCTAACTAGTCTCTGTATGCTGTCTGACAGGTGGTAGGATATTCCTCTCTAACTAGTCTCTGTATGCTGTCTGACAGGTGGTAGGATATTCCTCTCCTCTAACTAGTCTCTGTATGCTGTCTGACAGGTGGTAGGATATTCCTCTCCTCTAACTAGTCTCTGTATGCTGTCTGACAGGTGGTAGGATATACCTCTCCTCTAACTAGTCTCTGTATGCTGTCTGACAGGGGATATTCCTCTCCTCTAACTAGTCTCTGTATGCTGTCTGACAGGTGGTAGGATATTCCTCTCCTCTAACTAGTCTCTGTATGCTGTCTGACAGGTGGTAGGATATTCCTCTCCTCTAACTAGTCTCTGTATGCTGTCTGACAGGTGATATTCCTCTCCTCTAACTAGTCTCTGTATGCTGTCTGACAGGTGGTAGGATATTCCTCTCCTCTAACTAGTCTCTGTATGCTGTCTGACAGGTGGTAGGATATTCCTCTCCTCTAACTAGTCTCTGTATGCTGTCTGACAGGTGGTAGGATATTCCTCTCCTCTAACTAGTCTCTGTATGCTGTCTGACAGGTGGTAGGATATTCCTCTCCTCTAACTAGTCTCTGTATGCTGTCTGACAGGTGGTAGGATATTCCTCTCCTCTAACTAGTCTCTGTATGCTGTCTGACAGGTGGTAGGATATTCCTCTCCTCTAACTAGTCTCTGTATGCTGTCTGACAGGTGATATTCCTCTCCTCTAACTAGTCTCTGTATGCTGTCTGACAGGTGGTAGGATATTCCTCTCCCTCTAACTAGTCTCTGTATGCTGTCTGACAGGTGGTAGGATATTCCTCTCCTCTAACTAGTCTCTGTATGCTGTCTGACAGGTGATATTCCTCTCCTCTAACTAGTCTCTGTATGCTGTCTGACAGGTGGTAGGATATTCCTCTCCTCTAACTAGTCTCTGTATGCTGTCTGACAGGTGGTAGGATATTCCTCTCCTCTAACTAGTCTCTGTATGCTGTCTGACAGGTGGTAGGATATTCCTCTCCTCTAACTAGTCTCTGTATGCTGTCTGACAGGTGGTAGGATATTCCTCTCTAACTAGTCTCTGTATGCTGTCTGACAGGTGGTAGGATATTCCTCTCCTCTAACTAGTCTCTGTATGCTGTCTGACAGGTGGTAGGATATTCCTCTCCTCTAACTAGTCTCTGTATGCTGTCTGACAGGTGGTAGGATATTCCTCTCTAACTAGTCTCTGTATGCTGTCTGACAGGTGGTAGGATATTCCTCTCCTCTAACTAGTCTCTGTATGCTGTCTGACAGGTGGTAGGATATTCCTCTCCTCTAACTAGTCTCTGTATGCTGTCTGACAGGTGGTAGGATATTCCTCTCCTCTAACTAGTCTCTGTATGCTGTCTGACAGGTGGTAGGATATTCCTCTCCTCTAACTAGTCTCTGTATGCTGTCTGACAGGTGGTAGGATATTCCTCTCCTCTAACTAGTCTCTGTATGCTGTCTGACAGGTGGTAGGATATTCCTCTCCTCTAACTAGTCTCTGTATGCTGTCTGACAGGTGATATTCCTCTTCTCTAACTAGTCTCTGTATGCTGTCTGACAGGTGGTAGGATATTCCTCTCCTCTAACTAGTCTCTGTATGCTGTCTGACAGGTGGTAGGATATTCCTCTCCTCTAACTAGTCTCTGTATGCTGTCTGACAGGTGGTAGGATATTCCTCTCCTCTAACTAGTCTCTGTATGCTGTCTGACAGGTGGTAGGATATTCCTCTCCTCTAACTAGTCTCTGTATGCTGTCTGACAGGTGATATTCCTCTCCTCTAACTAGTCTCTGTATGCTGTCTGACAGGTGGTAGGATATTCCTCTCCTCTAACTAGTCTCTGTATGCTGTCTGACAGGTGGTAGGATATTCCTCTCCTCTAACTAGTCTCTGTATGCTGTCTGACAGGTGATATTCCTCTCCTCTAACTAGTCTCTGTATGCTGTCTGACAGGTGGTAGGATATTCCTCTCCTCTAACTAGTCTCTGTATGCTGTCTGACAGGTGGTAGGATATTCCTCTCCTCTAACTAGTCTCTGTATGCTGTCTGACAGGTGGTAGGATATTCCTCTCCTCTAACTAGTCTCTGTATGCTGTCTGACAGGTGGTAGGATATTCCTCTCCTCTAACTAGTCTCTGTATGCTGTCTGACAGGTGGTAGGATATTCCTCTCCTCTAACTAGTCTCTGTATGCTGTCTGACAGGTGGTAGGATATTCCTCTCCTCTAACTAGTCTCTGTATGCTGTCTGACAGGTGTAGATATTCCTCTCCTCTAACTAGTCTCTGTATGCTGTCTGACAGGTGGTAGGATATTCCTCTCCTCTAACTAGTCTCTGTATGCTGCCTGACAGGTGGTAGGATATTCCTCTCCTCTAACTAGTCTCTGTATGCTGTCTGACAGGTGGTAGGATATTCCTCTCTAACTAGTCTCTGTATGCTGTCTGACAGGTGGTAGGATATTCCTCTCCTCTAACTAGTCTCTGTATGCTGTCTGACAGGTGGTAGGATATTCCTCTCCTCTAACTAGTCTCTGTATGCTGTCTGACAGGTGGTAGGATATTCCTCTCCTCTAACTAGTCTCTGTATGCTGTCTGACAGGTGATATTCCTCTCCTCTAACTAGTCTCTGTATGCTGTCTGACAGGTGGTAGGATATTCCTCTCCTCTAACTAGTCTCTGTATGCTGTCTGACAGGTGGTAGGATATTCCTCTCCTCTAACTAGTCTCTGTATGCTGTCTGACAGGTGATATTCCTCTCCTCTAACTAGTCTCTGTATGCTGTCTGACAGGTGGTAGGATATTCCTCTCCTCTAACTAGTCTCTGTATGCTGTCTGACAGGTGGTAGGATATTCCTCTCCTCTAACTAGTCTCTGTATGCTGTCTGACAGGTGGTAGGATATTCCTCTCCTCTAACTAGTCTCTGTATGCTGTCTGACAGGTGATATTCCTCTCCTCTAACTAGTCTCTGTATGCTGTCTGACAGGTGGTAGGATATTCCTCTCCTCTAACTAGTCTCTGTATGCTGTCTGACAGGTGGTAGGATATTCCTCTCCTCTAACTAGTCTCTGTATGCTGTCTGACAGGTGATATTCCTCTCCTCTAACTAGTCTCTGTATGCTGTCTGACAGGTGGTAGGATATTCCTCTCCTCTAACTAGTCTCTGTATGCTGTCTGACAGGTGGTAGGATATTCCTCTCCTCTAACTAGTCTCTGTATGCTGTCTGACAGGTGGTAGGATATTCCTCTCCTCTAACTAGTCTCTGTATGCTGTCTGACAGGTGGTAGGATATTCCTCTCCTCTAACTAGTCTCTGTATGCTGTCTGACAGGTGGTAGGATATTCCTCTCCTCTAACTAGTCTCTGTATGCTGTCTGACAGGTGGTAGGATATTCCTCTCCTCTAACTAGTCTCTGTATGCTGTCTGACAGGTGATATTCCTCTCCTCTAACTAGTCTCTGTATGCTGTCTGACAGGTGGTAGGATATTCCTCTCCTCTAACTAGTCTCTGTATGCTGCCTGACAGGTGGTAGGATATTCCTCTCCTCTAACTAGTCTCTGTATGCTGTCTGACAGGTGGTAGGATATTCCTCTCTAACTAGTCTCTGTATGCTGTCTGACAGGTGGTAGGATATTCCTCTCCTCTAACTAGTCTCTGTATGCTGTCTGACAGGTGGTAGGATATTCCTCTCCTCTAACTAGTCTCTGTATGCTGTCTGACAGGTGGTAGGATATTCCTCTCCTCTAACTAGTCTCTGTATGCTGTCTGACAGGTGGTAGGATATTCCTCTCCTCTAACTAGTCTCTGTATGCTGTCTGACAGGTGGTAGGATATTCCTCTCCTCTAACTAGTCTCTGTATGCTGTCTGACAGGTGGTAGGATATTCCTCTCCTCTAACTAGTCTCTGTATGCTGTCTGACAGGTGGTAGGATATTCCTCTCCTCTAACTAGTCTCTGTATGCTGTCTGACAGGTGATATTCCTCTCCTCTAACTAGTCTCTGTATGCTGTCTGACAGGTGATATTCCTCTCCTCTAACTAGTCTCTGTATGCTGTCTGACAGGTGATATTCCTCTCTAACTAGTCTCTGTATGCTGTCTGACAGGTGGTAGGATATTCCTCTCCTCTAACTAGTCTCTGTATGCTGTCTGACAGGTGGTAGGATATTCCTCTCCTCTAACTAGTCTCTGTATGCTGTCTGACAGGTGGTAGGATATTCCTCTCCTCTAACTAGTCTCTGTATGCTGTCTGACAGGTGGTAGGATATTACTCTTCTCTAACTAGTCTCTGTATGCTGTCTGACAGGTGGTAGGATATTCCTCTCCTCTAACTAGTCTCTGTATGCTGTCTGACAGGTGGTAGGATATTCCTATCCTCTAACTAGTCTCTGTATGCTGTCTGACAGGTGGTAGGATATTCCTCTCCTCTAACTAGTCTCTGTATGCTGTCTGACAGGTGATATTCCTCTCCTCTAACTAGTCTCTGTATGCTGTCTGACAGGTGGTAGGATATTCCTCTCCTCTAACTAGTCTCTGTGTGCTGTCTGACAGGTGGTAGGATATTCCTCTCCTCTAACTAGTCTCTGTATGCTGTCTGACAGGTGGTAGGATATTCCTCTCCTCTAACTAGTCTCTGTATGCTGTCTGACAGGTGGTAGGATATTCCTCTCCTCTAACTAGTCTCTGTATGCTGTCTGACAGGTGGTAGGATATAATTCCTCTCCTCTAACTAGTCTCTGTATGCTGTCTGACAGGTGATATTCCTCTCCTCTAACTAGTCTCTGTATGCTGTCTGACAGGTGGTAGGATATTCCTCTCCTCTAACTAGTCTCTGTATGCTGTCTGACAGGTGGTAGGATATTCCTCTCCTCTAACTAGTCTCTGTATGCTGTCTGACAGGTGGTAGGATATTCCTCTCCTCTAACTAGTCTCTGTATGCTGTCTGACAGGTGGTAGGATATTCCTCTCCTCTAACTAGTCTCTGTATGCTGTCTGACAGGTGGTAGGATATTCCTCTCCTCTAACTAGTCTCTGTATGCTGTCTGACAGGTGGTAGGATATTCCTCTCCTCTAACTAGACTCTGTATGCTGTCTGACAGGTGGTAGGATATTCCTCTCCTCTAACTAGTCTCTGTATGCTGTCTGACAGGTGGTATGATATTCCTCTCTAACTAGTCTCTGTATGCTGTCTGACAGGTGATATTCCTCTCCTCTAACTAGTCTCTGTATGCTGTCTGACAGGTGGTAGGATATTCCTCTCCTCTAACTAGTCTCTGTATGCTGTCTGACAGGTGGTAGGATATTCCTCTCCTCTAACTAGTCTCTGTATGCTGTCTGACAGGTGGTAGGATATTCCTCTCCTCTAACTAGTCTCTGTATGCTGTCTGACAGGTGGTAGGATATTCCTCTCCTCTAACTAGTCTCTGTATGCTGTCTGACAGGTGGTAGGATATTCCTCTCCTCTAACTAGTCTCTGTATGCTGTCTGACAGGTGATATTCCTCTCCTCTAACTAGTCTCTGTATGCTGTCTGACAGGTGGTAGGATATTCCTCTCCTCTAACTAGTCTCTGTATGCTGTCTGACAGGTGGTAGGATATTCCTCTCCTCTAACTAGTCTCTGTATGCTGTCTGACAGGTGGTAGGATATTCCTCTCCTCTAACTAGTCTCTGTATGCTGTCTGACAGGTGGTAGGATATTCCTCTCCTCTAACTAGTCTCTGTATGCTGTCTGACAGGTGGTAGGATATTCCTCTCTAACTAGTCTCTGTATGCTGTCTGACAGGTGGTAGGATATTCCTCTCCTCTAACTAGTCTCTGTATGCTGTCTGACAGGTAATATTCCTCTCCTCTAACTAGTCTCTGTATGCTGTCTGACAGGTGGTAGGATATTCCTCTCCTCTAACTAGTCTCTGTATGCTGTCTGACAGGTGGTAGGATATTCCTCTCCTCTAACTAGTCTCTGTATGCTGTCTGACAGGTGGTAGGATATTCCTCTCCTCTAACTAGTCTCTGTATGCTGTCTGACAGGTGGTAGGATATTCCTCTCCTCTAACTAGTCTCTGTATGCTGTCTGACAGGTGGTAGGATAGTCCTCTCCTCTAACTAGTCTCTGAATGCTGTCTGACAGGTGGTAGGATATTCCTCTTCTCTAACTAGTCTCTGTATGCTGTCTGACAGGTGGTAGGATATTCCTCTCCTCTAACTAGTCTTTGTATGCTGTCTGACAGGTGATATTCCTCTCTAACTAGTCTCTGTATGCTGTCTGACAGGTGGTAGGATATTCCTCTCCTCTAACTAGTCTCTGTATGCTGTCTGACAGGTGATATTCCTCTCCTCTAACTAGTCTCTGTATGCTGTCTGACAGGTGGTAGGATATTCCTCTCCTCTAACTAGTCTCTGTATGCTGTCTGACAGGTGATATTCCTCTCCTCTAACTAGTCTCTGTATGCTGTCTGACAGGTGATATTCCTCTCCTCTAACTAGTCTCTGTATGCTGTCTGACAGGTGATATTCCTCTCCTCTAACTAGTCTCTGTATGCTGTCTTACAGGTGGTAGGATATTCCTCTCCTCTAACTAGTCTCTGTATGCTGTCTGACAGGTGGTAGGATATTCCTCTCCTCTAACTAGTCTCTGTATGCTGTCTGACAGGTGGTAGGATATTCCTCTCCTCTAACTAGTCTCTGTATGCTGTCTGACAGGTGATATTCCTCTCCTCCAACTAGTCTCTGTATGCTGTCTGACAGGTGGTAGGATATTCCTCTCCTCTAACTAGTCTCTGTATGCTGTCTGACAGGTGATATTCCTCTCCTCTAACTAGTCTCTGTATGCTGTGTGACAGGTGGTAGGATATTCCTCTCCTCTAACTAGTCTCTGTATGCTGTCTGACAGGTGGTAGGATATTCCTCTCCTCTAACTAGTCTCTGTATGCTGTCTGACAGGTGGTAGGATATTCCTCTCCTCTAACTAGTCTCTGTATGCTGTCTGACAGGTGGTAGGATATTCCTTTCCTCTAACTAGTCTCTGTATGCTGTCTGACAGGTGGTAGGATATTCCTCTCCTCTAACTAGTCTCTGTATGCTGTCTGACAGGTGATATTCCTCTCCTCTAACTAGTCTCTGTATGCTGTCTGACAGGTGGTAGGATATTCCTCTCCTCTAACTAGTCTCTGTATGCTGTCTGACAGGTGATATTCCTCTCCTCTAACTAGTCTCTGTATGCTGTCTGACAGGTGGTATATTCCTCTCCTCTAACTAGTCTCTGTATGCTGTCTGACAGGTGATATTCCTCTCCTCTAACTAGTCTCTGTATGCTGTCTTACAGGTGGTAGGATATTCCTCTCCTCTTAACTAGTCTCTGTATGCTGTCTGACAGGTGGTAGGATATTCCTCTCCTCTAACTAGTCTCTGTATGCTGTCTGACAGGTGGTAGGATATTCCTCTCCTCTAACTAGTCTCTGTATGCTGTCTGACAGGTGATATTCCTCTCCTCTAACTAGTCTCTGTATGCTGTCTGACAGGTGGTAGGATATTCCTCTCCTCTAACTAGTCTCTGTATGCTGTCTGACAGGTGATATTCCTCTCCTCTAACTAGTCTCTGTATGCTGTCTGACAGGTGGTAGGATATTCCTCTCCTCTAACTAGTCTCTGTATGCTGTCTGACAGGTGGTAGGATATTCCTCTCCTCTAACTAGTCTCTGTATGCTGTCTGACAGGTGGTAGGATATTCCTCTCCTCTAACTAGTCTCTGTATGCTGTCTGACAGCTGGTAGGATATTCCTTTCCTCTAACTAGTCTCTGTATGCTGTCTGACAGGTGGTAGGATATTCCTCTCCTCTAACTAGTCTCTGTATGCTGTCTGACAGGTGGTAGGATATTCCTCTCCTCTAACTAGTCTCTGTATGCTGTCTGACAGGTGGTAGGATATTCCTCTCCTCTAACTAGTCTCTGTATGCTGTCTGACAGGTGGTAGGATATTCCTCTCCTCTAACTAGTCTCTGTATGCTGTCTGACAGGTAGTAGGATATTCCTCTCCTCTAACTAGTCTCTGTATGCTGTCTGACAGGTGGTAGGATATTCCTCTCCTCTAACTAGTCTCTGTATGCTGTCTGACAGGTGGTAGGATATTCCTCTCCTCTAACTAGTCTCTGTATGCTGTCTGACAGGTGGTAGGATATTCCTCTCCTCTAACTAGTCTCTGTATGCTGTCTGACAGGTGGTAGGATATTCCTCTCCTCTAACTAGTCTCTGTATGCTGTCTGACAGGTGGTAGGATATTCCTCTCCTCTAACTAGTCTCTGTATGCTGTCTGACAGGTGGTAGGATATTCCTCTCCTCTAACTAGTCTCTGTATGCTGTCTGACAGGTGGTAGGATATTCCCTCTCTAACTAGTCTCTGTATGCTGTCTGACAGGTGGTAGGATATTCCTCTCTAACTAGTCTCTGTATGCTGTCTGACAGGTGGTAGGATATTCCTCTCCTCTAACTAGTCTCTGTATGCTGTCTGACAGGTGGTAGGATATTCCTCTCCTCTAACTAGTCTCTGTATGCTGTCTGACAGGTGGTAGGATATTCCTCTCCTCTAACTAGTCTCTGTATGCTGTCTGACAGGGGATATTCCTCTCTAACTAGTCTCTGTATGCTGTCTGACAGGTGGTAGGATATTCCTCTCTAACTAGTCTCTGTATGCTGTCTGACAGGTGGTAGGATATTCCTCTCCTCTATCTAGTCTCTGTATGCTGTCTGACAGGTGGTAGGATATTCCTCTCCTCTAACTAGTCTCTGTATGCTGTCTGACAGGTGATAGGATATTCCTCTCCTCTAACTAGTCTCTGTATGCTGTCTGACAGGTGATAGGATATTCCTCTCCTCTAACTAGTCTCTGTATGCTGTCTGACAGGTGATATTCCTCTCCTCTAACTAGTCTCTGTATGCTGTCTGACAGGTGATATTCCTCTCTAACTAGTCTCTGTATGCTGTCTGACAGGTGATATTCCTCTCTAACTAGTCTCTGTATGCTGTCTGACAGGTGGTAGGATATTCCTCTCCTCTAACTAGTCTCTGTATGCTGTCTGACAGGTGGTAGGATATTCCTCTCCTCTAACTAGTCTCTGTATGCTGTCTGACAGGTGGTAGGATATTCCTCTCCTCTAACTAGTCTCTGTATGCTGTCTGACAGGTGGTAGGATATTCCTCTCCTCTAACTAGTCTCTGTATGCTGTCTGACAGGTGGTAGGATATTCCTCTCCTCTAACTAGTCTCTGTATGCTGTCTGACAGGTGGTAGGATATTCCTCTCCTCTAACTAGTCTCTGTATGCTGTCTGACAGGTGGTAGGATATTCCTCTCCTCTAACTAGTCTCTGTATGCTGTCTGACAGGTGGTAGGATATTCCTCTCCTCTAACTAGTCTCTGTATGCTGTCTGACAGGTGGTAGGATATTCCTCTCCTCTAACTAGTCTCTGTATGCTGTCTGACAGGTGATATTCCTCTCCTCTAACTAGTCTCTGTATGCTGTCTGACAGGTGATATTCCTCTCCTTTAACTAGTCTCTGTATGCTGTCTGACAGGTGATATTCCTCTCTAACTAGTCTCTGTATGCTGTCTGACAGGTGGTAGGATATTCCTCTCCTCTAACTAGTCTCTGTATGCTGTCTGACAGGTGGTAGGATATTCCTCTCCTCTAACTAGTCTCTGTATGCTGTCTGACAGGTGGTAGGATATTCCTCTCCTCTAACTAGTCTCTGTATGCTGTCTGACAGGTGGTAGGATATTACTCTTCTCTAACTAGTCTCTGTATGCTGTCTGACAGGTGGTAGGATATTCCTCTCCTCTAACTAGTCTCTGTATGCTGTCTGACAGGTGGTAGGATATTCCTATCCTCTAACTAGTCTCTGTATGCTGTCTGACAGGTGGTAGGATATTCCTCTCCTCTAACTAGTCTCTGTATGCTGTCTGACAGGTGATATTCCTCTCCTCTAACTAGTCTCTGTATGCTGTCTGACAGGTGGTAGGATATTCCTCTACTCTAACTAGTCTCTGTGTGCTGTCTGACAGGTGGTAGGATATTCCTCTCCTCTAACTAGTCTCTGTATGCTGTCTGACAGGTGGTAGGATATTCCTCTCCTCTAACTAGTCTCTGTATGCTGTCTGACAGGTGGTAGGATATTCCTCTCCTCTAACTAGTCTCTGTATGCTGTCTGACAGGTGGTAGGATATAATTCCTCTCCTCTAACTAGTCTCTGTATGCTGTCTGACAGGTGATATTCCTCTCCTCTAACTAGTCTCTGTATGCTGTCTGACAGGTGGTAGGATATTCCTCTCCTCTAACTAGTCTCTGTATGCTGTCTGACAGGTGGTAGGATATTCCTCTCCTCTAACTAGTCTCTGTATGCTGTCTGACAGGTGGTAGGATATTCCTCTCCTCTAACTAGTCTCTGTATGCTGTCTGACAGGTGGTAGGATATTCCTCTCCTCTAACTAGTCTCTGTATGCTGTCTGACAGGTGGTAGGATATTCCTCTCCTCTAACTAGTCTCTGTATGCTGTCTGACAGGTGGTAGGATATTCCTCTCCTCTAACTAGAGTCTGTATGCTGTCTGACAGGTGGTAGGATATTCCTCTCCTCTAACTAGTCTCTGTATGCTGTCTGACAGGTGGTATGATATTCCTCTCTAACTAGTCTCTGTATGCTGTCTGACAGGTGATATTCCCTCTCCTCTAACTAGTCTCTGTATGCTGTCTGACAGGTGGTAGGATATTCCTCTCCTCTAACTAGTCTCTGTATGCTGTCTGACAGGTGGTAGGATATTCCTCTCTAACTAGTCTCTGTATGCTGTCTGACAGGTGGTAGGATATTCCTCTCCTCTAACTAGTCTCTGTATGCTGTCTGACAGGTGATATTCCTCTCCTCTAACTAGTCTCTGTATGCTGTCTGACAGGTGGTAGGATATTCCTCTCCTCTAACTAGTCTCTGTATGCTGTCTGACAGGTGGTAGGATATTCCTCTCCTCTAACTAGTCTCTGTATGCTGTCTGACAGGTGGTAGGATATTCCTCTCCTCTAACTAGTCTCTGTATGCTGTCTGACAGGTGGTAGGATATTCCTCTCCTCTAACTAGTCTCTGTATGCTGTCTGACAGGTGGTAGGATATTCCTCTCCTCTAACTAGTCTCTGTATGCTGTCTGACAGGTGGTAGGATATTCCTCTCCTCTAACTAGTCTCTGTATGCTGTCTGACAGGTGGTAGGATATTCCTCTCTAACTAGTCTCTGTATGCTGTCTGACAGGTGGTAGGATATTCCTCTCCTCTAACTAGTCTCTGTATGCTGTCTGACAGGTATATTCCTCTCCTCTAACTAGTCTCTGTATGCTGTCTGACAGGTGGTAGGATATTCCTCTCCTCTAACTAGTCTCTGTATGCTGTCTGACAGGTGGTAGGATATTCCTCTCCTCTAACTAGTCTCTGTATGCTGTCTGACAGGTGGTAGGATATTCCTCTCCTCTAACTAGTCTCTGTATGCTGTCTGACAGGTGGTAGGATATTCCTCTCCTCTAACTAGTCTCTGTATGCTGTCTGACAGGTGGTAGGATAGTCCTCTCCTCTAACTAGTCTCTGAATGCTGTCTGACAGGTGGTAGGATATTCCTCTTCTCTAACTAGTCTCTGTATGCTGTCTGACAGGTGGTAGGATATTCCTCTCCTCTAACTAGTCTCTGTATGCTGTCTGACAGGTGATATTCCTCTCTAACTAGTCTCTGTATGCTGTCTGACAGGTGGTAGGATATTCCTCTCCTCTAACTAGTCTCTGTATGCTGTCTGACAGGTGATATTCCTCTCCTCTAACTAGTCTCTGTATGCTGTCTGACAGGTGGTAGGATATTCCTCTCCTCTAACTAGTCTCTGTATGCTGTCTGACAGGTGATATTCCTCTCCTCTAACTAGTCTCTGTATGCTGTCTGACAGGTGATATTCCTCTCTAACTAGTCTCTGTATGCTGTCTGACAGGTGATATTCCTCTCTAACTAGTCTCTGTATGCTGTCTGACAGGTGGTAGGATATTCCTCTCCTCTAACTAGTCTCTGTATGCTGTCTGACAGGTGGTAGGATATTCCTCTCCTCTAACTAGTCTCTGTATGCTGTCTGACAGGTGGTAGGATATTCCTCTCCTCTAACTAGTCTCTGTATGCTGTCTGACAGGTGGTAGGATATTCCTCTCCTCTAACTAGTCTCTGTATGCTGTCTGACAGGTGGTAGGATATTCCTCTCCTCTAACTAGTCTCTGTATGCTGTCTGACAGGTGGTAGGATATTCCTCTCCTCTAACTAGTCTCTGTATGCTGTCTGACAGGTGGTAGGATATTCCTCTCCTCTAACTAGTCTCTGTATGCTGTCTGACAGGTGGTAGGATATTCCTCTCCTCTAACTAGTCTCTGTATGCTGTCTGACAGGTGGTAGGATATTCCTCTCCTCTAACTAGTCTCTGTATGCTGTCTGACAGGTGATATTCCTCTCCTCTAACTAGTCTCTGTATGCTGTCTGACAGGTGATATTCCTCTCCTCTAACTAGTCTCTGTATGCTGTCTGACAGGTGATATTCCCTCTCTAACTAGTCTCTGTATGCTGTCTGACAGGTGGTAGGATATTCCTCTCCTCTAACTAGTCTCTGTATGCTGTCTGACAGGTGGTAGGATATTCCTCTCCTCTAACTAGTCTCTGTATGCTGTCTGACAGGTGGTAGGATATTCCTCTCCTCTAACTAGTCTCTGTATGCTGTCTGACAGGTGGTAGGATATTACTCTTCTCTAACTAGTCTCTGTATGCTGTCTGACAGGTGGTAGGATATTCCTCTCCTCTAACTAGTCTCTGTATGCTGTCTGACAGGTGGTAGGATATTCCTATCCTCTAACTAGTCTCTGTATGCTGTCTGACAGGTGGTAGGATATTCCTCTCCTCTAACTAGTCTCTGTATGCTGTCTGACAGGTGATATTCCTCTCCTCTAACTAGTCTCTGTATGCTGTCTGACAGGTGGTAGGATATTCCTCTACTCTAACTAGTCTCTGTGTGCTGTCTGACAGGTGGTAGGATATTCCTCTCCTCTAACTAGTCTCTGTATGCTGTCTGACAGGTGGTAGGATATTCCTCTCCTCTAACTAGTCTCTGTATGCTGTCTGACAGGTGGTAGGATATTCCTCTCCTCTAACTAGTCTCTGTATGCTGTCTGACAGGTGGTAGGATATAATTCCTCTCCTCTAACTAGTCTCTGTATGCTGTCTGACAGGTGATATTCCTCTCCTCTAACTAGTCTCTGTATGCTGTCTGACAGGTGGTAGGATATTCCTCTCCTCTAACTAGTCTCTGTATGCTGTCTGACAGGTGGTAGGATATTCCTCTCCTCTAACTAGTCTCTGTATGCTGTCTGACAGGTGGTAGGATATTCCTCTCCTCTAACTAGTCTCTGTATGCTGTCTGACAGGTGGTAGGATATTCCTCTCCTCTAACTAGTCTCTGTATGCTGTCTGACAGGTGGTAGGATATTCCTCTCCTCTAACTAGAGTCTGTATGCTGTCTGACAGGTGGTAGGATATTCCTCTCCTCTAACTAGTCTCTGTATGCTGTCTGACAGGTGGTATGATATTCCTCTCTAACTAGTCTCTGTATGCTGTCTGACAGGTGATATTCCTCTCCTCTAACTAGTCTCTGTATGCTGTCTGACAGGTGGTAGGATATTCCTCTCCTCTAACTAGTCTCTGTATGCTGTCTGACAGGTGGTAGGATATTCCTCTCTAACTAGTCTCTGTATGCTGTCTGACAGGTGGTAGGATATTCCTCTCCTCTAACTAGTCTCTGTATGCTGTCTGACAGGTGATATTCCTCTCCTCTAACTAGTCTCTGTATGCTGTCTGACAGGTGGTAGGATATTCCTCTCCTCTAACTAGTCTCTGTATGCTGTCTGACAGGTGGTAGGATATTCCTCTCCTCTAACTAGTCTCTGTATGCTGTCTGACAGGTGGTAGGATATTCCTCTCCTCTAACTAGTCTCTGTATGCTGTCTGACAGGTGGTAGGATATTCCTCTCCTCTAACTAGTCTCTGTATGCTGTCTGACAGGTGGTAGGATATTCCTCTCCTCTAACTAGTCTCTGTATGCTGTCTGACAGGTGGTAGGATATTCCTCTCTAACTAGTCTCTGTATGCTGTCTGACAGGTGGTAGGATATTCCTCTCCTCTAACTAGTCTCTGTATGCTGTCTGACAGGTATATTCCTCTCCTCTAACTAGTCTCTGTATGCTCTCTGACAGGTGGTAGGATATTCCTCTCCTCTAACTAGTCTCTGTATGCTGTCTGACAGGTGGTAGGATATTCCTCTCCTCTAACTAGTCTCTGTATGCTGTCTGACAGGTGGTAGGATATTCCTCTCCTCTAACTAGTCTCTGTATGCTGTCTGACAGGTGGTAGGATATTCCTCTCCTCTAACTAGTCTCTGTATGCTGTCTGACAGGTGGTAGGATAGTCCTCTCCTCTAACTAGTCTCTGAATGCTGTCTGACAGGTGGTAGGATATTCCTCTTCTCTAACTAGTCTCTGTATGCTGTCTGACAGGTGGTAGGATATTCCTCTCCTCTAACTAGTCTCTGTATGCTGTCTGACAGGTGATATTCCTCTCTAACTAGTCTCTGTATGCTGTCTGACAGGTGGTAGGATATTCCTCTCCTCTAACTAGTCTCTGTATGCTGTCTGACAGGTGATATTCCTCTCCTCTAACTAGTCTCTGTATGCTGTCTGACAGGTGGTAGGATATTCCTCTCCTCTAACTAGTCTCTGTATGCTGTCTGACAGGTGATATTCCTCTCCTCTAACTAGTCTCTGTATGCTGTCTGACAGGTGATATTCCTCTCCTCTAACTAGTCTCTGTATGCTGTCTGACAGGTGATATTCCTCTCCTCTAACTAGTCTCTGTATGCTGTCTTACAGGTGGTAGGATATTCCTCTCCTCTAACTAGTCTCTGTATGCTGTCTGACAGGTGGTAGGATATTCCTCTCCTCTAACTAGTCTCTGTATGCTGTCTGACAGGTGGTAGGATATTCCTCTCCTCTAACTAGTCTCTGTATGCTGTCTGACAGGTGATATTCCTCTCCTCCAACTAGTCTCTGTATGCTGTCTGACAGGTGGTAGGATATTCCTCTCCTCTAACTAGTCTCTGTATGCTGTCTGACAGGTGATATTCCTCTCCTCTAACTAGTCTCTGTATGCTGTGTGACAGGTGGTAGGATATTCCTCTCCTCTAACTAGTCTCTGTATGCTGTCTGACAGGTGGTAGGATATTCCTCTCCTCTAACTAGTCTCTGTATGCTGTCTGACAGGTGGTAGGATATTCCTCTCCTCTAACTAGTCTCTGTATGCTGTCTGACAGGTGGTAGGATATTCCTTTCCTCTAACTAGTCTCTGTATGCTGTCTGACAGGTGGTAGGATATTCCTCTCCTCTAACTAGTCTCTGTATGCTGTCTGACAGGTGATATTCCTCTCCTCTAACTAGAGTCTGTATGCTGTCTGACAGGTGGTAGGATATTCCTCTCCTCTAACTAGTCTCTGTATGCTGTCTGACAGGTGATATTCCTCTCCTCTAACTAGTCTCTGTATGCTGTCTGACAGGTGATATTCCTCTCCTCTAACTAGTCTCTGTATGCTGTCTGACAGGTGATATTCCTCTCCTCTAACTAGTCTCTGTATGCTGTCTTACAGGTGGTAGGATATTCCTCTCCTCTTAACTAGTCTCTGTATGCTGTCTGACAGGTGGTAGGATATTCCTCTCCTCTAACTAGTCTCTGTATGCTGTCTGACAGGTGGTAGGATATTCCTCTCCTCTAACTAGTCTCTGTATGCTGTCTGACAGGTGATATTCCTCTCCTCTAACTAGTCTCTGTATGCTGTCTGACAGGTGGTAGGATATTCCTCTCCTCTAACTAGTCTCTGTATGCTGTCTGACAGGTGATATTCCTCTCCTCTAACTAGTCTCTGTATGCTGTCTGACAGGTGGTAGGATATTCCTCTCCTCTAACTAGTCTCTGTATGCTGTCTGACAGGTGGTAGGATATTCCTCTCCTCTAACTAGTCTCTGTATGCTGTCTGACAGGTGGTAGGATATTCCTCTCCTTTAACTAGTCTCTGTATGCTGTCTGACAGGTGGTAGGATATTCCTTTCCTCTAACTAGTCTCTGTATGCTGTCTGACAGGTGGTAGGATATTCCTCTCCTCTAACTAGTCTCTGTATGCTGTCTGACAGGTGGTAGGATATTCCTCTCCTCTAACTAGTCTCTGTATGCTGTCTGACAGGTGGTAGGATATTCCTCTCCTCTAACTAGTCTCTGTATGCTGTCTGACAGGTGGTAGGATATTCCTCTCCTCTAACTAGTCTCTGTATGCTGTCTGACAGGTGGTAGGATATTCCTCTCCTCTAACTAGTCTCTGTATGCTGTCTGACAGGTGGTAGGATATTCCTCTCCTCTAACTAGTCTCTGTATGCTGTCTGACAGGTGGTAGGATATTCCTCTCCTCTAACTAGTCTCTGTATGCTGTCTGACAGGTGGTAGGATATTCCTCTCCTCTAACTAGTCTCTGTATGCTGTCTGACAGGTGGTAGGATATTCCTCTCCTCTAACTAGTCTCTGTATGCTGTCTGACAGGTGGTAGGATATTCCTCTCCTCTAACTAGTCTCTGTATGCTGTCTGACAGGTGGTAGGATATTCCTCTCCTCTAACTAGTCTCTGTATGCTGTCTGACAGGTGGTAGGATATTCCTCTCTAACTAGTCTCTGTATGCTGTCTGACAGGTGGTAGGATATTCCTCTCTAACTAGTCTCTGTATGCTGTCTGACAGGTGGTAGGATATTCCTCTCCTCTAACTAGTCTCTGTATGCTGTCTGACAGGTGGTAGGATATTCCTCTCCTCTAACTAGTCTCTGTATGCTGTCTGACAGGTGGTAGGATATTCCTCTCCTCTAACTAGTCTCTGTATGCTGTCTGACAGGGGATATTCCTCTCTAACTAGTCTCTGTATGCTGTCTGACAGGTGGTAGGATATTCCTCTCTAACTAGTCTCTGTATGCTGTCTGACAGGTGGTAGGATATTCCTCTCCTCTATCTAGTCTCTGTATGCTGTCTGACAGGTGGTAGGATATTCCTCTCCTCTAACTAGTCTCTGTATGCTGTCTGACAGGTGATAGGATATTCCTCTCCTCTAACTAGTCTCTGTATGCTGTCTGACAGGTGATAGGATATTCCTCTCCTCTAACTAGTCTCTGTATGCTGTCTGACAGGTGATATTCCTCTCCTCTAACTAGTCTCTGTATGCTGTCTGACAGGTGATATTCCTCTCTAACTAGTCTCTGTATGCTGTCTGACAGGTGATATTCCTCTCTAACTAGTCTCTGTATGCTGTCTGACAGGTGGTAGGATATTCCTCTCCTCTAACTAGTCTCTGTATGCTGTCTGACAGGTGGTAGGATATTCCTCTCCTCTAACTAGTCTCTGTATGCTGTCTGACAGGTGATATTCCTCTCCTCTAATTAGTCTCTGTATGCTGTCTGACAGGTGGTAGGATATTCGTCTCCTCTAACTAGTCTCTGTATGCTGTCTGACAGGTGGTAGGATATTCCTCTCCTCTAACTAGTCTCTGTATGCTGTCTGACAGGTGGTAGGATATTCCTCTCTAACTAGTCTCTGTATGCTGTCTGACAGGTGGTAGGATATTCCTCTCCTCTAACTAGTCTCTGTATGCTGTCTGACAGGTGGTAGGATATTCCTCTCCTCTAACTAGTCTCTGTATGCTGTCTGACAGGTGGTAGGATATTCCTCTCCTCTAACTAGTCTCTGTATGCTGTCTGACAGGTGGTAGGATATTCCTCTCCTCTAACTAGTCTCTGTATGCTGTCTGACAGGTGGTAGGATATTCCTCTCTAACTAGTCTCTGTATGCTGTCTGACAGGTGATATTCCTCTCCTCTAACTAGTCTCTGTATGCTGTCTGACAGGTGGTAGGATATTCCTCTCCTCTAACTAGTCTCTGTATGCTGTCTGACAGGTGGTAGGATATTCCTCTCCCTCTAACTAGTCTCTGTATGCTGTCTGACAGGTGATATTCCTCTCCTCTAACTAGTCTCTGTATGCTGTCTGACAGGTGGTAGGATATTCCTCTCCTCTAACTAGTCTCTGTATGCTGTCTGACAGTTGGTAGGATATTCCTCTCCTCTAACTAGTCTCTGTATGCTGTCTGACAGGTGGTAGGATATTCCTCTCCTCTAACTAGTCTCTGTATGCTGTCTGACAGGTGGTAGGATATTCCTCTCCTCTAACTAGTCTCTGTATGCTGTCTGACAGGTGGTAGGATATTCCTCTCCTCTAACTAGTCTCTGTATGCTGTCTGACAGGTGGTAGGATATTCCTCTCCTCTAACTAGTCTCTGTATGCTGTCTGACAGGTGGTAGGATATTCCTCTCCTCTAACTAGTCTCTGTATGCTGTCTGACAGGTGGTAGGATATTCCTCTCCTCTAACTAGTCTCTGTATGCTGTCTGACAGGTGGTAGGATATTCCTCTCCTCTAACTAGTCTCTGTATGCTGTCTGACAGGTGGTAGGATATTCCTCTCCTCTAACTAGTCTCTGTATGCTGTCTGACAGGTGGTAGGATATTCCTCTCCTCTAACTAGTCTCTGTATGCTGTCTGACAGGTGGTAGGATATTCCTCTCCTCTAACTAGTCTCTGTATGCTGTCTGACAGGTGGTAGGATATTCCTCTCCTCTAACTAGTCTCTGTATGCTGTCTGACAGGTGGTAGGATATTCCTCTGCTCTAACTAGTCTCTGTATGCTGTCTGACAGGTGGTAGGATATTCCTCTCCTCTAACTAGTCTCTGTATGCTGTCTGACAGGTGGTAGGATATTCCTCTCTAACTAGTCTCTGTATGCTGTCTGACAGGTGGTAGGATATTCCTCTCTAACTAGTCTCTGTATGCTGTCTGACAGGTGGTAGGATATTCCTCTCCTCTAACTAGTCTCTGTATGCTGTCTGACAGGTGGTAGGATATTCCTCTCCTCTAACTAGTCTCTGTATGCTGTCTGACAGGTGATATTCCTCTCTAACTAGTCTCTGTATGCTGTCTGACAGGTGGTAGGATATTCCTCTCTAACTAGTCTCTGTATGCTGTCTGACAGGTGGTAGGATATTCCTCTCCTCTATCTAGTCTCTGTATGCTGTCTGACAGGTGGTAAGATATTCCTCTCCTCTAACTAGTCTCTGTATGCTGTCTGACAGGTGATAGGATATTCCTCTCCTCTAACTAGTCTCTGTATGCTGTCTGACAGGTGATAGGATATTCCTCTCCTCTAACTAGTCTCTGTATGCTGTCTGACAGGTGATATTCCTCTCCTCTAACTAGTCTCTGTATGCTGTCTGACAGGTGATATTCCTCTCTAACTAGTCTCTTTATGCTGTCTGACAGGTGATATTCCTCTCTAACTAGTCTCTGTATGCTGTCTGACAGGTGGTAGGATATTCCTCTCCTCTAACTAGTCTCTGTATGCTGTCTGACAGGTGGTAGGATATTCCTCTCCTCTAACTAGTCTCTGTATGCTGTCTGACAGGTGATATTCCTCTCCTCTAATTAGTCTCTGTATGCTGTCTGACAGGTGGTAGGATATTCGTCTCCTCTAACTAGTCTCTGTATGCTGTCTGACAGGTGGTAGGATATTCCTCTCCTCTAACTAGTCTCTGTATGCTGTCTGACAGGTGGTAGGATATTCCTCTCTAACTAGTCTCTGTATGCTGTCTGACAGGTGGTAGGATATTCCTCTCCTCTAACTAGTCTCTGTATGCTGTCTGACAGGTGGTAGGATATTCCTCTCCTCTAACTAGTCTCTGTATGCTGTCTGACAGGTGGTAGGATATTCCTCTCCTCTAACTAGTCTCTGTATGCTGTCTGACAGGTGGTAGGATATTCCTCTCCTCTAACTAGTCTCTGTATGCTGTCTGACAGGTGGTAGGATATTCCTCTCTAACTAGTCTCTGTATGCTGTCTGACAGGTGGTAGGATATTCCTCTCTGACTAGTCTCTGTATGCTGTCTGACAGGTGGTAGGATATTCCTCTCCTCTAACTAGTCTCTGTATACTGTCTGACAGGTGGTAGGATATTCCTCTCCTCTAACTAGTCTCTGTATGCTGTCTGACAGGTGATATTCCTCTCCTCTAACTAGTCTCTGTATGCTGTCTGACAGGTGGTAGGATATTCCTCTCCTCTAACTAGTCTCTGTATGCTGTCTGACAGGTGGTAGGATATTCCTCTCCTCTAACTAGTCTCTGTATGCTGTCTGACAGGTGGTAGGATATTCCTCTCCTCTAACTAGTCTCTGTATGCTGTCTGACAGGTGGTAGGATATTCCTCTCCTCTAACTAGTCTCTGTATGCTGTCTGACAGGTGGTAGGATATTCCTCTCCTCTAACTAGTCTCTGTATGCTGTCTGACAGGTGGTAGGATATTCCTCTCCTCTAACTAGTCTCTGTATGCTGTCTGACAGGTGGTAGGATATTCCTCTCCTCTAACTAGTCTCTGTATGCTGTCTGACAGGTGGTAGGATATTCCTCTCCCTCTAACTAGTCTCTGTATGCTGTCTGACAGGTGGTAGGATATTCCTCTCCTCTAACTAGTCTCTTTATGCTGTCTGACAGGTGGTAGGATATTCCTCTCCTCTAACTAGTCTCTGTATGCTGTCTGACAGGTGGTAGGATATTCCTCTCCTCTAACTAGTCTCTGTATGCTGTCTGACAGGTGGTAGGATATTCCTCTCCTCTAACTACATTTTACATTTACATTTACGTCATTTTAGCAGACGCTCTTATCCAGAGCGACTTACAGAAGCAATTAGGGTTAAGTGCCTTGCTCAAGGGCACATCGACAGATTTTTCACCTAGTCGGCTCGGGATTAGAACCAGCGACCTTTCGGTTACTGGCACAATGCTCTTACCCACTAAGCTACCTGCCGCTGTCTGACAGGTGGTAGGATATTCCTCTCCTCTAACTAGTCTCTGTATGCTGTCTGACAGGTGGTAGGATATTCCTCTCCTCTAACTAGTCTCTGTATGCTGTCTGACAGGTGGTAGGATATTCCTCTCTGTATGCTGTCTGACAGGTGGTAGGATATTCCTCTCTGTATGCTGTCTGACAGGTGGTAGGATATTCCTCTCCTCTAACTAGTCTCTGTATGCTGTCTGACAGGTGGTAGGATATTCCTCTCTGTATGCTGTCTGACAGGTGGTAGGATATTCCTCTCCTCTAACTAGTCTCTGTATGCTGTCTGACAGGTGGTAGGATATTCCTCTCCTCTAACTAGTCTCTGTATGCTGTCTGACAGGTGGTAGGATATTCCTCTCCTCTAACTAGTCTCTTTATGCTGTCTGACAGGTGGTAGGATATTCCTCTCCTCTAACTAGTCTCTGTATGCTGTCTGACAGGTGGTAGGATATTCCTCTCCTCTAACTAGTCTCTGTATGCTGTCTGACAGGTGGTAGGATATTCCTCTCCTCTAACTACATTTTACATTTACGTCATTTAGCAGACGCTCTTATCCAGAGCGACTTACAGAAGCAATTAGGGTTAAGTGCCTTGCTCAAGGGCACATCGACAGATTTTTTCACCTAGTCGTCTCGGGATTAGAACCAGCGACCTTTCGGTTACTGGCACAATGCTCTTACCCACTAAGCTACCTGCCGCTGTCTGACAGGTGGTAGGATATTCCTCTCCTCTAACTAGTCTCTGTATGCTGTCTGACAGGTGGTAGGATATTCCTCTCCTCTAACTAGTCTCTGTATGCTGTCTGACAGGTGGTAGGATATTCCTCTCCTCTAACTAGTCTCTGTATGCTGTCTGACAGGTGGTAGGATATTCCTCTCCTCTAACTAGTCTCTGTATGCTGTCTGACAGGTGGTAGGATATTCCTCTCCTCTAACTAGTCTCTGTATGCTGTCTGACAGGTGGTAGGATATTCCTCTCCTCTAACTAGTCTCTGTATGCTGTCTGACAGGTGGTAGGATATTCCTCTCCTCTAACTAGTCTCTGTATGCTGTCTGACAGGTGGTAGGATATTCCTCTCCTCTAACTAGTCTCTGTATGCTGTCTGACAGGTGGTAGGATATTCCTCTCCCTCTAACTAGTCTCTGTATGCTGTCTGACAGGTGGTAGGATATTCCTCTGCTCTAACTAGTCTCTGTATGCTGTCTGACAGGTGGTAGGATATTCCTCTCCTCTAACTAGTCTCTGTATGCTGTCTGACAGGTGGTAGGATATTCCTCTCTAACTAGTCTCTGTATGCTGTCTGACAGGTGGTAGGATATTCCTCTCTAACTAGTCTCTGTATGCTGTCTGACAGGTGGTAGGATATTCCTCTCCTCTAACTAGTCTCTGTATGCTGTCTGACAGGTGGTAGGATATTCCTCTCCTCTAACTAGTCTCTGTATGCTGTCTGACAGGTGATATTCCTCTCTAACTAGTCTCTGTATGCTGTCTGACAGGTGGTAGGATATTCCTCTCTAACTAGTCTCTGTATGCTGTCTGACAGGTGGTAGGATATTCCTCTCCTCTATCTAGTCTCTGTATGCTGTCTGACAGGTGGTAAGATATTCCTCTCCTCTAACTAGTCTCTGTATGCTGTCTGACAGGTGATAGGATATTCCTCTCCTCTAACTAGTCTCTGTATGCTGTCTGACAGGTGATAGGATATTCCTCTCCTCTAACTAGTCTCTGTATGCTGTCTGACAGGTGATATTCCTCTCCTCTAACTAGTCTCTGTATGCTGTCTGACAGGTGATATTCCTCTCTAACTAGTCTCTTTATGCTGTCTGACAGGTGATATTCCTCTCTAACTAGTCTCTGTATGCTGTCTGACAGGTGGTAGGATATTCCTCTCCTCTAACTAGTCTCTGTATGCTGTCTGACAGGTGGTAGGATATTCCTCTCCTCTAACTAGTCTCTGTATGCTGTCTGACAGGTGATATTCCTCTCCTCTAATTAGTCTCTGTATGCTGTCTGACAGGTGGTAGGATATTCGTCTCCTCTAACTAGTCTCTGTATGCTGTCTGACAGGTGGTAGGATATTCCTCTCCCCTCTAACTAGTCTCTGTATGCTGTCTGACAGGTGGTAGGATATTCCTCTCTAACTAGTCTCTGTATGCTGTCTGACAGGTGGTAGGATATTCCTCTCCTCTAACTAGTCTCTGTATGCTGTCTGACAGGTGGTAGGATATTCCTCTCCTCTAACTAGTCTCTGTATGCTGTCTGACAGGTGGTAGGATATTCCTCTCCTCTAACTAGTCTCTGTATGCTGTCTGACAGGTGGTAGGATATTCCTCTCCTCTAACTAGTCTCTGTATGCTGTCTGACAGGTGGTAGGATATTCCTCTCTAACTAGTCTCTGTATGCTGTCTGACAGGTGGTAGGATATTCCTCTCTGACTAGTCTCTGTATGCTGTCTGACAGGTGGTAGGATATTCCTCTCCTCTAACTAGTCTCTGTATACTGTCTGACAGGTGGTAGGATATTCCTCTCCTCTAACTAGTCTCTGTATGCTGTCTGACAGGTGATATTCCTCTCCTCTAACTAGTCTCTGTATGCTGTCTGACAGGTGGTAGGATATTCCTCTCCTCTAACTAGTCTCTGTATGCTGTCTGACAGGTGGTAGGATATTCCTCTCCTCTAACTAGTCTCTGTATGCTGTCTGACAGGTGGTAGGATATTCCTCTCCTCTAACTAGTCTCTGTATGCTGTCTGACAGGTGGTAGGATATTCCTCTCCCTCTAACTAGTCTCTGTATGCTGTCTGACAGGTGGTAGGATATTCCTCTCCTCTAACTAGTCTCTGTATGCTGTCTGACAGGTGGTAGGATATTCCTCTCCTCTAACTAGTCTCTGTATGCTGTCTGACAGGTGGTAGGATATTCCTCTCCTCTAACTAGTCTCTGTATGCTGTCTGACAGGTGGTAGGATATTCCTCTCCTCTAACTAGTCTCTGTATGCTGTCTGACAGGTGGTAGGATATTCCTCTCCTCTAACTAGTCTCTTTATGCTGTCTGACAGGTGGTAGGATATTCCTCTCCTCTAACTAGTCTCTGTATGCTGTCTGACAGGTGGTAGGATATTCCTCTCCTCTAACTAGTCTCTGTATGCTGTCTGACAGGTGGTAGGATATTCCTCTCCTCTAACTACATTTTACATTTACATTTACGTCATTTAGCAGACGCTCTTATCCAGAGCGACTTACAGAAGCAATTAGGGTTAAGTGCCTTGCTCAAGGGCACATCGACAGATTTTTCACCTAGTCGGGCTCGGGATTAGAACCAGCACCTTTCGGTTACTGGCACAATGCTCTTACCCACTAAGCTACCTGCCGCTGTCTGACAGGTGGTAGGATATTCCTCTCCTCTAACTAGTCTCTGTATGCTGTCTGACAGGTGGTAGGATATTCCTCTCCCTCTAACTAGTCTCTGTATGCTGTCTGACAGGTGGTAGGATATTCCTCTCGTATGCTGTCTGACAGGTGGTAGGATATTCCTCTCTGTATGCTGTCTGACAGGTGGTAGGATATTCCTCTCCTCTAACTAGTCTCTGTATGCTGTCTGACAGGTGGTAGGATATTCCTCTCTGATGCTGTCTGACAGGTGGTAGGATATTCCTCTCTCCTCTAACTAGTCTCTGTATGCTGTCTGACAGGTGGTAGGATATTCCTCTCCTCTAACTAGTCTCTGTATGCTGTCTGACAGGTGGTAGGATATTCCTCTCCTCTAACTAGTCTCTTTATGCTGTCTGACAGGTGGTAGGATATTCCTCTCCTCTAACTAGTCTCTGTATGCTGTCTGACAGGTGGTAGGATATTCCTCTCCTCTAACTAGTCTCTGTATGCTGTCTGACAGGTGGTAGGATATTCCTCTCCTCTAACTACATTTTACATTTACGTCATTTAGCAGACGCTCTTATCCAGAGCGACTTACAGAAGCAATTAGGGTTAAGTGCCTTGCTCAAGGGCACATCGACAGATTTTTCACCTAGTCGGCTCGGGGATTAGAACCAGCGACCTTTCGGTTACTGGCACAATGCTCTTACCCACTAAGCTACCTGCCGCTGTCTGACAGGTGGTAGGATATTCCTCTCCTCTAACTAGTCTCTGTATGCTGTCTGACAGGTGGTAGGATATTCCTCTCCTCTAACTAGTCTCTGTATGCTGTCTGACAGGTGGTAGGATATTCCTCTCCTCTAACTAGTCTCTGTATGCTGTCTGACAGGTGGTAGGATATTCCTCTCCTCTAACTAGTCTCTGTATGCTGTCTGACAGGTGGTAGGATATTCCTCTCCTCTAACTAGTCTCTGTATGCTGTCTGACAGGTGGTAGGATATTCCTCTCCTCTAACTAGTCTCTGTATGCTGTCTGACAGGTGGTAGGATATTCCTCTCCTCTAACTAGTCTCTGTATGCTGTCTGACAGGTGGTAGGATATTCCTCTCCTCTAACTAGTCTCTGTATGCTGTCTGACAGGTGGTAGGATATTCCTCTCTGTATGCTGTCTGACAGGTGGTAGGATATTCCTCTCCTCTAACTAGTCTCTGTATGCTGTCTGACAGGTGGTAGGATATTCCTCTCCTCTAACTAGTCTCTGTATGCTGTCTGACAGGTGGTAGGATATTACTCTTCTCTAACTAGTCTCTGTATGCTGTCTGACAGGTGATATTCCTCTCCTCTAACTAGTCTCTGTATGCTGTCTGACAGGTGATATTCCTCTCCTCTAACTAGTCTCTTTATGCTGTCTGACAGGTGGTAGGATATTCCTCTCCTCTAACTAGTCTCTGTATGCTGTCTGACAGGTGGTAGGATATTCCTCTCCTCTAACTAGTCTCTGTATGCTGTCTGACAGGTGGTAGGATATTCCTCTCCTCTAACTAGTCTCTGTATGCTGTCTGACAGGTGGTAGGATATTCCTCTCCTCTAACTAGTCTCTGTATGCTGTCTGACAGGTGGTAGGATATTCCTCTCTAACTAGTCTCTGTATGCTGTCTGACAGGTGGTAGGATATTCCTCTCTGACTAGTCTCTGTATGCTGTCTGACAGGTGGTAGGATATTCCTCTCCTCTAACTAGTCTCTGTATACTGTCTGACAGGTGGTAGGATATTCCTCTCCTCTAACTAGTCTCTGTCATCCTGTCTGACAGGTGATATTCCTCTCCTTTAACTAGTCTCTGTATGCTGTCTGACAGGTGGTAGGATATTCCTCTCCTCTAACTAGTCTCTGTATGCTGTCTGACAGGTGGTAGGATATTCCTCTCCTCTAACTAGTCTCTGTATGCTGTCTGACAGGTGGTAGGATATTCCTCTCCTCTAACTAGTCTCTGTATGCTGTCTGACAGGTGGTAGGATATTCCTCTCCTCTAACTAGTCTCTGTATGCTGTCTGACAGGTGGTAGGATATTCCTCTCCCCTCTAACTAGTCTCTGTATGCTGTCTGACAGGTGGTAGGATATTCCTCTCCTCTAACTAGTCTCTGTATGCTGTCTGACAGGTGGTAGGATATTCCTCTCCCTCTAACTAGTCTCTGTATGCTGTCTGACAGGTGGTAGGATATTCCTCTCCTCTAACTAGTCTCTGTATGCTGTCTGACAGGTGGTAGGATATTCCTCTCCTCTAACTAGTCTCTTTATGCTGTCTGACAGGTGGTAGGATATTCCTCTCCTCTAACTAGTCTCTGTATGCTGTCTGACAGGTGGTAGGATATTCCTCTCCTCTAACTAGTCTCTGTATGCTGTCTGACAGGTGGTAGGATATTCCTCTCCTCTAACTACATTTTACATTTACGTCATTTAGCAGACGCTCTTATCCAGAGCGACTTACAGAAGCAATTAGGGTTAAGTGCCTTGCTCAAGGGCACATCGACAGATTTTTTCACCTAGTCGGCTCGGGGATTAGAACCAGCGACCTTTCGGTTACTGGCACAATGCTCTTACCCACTAAGCTACCTGCCGCTGTCTGACAGGTGGTAGGATATTCCTCTCCTCTAACTAGTCTCTGTATGCTGTCTGACGGGTGGTAGGATATTCCTCTCCTCTAACTAGTCTCTGTATGCTGTCTGACAGGTGGTAGGATATTCCTCTCCTCTAACTAGTCTCTGTATGCTGTCTGACAGGTGGTAGGATATTCCTCTCCTCTAACTAGTCTCTTTATGCTGTCTGACAGGTGGTAGGATATTCCTCTCCTCTAACTAGTCTCTGTATGCTGTCTGACAGGTGGTAGGATATTCCTCTCCTCTAACTAGTCTCTGTATGCTGTCTGACAGGTGGTAGGATATTCCTCTCCTCTAACTAGTCTCTGTATGCTGTCTGACAGGTGGTAGGATATTCCTCTCTGTATGCTGTCTGACAGGTGGTAGGATATTCCTCTCCTCTAACTAGTCTCTGTATGCTGTCTGACAGGTGGTAGGATATTCCTCTCCTCTAACTAGTCTCTGTATGCTGTCTGACAGGTGGTAGGATATTACTCTTCTCTAACTAGTCTCTGTATGCTGTCTGACAGGTGATATTCCTCTCCTCTAACTAGTCTCTGTATGCTGTCTGACAGGTGATATTCCTCTCCTCTAACTAGTCTCTTTATGCTGTCTGACAGGTGGTAGGATATTCCTCTCCTCTAACTAGTCTCTGTATGCTGTCTGACAGGTGGTAGGATATTCCTCTCCTCTAACTAGTCTCTGTATGCTGTCTGACAGGTGGTAGGATATTCCTCTCCTCTAACTAGTCTCTGTATGCTGTCTGACAGGTGGTAGGATATTCCTCTCCTCTAACTAGTCTCTGTATGCTGTCTGACAGGTGGTAGGATATTCCTCTCCTCTAACTAGTCTCTGTATGCTGTCTGACAGGTGGTAGGATATTCCTCTCCTCTAACTAGTCTCTGTATGCTGTCTGACAGGTGGTAGGATATTCCTCTCCTCTAACTAGTCTCTGTATGCTGTCTGACAGGTGGTAGGATATTCCTCTCTGACTAGTCTCTGTATGCTGTCTGACAGGTGGTAGGATATTCCTCTCCTCTAACTAGTCTCTGTATACTGTCTGACAGGTGGTAGGATATCCCTCTCCTCTAACTAGTCTCTGTATGCTGTCTGACAGGTGATATTCCTCTCCTCTAACTAGTCTCTGTATGCTGTCTGACAGGTGGTAGGATATTCCTCTCCTCTAACTAGTCTCTGTATGCTGTCTGACAGGTGGTAGGATATTCCTCTCCTCTAACTAGTCTCTGTATGCTGTCTGACAGGTGGTAGGATATTCCTCTCCTCTAACTAGTCTCTGTATGCTGTCTGACAGGTGGTAGGATATTCCTCTCCTCTAACTAGTCTCTGTATGCTGTCTGACAGGTGGTAGGATATTCCTCTCCTCTAACTAGTCTCTGTATGCTGTCTGACAGGTGGTAGGATATTCCTCTCCTCTAACTAGTCTCTGTATGCTGTCTGACAGGTGGTAGGATATTCCTCTCCTCTAACTAGTCTCTTTATGCTGTCTGACAGGTGGTAGGATATTCCTCTCCTCTAACTAGTCTCTGTATGCTGTCTGACAGGTGGTAGGATATTCCTCTCCTCTAACTAGTCTCTGTATGCTGTCTGACAGGTGGTAGGATATTCCTCTCCTCTAACTACATTTTACATTTACATTTACGTCATTTAGCAGACGCTCTTATCCAGAGCGACTTACAGAAGCAATTAGGGTTAAGTGCCTTGCTCAAGGGCACATCGACAGATTTTTCACCTAGTCGGCTCGGGGATTAGAACCAGCGACCTTTCGGTTACTGGCACAATGCTCTTACCCACTAAGCTACCTGCCGCTGTCTGACAGGTGGTAGGATATTCCTCTCCTCTAACTAGTCTCTGTATGCTGTCTGACAGGTGGTAGGATATTCCTCTCCTCTAACTAGTCTCTGTATGCTGTCTGACAGGTGGTAGGATATTCCTCTCTGTATGCTGTCTGACAGGTGGTAGGATATTCCTCTCTGTATGCTGTCTGACAGGTGGTAGGATATTCCTCTCCTCTAACTAGTCTCTGTATGCTGTCTGACAGGTGGTAGGATATTCCTCTCTGTATGCTGTCTGACAGGTGGTAGGATATTCCTCTCCTCTAACTAGTCTCTGTATGCTGTCTGACAGGTGGTAGGATATTCCTCTCCTCTAACTAGTCTCTGTATGCTAGGTGGTAGGATATTCCTCTCCTCTAACTAGTCTCTTTATGCTGTCTGACAGGTGGTAGGATATTCCTCTCCTCTAACTAGTCTCTGTATGCTGTCTGACAGGTGGTAGGATATTCCTCTCCTCTAACTAGTCTCTGTATGCTGTCTGACAGGTGGTAGGATATTCCTCTCCTCTAACTACATTTTACATTTACGTCATTTAGCAGACGCTCTTATCCAGAGCGACTTACAGAAGCAATTAGGGTTAAGTGCCTTGCTCAAGGGCACATCGACAGATTTTTCACCTAGTCGGCTCGGGGATTAGAACCAGCGACCTTTCGGTTACTGGCACAATGCTCTTACCCACTAAGCTACCTGCCGCTGTCTGACAGGTGGTAGGATATTCCTCTCCTCTAACTAGTCTCTGTATGCTGTCTGACAGGTGGTAGGATATTCCTCTCCTCTAACTAGTCTCTGTATGCTGTCTGACAGGTGGTAGGATATTCCTCTCCTCTAACTACATTTTACATTTACATTTACGTCATTTAGCAGACGCTCTTATCCAGAGCGACTTACAGAAGCAATTAGGGTTAAGTGCCTTGCTCAAGGGCACATCGACAGATTTTTCACCTAGTCGGCTCGGGATTAGAACCAGCGACCTTTCGGTTACTGGCACAATGCTCTTACCCACTAAGCTACCTGCCGCTGTCTGACAGGTGGTAGGATATTCCTCTCCTCTAACTAGTCTCTGTATGCTGTCTGACAGGTGGTAGGATATTCCTCTCCCTCTAACTAGTCTCTGTATGCTGTCTGACAGGTGATAGGATATTCCTCTCCTCTAACTAGTCTCTGTATGCTGTCTGACAGGTGATATTCCTCTCCTCTAACTAGTCTCTGTATGCTGTCTGACAGGTGGTAGGATATTCCTCTCCCTCTAACTAGTCTCTGTATGCTGTCTGACAGGTGGTAGGATATTCCTCTCCTCTAACTAGTCTCTGTATGCTGTCTGACAGGTGGTAGGATATTCCTCTCCTCTAACTAGTCTCTGTATGCTGTCTGACAGGTGGTAGGATATTCCTCTCCTCTAACTAGTCTCTGTATGCTGTCTGACAGGTGATATTCCTCTCCTCTAACTAGTCTCTGTATGCTGTCTGACAGGTGGTAGGATATTCCTCTCCTCTAACTAGTCTCTGTATGCTGTCTGACAGGTGGTAGGATATTCCTCTCCTCTAACTAGTCTCTGTATGCTGTCTGAGAGGTGGTAGGATATTCCTCTCCTCTAACTAGTCTCTGTATGCTGTCTGACAGGTGATATTCCTCTCTAACTAGTCTCTGTATGCTGTCTGACAGGTGGTAGGATATTCCTCTCCTCTAACTAGTCTCTGTATGCTGTCTGACAGGTGGTAGGATATTCCTCTCCTCTAACTAGTCTCTGTATGCTGTCTGACAGGTGGTAGGATATTCCTCTCCTCTAACTAGTCTCTGTATGCTGTCTGACAGGTGGTAGGATATTCCTCTCCTCTAACTAGTCTCTGTATGCTGTCTGACAGGTGATATTCCTCTCCTCTAACTAGTCTCTGTATGCTGTCTGACAGGTGATATTCCTCTCCTCTAACTAGTCTCTGTATGCTGTCTGACAGGTGGTAGGATATTCCTCTCCTCTAACTAGTCTCTGTATGCTGTCTGACAGGTGATATTCCTCTCCTCTAACTAGTCTCTGTATGCTGTCTGACAGGTGGTAGGATATTCCTCTCCTCTAACTAGTCTCTGTATGCTGTCTGACAGGTGGTAGGATATTCCTCTCCTCTAACTAGTCTCTGTATGCTGTCTGACAGGTGGTAGGATAGTCCTCTCCTCTAACTAGTCTCTGTATGCTGTCTGACAGGTGGTAGGATATTCCTCTTCTCTAACTAGTCTCTGTATGCTGTCTGACAGGTGGTAGGATATTCCTCTCCTCTAACTAGTCTCTGTATGCTGTCTGACAGGTGGTAGGATATTCCTCTCCTCTAACTAGTCTCTGTATGCTGTCTGACAGGTGATATTCCTCTCCTCTAACTAGTCTCTGTATGCTGTCTGACAGGTGGTAGGATATTCCTCTCCTCTAACTAGTCTCTGTATGCTGTCTGACAGGTGGTAGGATATTCCTCTCCTCTAACTAGTCTCTGTATGCTGTCTGACAGGTGGTAGGATATTCCTCTCCTCTAACTAGTCTCTGTATGCTGTCTGACAGGTGGTAGGATATTCCTCTCCTCTAACTAGTCTCTGTATGCTGTCTGACAGGTGGTAGGATATTCCTCTCCTCTAACTAGTCTCTGTATGCTGTCTGACAGGTGGTAGGATATTCCTCTCCTCTAACTAGTCTCTGTATGCTGTCTGACAGGTGGTAGGATATTCCTCTCCTCTAACTAGTCTCTGTATGCTGTCTGACAGGTGGTAGGATATTCCTCTCCTCTAACTAGTCTCTGTATGCTGTCTGACAGGTGGTAGGATATTCCTCTCCTCTAACTAGTCTCTGTATGCTGTCTGACAGGTGGTAGGATATTCCTCTCCTCTAACTAGTCTCTGTATGCTGTCTGACAGGTGGTAGGATAGTCCTCTCCTCTAACTAGTCTCTGTATGCTGTCTGACAGGTGGTAGGATATTCCTCTCCTCTAACTAGTCTCTGTATGCTGTCTGACAGGTGGTAGGATATTCCTCTCCTCTAACTACATTTTACATTTACGTCATTTAGCAGACGCTCTTATCCAGAGCGACTTACAGAAGCAATTAGGGTTAAGTGCCTTGCTCAAGGGCACATCGACAGATTTTTCACCTAGTCGGCTCGGGGATTAGAACCAGCGACCTTTCGGTTACTGGCACAATGCTCTTACCCACTAAGCTACCTGCCGCTGTCTGACAGGTGGTAGGATATTCCTCTCCTCTAGCTAGTCTCTGTATGCTGTCTGACAGGTGGTAGGATATTCCTCTCCTCTAACTAGTCTCTGTATGCTGTCTGACAGGTGGTAGGATATTCCTCTCCTCTAACTAGTCTCTGTATGCTGTCTGAGAGGTGGTAGGATATTCCTCTCCTCTAACTAGTCTCTGTATGCTGTCTGACAGGTGATATTCCTCTCTAACTAGTCTCTGTATGCTGTCTGACAGGTGGTAGGATATTCCTCTCCTCTAACTAGTCTCTGTATGCTGTCTGACAGGTGGTAGGATATTCCTCTCCTCTAACTAGTCTCTGTATGCTGTCTGACAGGTGGTAGGATATTCCTCTCCTCTAACTAGTCTCTGTATGCTGTCTGACAGGTGGTAGGATATTCCTCTCCTCTAACTAGTCTCTGTATGCTGTCTGACAGGTGGTAGGATATTCCTCTCCTCTAACTAGTCTCTGTATGCTGTCTGACAGGTGATATTCCTCTCCTCTAACTAGTCTCTGTATGCTGTCTGACAGGTGATATTCCCCTCTAACTAGTCTCTGTATGCTGTCTGACAGGTGGTAGGATATTCCTCTCCTCTAACTAGTCTCTGTATGCTGTCTGACAGGTGGTAGGATATTCCTCTCCTCTAACTAGTCTCTGTATGCTGTCTGACAGGTGGTAGGATAGTCCTCTCCTCTAACTAGTCTCTGTATGCTGTCTGACAGGTGGTAGGATATTCCTCTTCTCTAACTAGTCTCTGTATGCTGTCTGACAGGTGGTAGGATATTCCTCTCCTCTAACTAGTCTCTGTATGCTGTCTGACAGGTGATATTCCTCTCCTCTAACTAGTCTCTGTATGCTGTCTGACAGGTGGTAGGATATTCCTCTCCTCTAACTAGTCTCTGTATGCTGTCTGACAGGTGGTAGGATATTCCTCTCCTCTAACTAGTCTCTGTATGCTGTCTGACAGGTGGTAGGATATTCCTCTCCTCTAACTAGTCTCTGTATGCTGTCTGACAGGTGGTAGGATATTCCTCTCCTCTAACTAGTCTCTGTATGCTGTCTGACAGGTGGTAGGATATTCCTCTCCTCTAACTAGTCTCTGTATGCTGTCTGACAGGTGGTAGGATATTCCTCTCCTCTAACTAGTCTCTGTATGCTGTCTGACAGGTGGTAGGATATTCCTCTCCTCTAACTAGTCTCTGTATGCTGTCTGACAGGTGGTAGGATATTCCTCTCCTCTAACTAGTCTCTGTATGCTGTGTGACAGGTGGTAGGATATTCCTCTCCTCTAACTAGTCTCTGTATGCTGTCTGACAGGTGGTAGGATATTCCTCTCCTCTAACTAGTCTCTGTATGCTGTCTGACAGGTGGTAGGATATTCCTCTCCTCTAACTAGTCTCTGTATGCTGTCTGACAGGTGGTAGGATATTCCTCTCCTCTAACTAGTCTCTGTATGCTGTCTGACAGGTGATATTCCTCTCCTCTAACTAGTCTCTGTATGCTGTCTGACAGGTGGTAGGATATTCCTCTCCTCTAACTAGTCTCTGTATGCTGTCTGACAGGTGGTAGGATATTCCTCTCCTCTAACTAGTCTCTGTATGCTGTCTGACAGGTGGTAGGATATTCCTCTCCTCTAACTAGTCTCTGTATGCTGTCTGACAGGTGGTAGGATATTCCTCTCCTCTAACTAGTCTCTGTATGCTGTCTGACAGGTGGTAGGATATTCCTCTCCTCTAACTAGTCTCTGTATGCTGTCTGACAGGTGGTAGGATATTCCTCTCCTCGTGTCAAATGTGTTGTTACCTACCCTTACCACCTGGGGGCGGCCCGTCAGGAAGTCCAGAATCCAGTTGCAGAGGGAGGTGTTTAGTCCCAGGGTCCTTAGCTTAGTGATGAGCTTTGTGGGCACTATGGTGTTGAACACTGAGCTGTAGTCAATGAACAGCATTCTCACATAGGTGTTCCTCTTGTCCAGGTGGAAAAGGGCAGTGTGGAGTGCGGTTGGGATTGCATCATCTGTGGATCTGTTGGGGCGGTATGCAAATTGGAGTGGGTCTAGGGTTTCCGGAATGATGGTGTTGATGTGAGCCATGACCAGCCTTTCAAAGCACTTCATGGCTACAGATGTGAGTGCTACGGGTCGGTAATATAATAATAATAATAACATGGCATTTAGCTTTTCGAACCCACTACCCTGGTGTTACAAGCGCCGTGCTCTACCAGCTGAGCTACAGAGGACCACGGTAGTCATTTAGGCAGGTTATCTTAGTGTTCTCGGGCACAGGGACTATGGTGGTCTGCTTGAAACATGTTGGTATTAAAGACTCAGACAGGGAGAGGTTGAAAATGTCAGTGAAGACACTTGCCAGTTGGTCAGCACATGCTCGGAGTACACGTCCTGGTAATCCGTCTGGTGAATGTTGACCTGTTTAAAGGTCTTGCTCACATCGGCTACCGAGAGTGTGATCAAACAGTCGTCCGGAACAACTGGTGCTCTCATTCATGCTTCAGTGTTGCTTGTCTCGAAACGAGCATAAAAGGCATTTAGCTCGTCTGGGCGTCACTGGGCAGCTCGCGGCTGGGTTTCCCTTTGTAGTCCGTAATCGGTTAAACTTTAGACAAAAACAAAGGGTTTGAGTGAGAGGTCTAACTAGTGTCTTCAAGTGGCCACACCTCTCCAAAGTGTGCACAGTTCCTAACTCAATGCATTTTATGACTCAAGGAAAGAGCCGTCAACTAGGTGGTGTCTTTTTGAGCTCTTCTAGCTGTTCCGTTGAGTAACTAGATCAAACACACTGGTAGTTGTTTTGTTCGGAACACAACCCTGTGTCCCCGCCCTCACACAGTTACTGTTGTTGTTTACGCAATCCCAAAAACAGCTATTATAAATCACAATCTGGGTCAGGTGGGCATCATTTAAATGCCTGTTATATTGCCAACATGACTAGTTAATTTTCTTCACAGTAGACAAACATAGGCCCATTCTGTTCAGAACAACCCAGGGTATGACGCCATCTTGTAGCTGTACATCAAGCATAATGATGATAAATGTTCACACTGTAACTATAATGACAGCAGTTTTATCATATGGAAATGTGAAGTGCACGTTTAGAGTGTTTTTCTTGCTTGTATGACATCAAAGCAGTATTTATTATAATCCTTTCGAAATACACTATATATACAAAAGTATGTGGACACCCCTTCAAATTAGTGGGTTCGGCTATTTCAGCCAGACCCGTTGCTGACAGGTGTATAAAATCGAGCACACAGCCATGCAATCTCCATAGACAAACACTGGCGGTAGAATGGCCTTACTGAAGAGCTCAGTGACTTTCAACGTGGCACCGTCATAGGATGCCACCTTTCCAACAAGTCAGTTCGTCAAATTTCTGCCCTGCTAGAGCTGCCCCGGTCAACTGTAAGTGCTGTTATTGTAAGGTGGAAATGTCTAGGAGCAACACCGGCTCAGCCGTGAAGTGGTAGGCCACACAAGCTCACAGAACGGAACCGCCGAGTGCTGAATTGCGTAGCGCGTAAAAATCGTCTGTCCTCGGTTGCAACATTCACTACCAACTTCCAAACTGCCTCTGGAAAGAATGTCAGCACAAGAACTGTTCGTTGGGAGCTTCATGAAATGGGTTTCCATGACCGAGCAGCTGCACACAAGCCTAAGATCACCATGCGCAATGCCAAGCGTCGGCTGGAGTGGTGTAAAGCTTGCTGCCATTGGACTCTGGAGCAGTGGAAACGTGTTCTCTGGACTGATGAATCACACTTCACCATCTGGCAGTCCGACGGATGAATCTGGGTTTGGCGGATGCCAGGAGAACGCTACCTGCCCGAATGCATAGTGCCAACTTTAAAGTTTGGTGGAGGAGGAATAATTGTCTGGGGCTGTTTTTCATGGTTCGGGCTCGGCCCCATAGTTCCAATGAAGGGAAATCTTAACGCTACAGCATACAATGACATTATAGATTCTGTGTTTCCAACTTTGTGGCAACAGTTTGGGGAAGGCCCTTTCCTGTTTCAGCATGACAATGCCTCCGTGCAAAAAGCGAGGTCCATACAGAAATGGTTTGTCGAGATCGGTGTGGAAGAACTTGACTGGCCTGCACAGAGCCCTGACCTCAACATCATCGAACACCTTTGGGATGAATTGGAACGCCGACTGCGAGCCAGGCCTAATCGCCCTACATCAGTGCCCGACCTCACTAATGCTCTTGTGGCTGAACGGAAGCAAGTCCCTGCAGCAATGTTCCAACATCTAGTGGAAAGCCTTCCCAGAAGAGTGGAGGCTGTTATAGCAGCAAAGGGGGGACCAACTCCATATTAATGCCCATGATTTTGGAATGAGATGTTTGACAAGCTTTTGGTCATGTAGTGTTCATGGAGTCCTCTTTATTTACAGCATTTCCCTCACTCAGACAACAAAACATTTGAGAAAGTTGCCCCATTAGGGAGGGATGGGGGCATCTTCTTGTCACGCGTGGTGCTCAACTTTATAACAGCTGTCAGTCCAAACCCATACAGAGCTGTGAAGCACAGAACCAGAGCTCTGACGTCATGTATAGCATGTTACTGTACAGAACCAGAGCTCTGACGTCATGTATAGCATGTTACTGTACAGAACCAGAGCTCTGACGTCATGTATAGCATGTTACTGTACAGACCCAGAGCTCTGACGTCATGTATAGCGTGTTACTGTACAGCCACTACGTTACAATTTAGCCATTTATTAGTGCCCAAATCTGCAATTTTCAACCCGTATACGGGTACTAGTTTAAAGGGCTACTAAAGTATTTATTTATCTTATATTTTGAATTTATAAATTATTTATTTGTTATCTTGTTACCACTAGGTGGCGCTGTGCTGGGGCTGGTGGTGCCGGTGTGTCTGCAGCTGACCCAGGAGGACCTAGAGACCACCAAGCTGGACCCTAAAGAGGTCGACAAGAACCTGAAGGAGTCGTCTGATGAGAACCTAATGGAGCACAGCCAGAAACAGTTCTCTGCTCCAGACCCCCTCAGCTCTGGGTCTTCCTCCCTGCTCTACCCCCTCATCAAGCTGGCTGCGGAGGTGACGGGCGCTGGGGCCGGGGCTGGGGCCCGGGGAGGGTCTGGGACCGGGGCTGGGGCCCGGGGAGGGTCTGGGACCGGGGCTGGGGCCCGGGGAGGGTCTGGGGCCGGGGCTGGGGCCCGGGAGGGTCTGGGGCCGGGGCTGGGGCCCGGGGAGGGTCTGGGGCCGGGGCTGGGGCCCGGGGAGGGTCTGGGGCCGGGGCTGGGGCCCGGGAGGGTCTGGGGCCGGGGCTGGGGCCCGGGAGGGTCTGGGACCGGGGCTGGGGCCCGGGGAGGGTCTGGGACCGGGGCCCGGGAGGGTCTGGGACCGGGGCTGGGGCCCGGGGAGGGTCTGGGACCGGGGCTGGGGCCCGGGGAGGGTCTGGGGCCGGGGCTGGGGCCCGGGGAGGGTCTGGGGCCGGGGCTGGGGCCCGGGGAGGGTCTGGGACCGGGGCCCGGGGAGGGTCTGGGACCGGGGCCAGTGGGATGGGGATGGGGGACCCTCCAGCTACTGTGTTCCCCCTGCCCAAACAGCAGAACCTCCCCAAGCGGCCAAGCAGCCTCCCACTCAACACCAAGGACAAGCAGGGGTCTGGTTCCTCCAGGCTGAAACAGGGGTCTGGTTCCTCCTGGCTGAAACAGGGGTCTGGTTCCTCCTGGCTGAAGTCTGGGAAACATAAGACAAACCTGAAGCATGTAGAAACGGGCGTGGCCAAGATTAACACGGTCGCCCCGGCAGCAGAGCCACACCTGGTTACCGTTACCAACAATGGAAGAACCGGGGTTGGGGTGAATGGGGTGCGGAGCGGAGTGGGCGTGGTGGTCGTCAACGGCTACCTGAACGGAGGCGTGGTCTCTTCATCTGGAGGCGGGGCTCTGTACGGGATGACCAATCCGGCGGGCTTCCAGAGTGAGGTGGGCGGAGCAACGCCCCTGTTACAGACTCAGCTCAGTGCAGAGGACAGTAGACTCAACATCAACATCAACTCCAGTCCTGATGAACATGAACCGCTGCTAAGGAGAGAGCAGCCCGCCCCATGTGACCAGAGACCAACCAATCACCTGGCGGCACGCACCAACACCAACAACAACAACAACAGCAGTCTGGTGATGGGTCTGGCTGGCAGAGGGATCACATATCCACCCGTGGAGGGACGCACCAACACCAACAACAACAACAACACTATACCTGTCTCTGTCCCTACCCCCACCCCTACCCCTGTCTCTGTCCCTACCCCCACCCCTATACCTGTCTCTGTCCCTACCCCCTCCCCTATACCTGTCTCTGTCCCTACCCCCACCCCTACCCCCTGTCTCTGTCCCTACCCCCACCCCTATACCTGTCTCTGTCCCTACCCCCACCCCTACCCCTGTCTCTGTCCCTACCCCCACCCCTATACCTGTCTCTGTCCCTACCCCCACCCCTATACCTGTCTCTGTCCCTACCCCCACCCCTACCCCTGTCTCTGTCCCTACCCCCACCCCTATACCTGTCTCTGTCCCTACCCCCACCCCTACCCCTGTCTCTGTCCCTACCCCCCACCCCTATACCTGTCTCTGTCCCTACCCCCCACCCCTATACCTGTCTCTGTCCCTACCCCCACCCCTATACCTGTCTCTGTCCCTACCCCCACCCCCTATACCTGTCTCTGTCCCTACCCCCACCCCTATACCTGTCTCTGTCCCTACCCCCCACCCCTATACCTGTCTCTGTCCCTACCCCCACCCCCTATACCTGTCTCTGTCCCTACCCCCACCCCTATACCTGTCTCTGTCCCTACCCCCACCCCTATACCTGTCTCTGTCCCTACCCACTCCCCTATACCTGTCTCTGTCCCTACCCCCCCCCCTATACCTGTCTCTGTCCCTACCCCCACCCCTATACCTGTCTCTGTCCCTACCCCCACCCCTACCCCTGTCTCTGTCCCTACCTCTGTCACTCCCCCTGTCCCTGTCACTCCCCCTGTCCCTGTCCCTGTCTCTGTCCCTGTCACTCCCCCTGTCTCTGTCCCTGTCTCTGTCCCTGTCTCTGTCCCTGTACCAGCAACACCAGTCCCAGAGCCCCAGCAGGAGGCCCCTGTACAGCAGGAGGCTGCCCAGCTCCGACAGCCTAAACCCAGACGTCCTGAGAGACCCTGCTCCCTGGACCTGTCTGCCTCCTCCTCTTCAGGTGAGAAGAGAACACACCGCACATCTCTCTACCTCAGTCCACATGAGGAATGTCCTGAATGAAAGTAGACTAGATCAGGTAGTAGGTATGAGACTAGATCAGGTAGTAGACTAGATCAGGTAGTAGACTAGATCAGGTAGTAGGTATGAGACTAGATCAGGTAGTAGACTAGATCAGGTAGTACACTAGATCAGGTATGAGACTAGATCAGGTATGAGACTAGATCAGGTAGTACACTAGATCAGGTAGTAGACTAGATCAGGTAGTACACTAGATCAGGTATGAGACTAGATAAGGTATGAGACTAGATCAGGTAGTACACTAGATCAGGTAGTAGACTAGATCAGGTAGTAGATTAGATCAGGTAGTAGACTAGATCAGGTAGTAGACTAGATCAGGTAGTACACTAGATCAGGTAGTAGACTAGATCAGGTAGTAGACTAGATCAGGTAGTACACTAGATCAGGTAGTAGACTAGATCAGGTAGTAGACTAGATCAGGTAGTACACTAGATCAGGTAGTAGGTAGTACACTAGATCAGGTAGTAGACTAGATCAGGTAGTAGACTAGTTCAGGTAGTAGACTAGATCAGGTAGTAGACTAGATCAGGTAGTAGACTAGATCAGGTATGAGACTAGATCAGGTAGTAGACTAGATCAGGTAGTACACTAGATCAGGTAGTAGACTAGATCAGGTAGTAGACTAGATCAGGTAGTACACTAGATCAGGTAGTGCACTAGATCAGGTAGTGCACTAGATCAGGTAGTACACTAGATCAGGTATGAGACTAGAGCAGGTAGTACATTAGATCAGGTAGTGCACTAGATCAGGTAGTAGACTAGATCAGGTAGTACACTAGATCAGGTATGAGACTAGATCAGGTAGTAGGTAGTACACTAGATCAGGTAGTAGACTAGATCAGGTAGTAGACTAGTTCAGGTAGTAGACTAGATCAGGTATGAGACTAGATCAGGTATGAGACTAGATCAGGTATGAGACTAGATCAGGTATGAGACTAGATCAGGTAGTAGACTAGATCAGGTATGAGACTAGATCAGGTAGTAGACTAGATCAGGTAGTACACTTGATCAGGTAGTACACTAGATCAGGTATGAGACTAGATCAGGTAGTAGACTAGATCAGGTAGTACACTTGATCAGGTAGTAGACTAGATCAGGTAGTAGACTAGATCAGGTAGTAGACTAGATCAGGTATGAGACTAGATCAGGTAGTAGACTAGATCAGGTAGTAGACTAGATCAGGTAGTACACTAGATCAGGTATGAGACTAGATCAGGTAGTACACTAGATCAGGTAGTAGACTAGATCAGGTAGTAGACTAGATCAGGTAGTACACTAGATCAGGTAGTACACTAGATCAGGTAGTCCACTAGATCAGGTATGAGACTAGATCAGGTAGTACACTAGATCAGGTAGTAGACTAGATCAGGTAGTACACTAGATCAGGTATGAGACTAGATCAGGTATGAGACTAGATCAGGTATGAGACTAGATCAGGTAGTCCACTAGATCAGGTAGTAGACTAGATCAGGTAGTACACTAGATCAGGTAGTACACTAGATCAGGTATGAGACTAGATCAGGTATGAGACTAGATCAGGTAGTCCACTAGATCAGGTAGTAGACTAGATCAGGTAGTACACTAGATCAGGTAGTACACTAGATCAGGTAGTCCACTAGATCAGGTATGAGACTAGATCAGGTAGTACACTAGATCAGGTAGTAGACTAGATCAGGTAGTACACTAGATCAGGTATGAGACTAGATCAGGTATGAGACTAGATCAGGTATGAGACTAGATCAGGTAGTCCACTAGATCAGGTAGTAGACTAGATCAGGTAGTACACTAGATCAGGTAGTACACTAGATCAGGTAGTAGACTAGATCAGGTAGTACACTAGATCAGGTAGTACACTAGATCAGGTAGTACACTAGATCAGGTAGTACACTAGATCAGGTAGTAGACTAGATCAGGTATGAGACTAGATCAGGTATGAGACTAGATCAGGTAGTCCACTAGATCAGGTAGTAGACTAGATCAGGTATGAGACTAGATCAGGTAGTAGACTAGATCAGGTAGTCCACTAGATCAGGTAGTAGACTAGATCAGGTATGAGACTAGATCAGGTAGTAGACTAGATCAGGTATGAGACTAGATCAGGTATGAGACTAGATCAGGCATGAGACTAGATCAGGTATGAGACTAGATCAGGTAGTAGACTAGATCAGGTATGAGACTAGATCAGGTAGTCCACTAGATCAGGTAGTAGACTAGATCAGGTATGAGACTAGATCAGGTAGTAGACTAGATCAGGTATGAGACTAGATCAGGTATGAGACTAGATCAGGTATGAGACTAGATCAGGTAGTACACTAGATCAGGTATGAGACTAGATCAGGTAGTCCACTAGATCAGGTAGTAGACTAGATCAGGTATGAGACTAGATCAGGTAGTCCACTAGATCAGGTAGTACACTAGATCAGGTATGAGACTAGATCAGGTAGTAGACTAGATCAGGTATGAGACTAGATCAGGTATGAGACTAGATCAGGTATGAGACTAGATCAGGTATGAGACTAGATCAGGTAGTCCACTAGATCAGGTAGTAGACTAGATCAGGTATGAGACTAGATCAGGTAGTACACTAGATCAGGTAGTACACTAGATCAGGTAGTAGACTAGATCAGGTATGAGACTAGATCAGGTATGAGACTAGATCAGGTAGTCCACTAGATCAGGTAGTAGACTAGATCAGGTATGAGACTAGATCAGGTAGTACACTAGATCAGGTATGAGACTAGATCAGGTAGTACACTAGATCAGGTAGTCCACTAGATCAGATAGTAGACTAGATCAGGTATGAGACTAGATCAGGTAGTCCACTAGATCAGGTATGAGACTAGATCAGGTATGAGACTAGATCAGGTATGAGACTAGATCAGGTAGTCCACTAGATCAGGTATGAGACTAGATCAGGTAGTAGCCTAGATCAGGTAGTGCACTAGATCAGGTATGAGACTAGATCAGGTATGAGACTAGATCAGGTATGAGACTAGATCAGGTAGTCCACTAGATCAGGTAGTAGACTAGATCAGGTAGTAGAAGACTAGATCAGGTAGTAGACTAGATCAGGTAGTAGACTAGATCAGGTAGTAGACTAGATCAGGTAGTAGACTAGATCAGGTAGTCCAATTCCATAACAAGGCTTGGATCCAGTAGTGGTGTCCTTAGTTGCTTTCTCTCCCCTGCTGTCTCGACCTCTGAGTCCTCAGCTATGAAAAGCCAACTGACATTTACTCCTGATGTACTGACCTGTTTCACCCTCTACAACCACTGTGATTATTATTTGACCCTGCTGGTCATCTATGAAAGTTTGAACATCTTGGAGAAAAATCTGGCCTTAATGGCCATGTACTGTTATAATCTCCACCCGGCACAGCCAGAAGGGGACTGGCCACCCCTCAGAGCCTGGTTCCTCTCTAGGTTCCTGCCTTTCTAGGGAGTTTTTCCTAGCCACCGTGCTTCTACATCTGCATTGCTGCTGTTTGGGGTTTTAGACTGGGCTCTTATCCAGAGCGACTTACAGGAGCTATTAGGGTTAAGTGCCTTGCTCAAGGGCACATCGACAGATTTACTGGCACAACGCTCTTACCCACTAAGCTACCTGCCGCCTGTATAGCACTTTGTGACATCTGCTGATGTAAAAAGGGTTTTATAAATATATTACATAGGGAATAGGGTACCATTTGGGACTCAACCGAAGTATTTGGATTGGATGTGGGAAGGGAAGCAAATTCCATAGAGTTGATAAGGATCCAGAACGTTGTGGCTCAGTAGAAGACTATCAACATGAGGGGAGATGAATGGGAGGAGATCTCTACGGCTATCTCTACGGCTATCTCTACGGCTATCTCTACGGCTATCTCTACGGCTATCTCTACGGCTATCTCTACGGCTATCTCTACGGCTATCTCTACGGCTATCTCTACGGCTGTGTCCCCAATGGCACCCTATGTATAGTGAACAGAAATATAACGCTCATGCATGCAGTAATGTTTTACTGAGTTACAGTTCATAGGAGGAAATCAGTCAATTGAAATAAATTCATTAGGCCCTAATCTATGGATTTCACATGACTGGGAAGGGGCACAGCCATGGGAGGGCATAGGTCCACCCACCGGGGGGCCAGGTCCAGCCACCGGGGGGCCAGGTCCAGCCACCGGGGGGCCAGGTCCAGCCACCGGGGGGCCAGGTCCAGCCACCGGGGGGCCAGGTCCAGCCACCGGGGGGCCAGGTCCAGCCACCGGGGGGCCAGGTCCAGCCACCGGGGGGCCAGGTCCAGCCACCGGGGGCCAGGTCCAGCCACCGGGGGGCCAGGTCCAGCCACCGGGGGGCCAGGTCCAGCCACCGGGGGGCCAGGACCAGCCTATCAGAATGAGGACTTTATTACTCAGCACCCCCCCTCAGACGATCCCGCAGTCGAAGAAGCTGGATGTGAAGGTCCTGGGCTGGCATGATAACTCGTAGTCTGCAGTTGTGAGGGCAGTTGGATGTACTGCCAAATTCTCTAAAACGATGTTGGAGGCGGCTTATGGTAGAGAAATGAACATTCAATGCTCTGTCAACAGCTCTGGTGGACACTGCTGCAGTCAGCATGCCAATTGCACTCTCCCTCAAAACTTGACACATCTGTGGCATTGTATTATGGACAAAACTGCACATTCTAGACTGGCATTTTATTGTCCCCAGCACAAGGTGCACCTGTGTAATGATCATGCTGTTTAATCAGCTTCTTGATTTCCCACACCTGTCAGGTGGATGGATTATCTTGGCAAAGGAGAAATGCTCACTAACAGGGATGTAAACAAATTTGTGTAAAACGTTTGAGAGAAATAAGCCATTTGTGCCTATGGAACATTTCTGGGATCTTTTATTTCAGCTCATGAAACATGGGACCAACACTTTACATGTTGTGTTTATATTTTTGTTCAGTGTAGGTTGCTACTTATAACCATTGTTCAAAAGTAGTGCACTATATAGAGAATACGTTGCCATTTGGGATGCAACCTTTGACCTAGCCTGATCCCAGGTCTGTTTGTGCTGTCTTGTCAATGACCATAAGGATAAACAGATCTGAGACCAGGCTATGTCTGACCTAGTACAGATCTGAGACCAGGCTATGTCTGACCTAGTACAGATCTGGGACCAGGCTATGTCTGACCTAGTACAGTGACACAGGTTAATCACAACAAGACTAGCAGCCAGGTGACTATTTGGTGGTTCCACGTTCCAGAGGTGTGTTGCTGAGAGCGGGACAATAAGACATTGTGTTGTTATTCAAACAGCCAGCAGTGCTTTAGTTGGACTGGAAAGATCACACCGTAATGTGTTTTCTGTGATTCCAGTTATTTTGTGTCCAAGGAGTTGTGAGGGTGGTGCTATTACCATCTGTCACTAGAGAGCAGCATTCTGTGACTGGATGCATGAACATGGTATGAACATGGTATGAACATGGTATGAACATGGTATGAACATGGCATTCTGTAAAATGAGTAGAGAATAAAGTAATCTTGGTAACTAAGTCTGCATCCCTAATGGAACCCTATTCCCTATATAGTGCACTACTGGGTCTGGGTCTGGGTCACCCTATTCCCTATATAGTGCACTACTGGGTCTGGGTCTGGGTCACCCTATTCCCTATATAGTGCACTACTGGGTCTGGGTCTGGGTCACCCTATTCCCTATATAGTGCACTACTGGGTCTGGGTCACCCTATTCCCTATATAGTGCACTACTGGATCTGGGTCCGGGTCACCCTATTCCCTATATAGTGCACGTCTGGGTCTGGGTCACCCTATTCCCTATATAGTGCACGTCTGGGTCTGGGTCACCCTATTCCCTATATAGTGCACTACTGGGTCTGGGTCACCCTATTCCCTATATAGTGCACGTCTGGGTCTGGGTCACCCTATTCCCTATATAGTGCACTACTGGGTCTGGGTCACCCTATTCCCTATATAGTGCACGTCTGGGTCTGGGTCACCCTATTCCCTATATAGTGCACGTCTGGGTCTGGGTCACCCTATTCCCTATATAGTGCACGTCTGGGTCTGGGTCACCCTATTCCCTATATAGTGCACGTCTGGGTCTGGGTCACCCTATTCCCTATATAGTGCACGTCTGGGTCTGGGTCACCCTATTCCCTATATAGTGCACTACTGGGTCTGGGACACCCTATTCCCTATATAGTGCACTACTGGGTCTGGGTCACCCTATTCCCTATATAGTGCACGTCTGGGTCTGGGTCACCCTATTCCCTATATAGTGCACGTCTGGGTCTGGGTCACCCTATTCCCTATATAGTGCACGTCTGGGTCTGGGTCACCCTATTCCCTATATAGTGCACGTCTGGGTCTGGGTCACCCTATTCCCTATATAGTGCACGTCTGGGTCTGGGTCACCCTATTCCCTATATAGTGCACGTCTGGGTCTGGGTCACCCTATTCCCTATATAGTGCACGTCTGGGTCTGGGTCACCCTATTCCCTATATAGTGCACGTCTGGGTCTGGGTCACCCTATTCCCTATATAGTGCACGTCTGGGTCTGGGTCACCCTATTCCCTATATAGTGCACGTCTGGGTCTGGGTCACCCTATTCCCTATATAGTGCACGTCTGGGTCTGGGACACCCTATTCCCTATATAGTGCACGTCTGGGTCTGGGTCACCCTATTCCCTATATAGTGCACTACTGGGTCTGGGTCTGGGTCACCCTATTCCCTATATAGTGCACTACTGGATCTGGGTCTGGGTCACCCTATTCCCTATATAGTGCACTACTGGATCTGGGTCTGGGTCACCCTATTCCCTATATAGTGCACGTCTGGGTCTGGGTCTGGGACACCCTATTCCCTATATAGTGCACTACTGGGTCTGGGTCTGGGTCACCCTATTCCCTATATAGTGCACTACTGGGTCTGGGTCTGGGTCTGGGTCACCCTATTCCCTATATAGTGCACTACTGGATCTGGGTCTGGGTCACCCTATTCCCTATATAGTGCACTACTGGATCTGGTTCTGGGTCACCCTATTCCCTATATAGTGCACTACTGGGTCTGGGTCACCCTATTCCCTATATAGTGCACTACTGGATCTGGGTCTGGGTCACCCTATTCCCTATATAGTGCACTACTGGGTCTGGGTCTGGGTCACCCTATTCCCTATATAGTGCACTACTGGATCTGGGTCTGGGTCACCCTATTCCCTATATAGTGCACTACTGGATCTGGGTCTGGGTCACCCTATTCCCTATATAGTGCACTACTGGGTCTGGGTCTGGGTCACCCTATTCCCTATATAGTGCACTACTGGATCTGGGTCACCCTATTCCCTATATAGTGCACTACTGGGTCTGGGTCTGGGTCACCCTATTCCCTATATAGTGCACTACTGGGTCTGGGTCTGGGTCTGGGTCACCCTATTCCCTATATAGTGCACTACTGGGTCTGGGTCTGGGTCACCCTATTCCCTATATAGTGCACTACTGGATCTGGGTCTGGGTCACCCTATTCCCTATATAGTGCACAACTGGATCTGGGTCACCCTATTCCCTATATAGTGCACTACTGGATCTGGGTCTGGGTCACCCTATTCCCTATATAGTGCACTACTGGGTCTGGGTCACCCTATTCCCTATATAGTGCACTACTGGATCTGGGTCTGGGTCACCCTATTCCCTATATAGTGCACGTCTGGGTCTGGGTCCGGGTCACCCTATTCCCTATATAGTGCACGTCTGGGTCTGGGTCACCCTATTCCCTATATAGTGCACGACTGGATCTGGGTCACCCTATTCCCTATATAGTGCACTACTGGGTCTGGGTCTGGGTCACCCTATTCCCTATATAGTGCACTACTGGATCTGGGTCTGGGTCACCCTATTCCCTATATAGTGCACTACTGGGTCTGGGTCTGGGTCACCCTATTCCCTATATAGTGCACTACTGGGTCTGGGTCACCCTATTCCCTATATAGTGCACTACTGGATCTGGGTCTGGGTCACCCTATTTTCTATATAGTGCACTACTGGATCTGGGTCTGGGTCACCCTATTCCCTATATAGTGCACTACTGGATCTGGGTCTGGGTCTGGGTCACCCTATTCCCTATATAGTGCACTACTGGGTCTGGGTCTGGGTCACCCTATTCCCTATATAGTGCACTACTGGGTCTGGGTCCGGGTCACCCTATTCCCTATATAGTGCACTACTGGGTCTGGGTCCGGGTCACCCTATTCCCTATATAGTGCACTACTGGGTCTGGGTCTGGGTCACCCTATTCCCTATATAGTGCACTACTGGATCTGGGTCTGGGTCTGGGTCACCCTATTCCCTATATAGTGCACTACTGGGTCTGGGTCTGGGTCACCCTATTCCCTATATAGTGCACTACTGGATTTGGGTCTGGGTCACCCTATTCCCTATATAGTGCACTACTGGATCTGGTTCTGGGTCACCCTATTCCCTATATAGTGCACTACTGGGTCTGGGTCTGGGTCACCCTATTCCCTATATAGTGCACTACTGGATCTGGGTCTGGGTCACCCTATTCCCTATATAGTGCACTACTGGGTCTGGGTCTGGGTCACCCTATTCCCTATATAGTGCACTACTGGATCTGGGTCTGGGTCACCCTATTCCCTATATAGTGCACTACTGGATCTGGGTCTGGGTCACCCTATTCCCTATATAGTGCACTACTGGGTCTGGGTCTGGGTCACCCTATTCCCTATATAGTGCACTACTGGATCTGGGTCACCCTATTCCCTATATAGTGCACTACTGGGTCTGGGTCTGGGTCACCCTATTCCCTATATAGTGCACTACTGGGTCTGGGTCTGGGTCTGGGTCACCCTATTCCCTATATAGTGCACTACTGGGTCTGGGTCACCCTATTCCCTATATAGTGCACTACTGGATCTGGGTCTGGGTCACCCTATTCCCTATATAGTGCACAACTGGATCTGGGTCACCCTATTCCCTATATAGTGCACTACTGGATCTGGGTCTGGGTCACCCTATTCCCATATAGTGCACTACTGGGTCTGGGTCACCCTATTCCCTATATAGTGCACTACTGGATCTGGGTCTGGGTCACCCTATTCCCTATATAGTGCACGTCTGGGTCTGGGTCCGGGTCACCCTATTCCCTATATAGTGCACGTCTGGGTCTGGGTCACCCTATTCCCTATATAGTGCACGACTGGATCTGGGTCACCCTATTCCCTATATAGTGCACTACTGGGTCTGGGTCTGGGTCACCCTATTCCCTATATAGTGCACTACTGGATCTGGGTCTGGGTCACCCTATTCCCTATATAGTGCACTACTGGGTCTGGGTCTGGGTCTGGGTCACCCTATTGCCTATATAGTGCACTACTGGGTCTGGGTCACCCTATTCCCTATATAGTGCACTACTGGATCTGGGTCTGGGTCACCCTATTTTCTATATAGTGCACTACTGGATCTGGGTCTGGGTCACCCTATTCCCTATATAGTGCACTACTGGATCTGGGTCTGGGTCTGGGTCACCCTATTCCCTATATAGTGCACTACTGGGTCTGGGTCTGGGTCACCCTATTCCCTATAGTGCACTACTGGGTCTGGGTCCGGGTCACCCTATTCCCTATATAGTGCACTACTGGGTCTGGGTCCGGGTCACCCTATTCCCTATATAGTGCACTACTGGGTCTGGGTCTGGGTCTGGGTCACCCTATTCCCTATATAGTGCACTACTGGATCTGGGTCTGGGTCTGGGTCACCCTATTCCCTATATAGTGCACTACTGGGTCTGGGTCTGGGTCTGGGTCACCCTATTCCCTATATAGTGCACTACTGGGTCTGGGTCTGGGTCACCCTATTCCCTATATAGTGCACTACTGGATCTGGGTCACCCTATTCCCTATATAGTGCACTACATTTACCTTTACATTTTAGTCATTTAGCAGACGCTCTTAACCAGAGCGACTTACAGGAGCAATTAGGGTTAAGTGCCTTGCTCAGGGGCACATTAACGTCATTTAGCAGACGCTCTTAGCCAGAGCGACTCACAAATTGGTGCGTTCACCCTATAGCCAGTGGGATAACCACTTTACAATTTGGGGGGGTTAGAAGGAATACTTTATCCTATCCCAGGTATTCCTTAAAGAGGTGGGGTTTCAAATGTCTCCGGAAGGTGGTGAGTGACTCCGCTGTCCTGGCGTCGTGAGGGAGCTTGTTCCACCATTGGGGTGCCAGAGCAGCGAACAGTTTTGACTGGGCTGAGCGGGAGCTATGCTTCCGCAGAGGAAGGGGAGCCAGCAGGCCAGAGGTGGATCTGGGTCTGGGTCTGGATCTGGGTCTGGGTCTGGGTCACCCTATTCCCTATATAGTGCACTACTGGATCTGGGTCTGGGTCACCCTATTCCCTATATAGTGCACTACTGGATCTGGGTCTGGGTCTGGGTCACCCTATTCCCTATATAGTGCACTACTGGATCTGGGTCTGGGTCTGGGTCACCCTAATCCCTATATAGTGCACTACTGGATCTGGGTCTGGGTCTGGGTCACCCTAATCCCTATATAGTGCACTACTGGATCTGGGTCTGGGTCACCCTAATCCCTATATAGTGCACTACTGGATCTGGGTCTGGGTCTGGGTCACCCTATTCCCTATATAGTGCACTACTGGATCTGGGTCTGGGTCTGGGTCACCCTATTCCCTATATAGTGCACTACTGGATCTGGGTCTGGGTCTGGGTCACCCTATTCCCTATATAGTGCACTACTGGGTCTGGGTCTGGGTCACCCTATTCCCTATATAGTGCACGTCTGGGTCCGGGTCACCCTATTCCCTATATAGTGCACTACTGGATCTGGGTCTGGGTCACCCTATTCCCTATATAGTGCACTACTGGATCTGGGTCTGGGTCTGGGTCACCCTATTCCCTATATAGTGCACTACTGGGTCTGGGTCTGGGTCTGGGTCACCCTATTCCCTATATAGTGCACTACTGGATCTGGGTCTGGGTCTGGGTCACCCTATTCCCTATATAGTGCACTACTGGATCTGGGTCTGGGTCTGGGTCACCCTATTCCCTATATAGTGCACTACTGGATCTGGGTCTGGGTCTGGGTCACCCTATTCCCTATATAGTGCACTACTGGGTCTGGGTCTGGGTCTGGATCACCCTATTCCCTATATAGTGTCTGTATCCCTAATAACACCTGTCTGTCTCTTCTCAGTGTACTAGATGTCTGTATCCCTAATAACACCTGTCTGTCTCTCTGTCTCCTCCCAGGTGATGGCTCGTCTGTATCCCTAATAACACCTGTCTGTCTCTTCTCAGTGTACTAGATGTCTGTATCCCTAATAACACCTGTCTGTCTCTCTGTCTCCTCCCAGGTGATGGCTCGTCTGTCTCCCTAATAACACCTGTCTGTCTCTCTGTCTCCTCCCAGGTGATGGCTTGTCTGTATCCCTAATAACACCTGTCTGTCTCTCTGTCTCCTCCCAGGTGATGGCTCGTCTGTATCCCTAATAACACCTGTCTGTCTCTCTGTCTCCTCCCAGGTGATGGCTCGTCTGTATCCCTAATAACACCTGTCTGTCTCTTCTCAGTGTACTAGATGTCTGTATCCCTAATAACACCTGTCTGTCTCTCTGTCTCCTCCCAGGTGATGGCTCGTCTGTATCCCTAATAACACCTGTCTGTCTCTTCTCAGTGTACTAGATGTCTGTATCCCTAATAACACCTGTCTGTCTCTCTGTCTCCTCCCAGGTGATGGCTCGTCTGTATCCCTAATAACACCTGTCTGCCTCTTCTCAGTGTACTAGATGTCTGTATCCCTAATAACACCTGTCTGTCTCTCTGTCTCCTCCCAGGTGATGGCTCGTCTGTATCCCTAATAACACCTGTCTGTCTCTTCTCAGTGTACTAGATGTCTGTATCCCTAATAACACCTGTCTGTCTCTCTGTCTCCTCCCAGGTGATGGCTCGTCTGTATCCCTAATAACACCTGTCTGTCTCTTCTCAGTGTACTAGATGTCTGTATCCCTAATAACACCTGTCTGTCTCTCTGTCTCCTCCCAGGTGATGGCTCGTCTGTATCCCTAATAACACCTGTCTGTCTCTTCTCAGTGTACTAGATGTCTGTATCCCTAATAACACCTGTCTGTCTCTCTGTCTCCTCCCAGGTGATGGCTCGTCTGTATCCCTAATAACACCTGTCTGTCTCTTCTCAGTGTACTAGATGTCTGTATCCCTAATAACACCTGTCTGTCTCTCTGTCTCCTCCCAGGTGATGGCTCGTCTGTATCCCTAATAACACCTGTCTGTCTCTTCTCAGTGTACTAGATGTCTGTATCCCTAATAACACCTGTCTGTCTCTCTGTCTCCTCCCAGGTGATGGCTCGTCTGTATCCCTAATAACACCTGTCTGTCTCTTCTCAGTGTACTAGATGTCTGTATCCCTAATAACACCTGTCTGTCTCTCTGTCTCCTCCCAGGTGATGGCTCGTCTGTATCCCTAATAACACCTGTCTGTCTCTCTGTCTCCTCCCAGGTGATGGCTCGTCTGTATCCCTAATAACACCTGTCTGTCTCTTCTCAGTGTACTAGATGTCTGTATCCCTAATAACACCTGTCTGTCTCTCTGTCTCCTCCCAGGTGATGGCTCGTCTGTATCCCTAATAACACCTGTCTGTCTCTTCTCAGTGTACTAGATGTCTGTATCCCTAATAACACCTGTCTGTCTCTCTGTCCCCTCCCAGGTGATGGCTCGTCACTGGGCGGCCAGGGAGGGTCAGGTGAGAAAATCAAGCGCCGCGTCAAGACACCGTACTCCCTGAAGACGTGGCGTCCCGCCACCTGGGTGGTCTCCACGGATACCCTGGTTGGTGAGGTAAACAGCAACAACAAGGACGCTGCCAAGGCTCCTCGCTCCACGTCCTCCACCGCTGTCTACCTGGTGGGGGGCGGGACTACCACCTCTACCATGACATTACCTGCCCTGACCCCTGGGGGTGTGGCTAGAAGAGGGCGTGGCCTAGAGTGAGTGGCCAGAGAAAGGGAAGTGTGTCCATAAGCGCCTGCTGACAGCCAAATAGCTGACTACTAACTAACCCTTTTGTGGCCAGCTACTTCAGTGACTTTAACAAATTAGGGTGCATCAGATACCCTACCCCCGCACCCCCCGCACCCCCTACCCCCTGGCCCCCCCGCACCCCCTACCCCCGCACCCCCTGGCTACTCTTTTTATTATGCTGGCTACTTCAGATTTTCAGAAACCCACTGAGGAGGGTGTGGCCAGAGAAGGACTGTCCCTACAGAAGGCTGAAGATGCGTCCCAAATGGCACAGTATTCCCTATAGTGGGGGAAAAAAGTATTTAGTCAGCCACCAATTGTGCAAGTTCTCCCACTTAAAAAGATGAGAGAGGCCTGTAATTTTCATCATAGGTACACGTCAACTATGACAGACAAAATGAGAAAAAGAAATCCAGAAAATCACATTGTAGGATTTTTAATGAATTTATTTGCAAATTATGGTGGAAAATAAGTATTTGGTCAATAACAAAAGTTTCTCAATACTTTGTTATATACCCTTTGTTGGCAATGACACAGGTCAAACGTTTTCTGTAAGTCTTCACAAGGTTTTCACACACTGTTGCTGGTATTTTGGCCCATTCCTCCATGCAGATCTCCTCTAGAGCAGTGATGTTTTGGGGCTGTCGCTGGGCAACACGGACTTTCAACTCCCTCCAAAGATTTTCTATGGGGTTGAGATCTGGAGACTGGCTAGGCCACTCCAGGACCTTGAAATGCTTCTTACGAAGCCACTCCTTCGTTGCCCGGGCGGTGTGTTTGGGATCATTGTCATGTTGAAAGACCCAGCCACGTTTCATCTTCAATGCCCTTGCTGATGGAAGGAGGTTTTCACTCAAAATCTCACGATACATGGCCCCATTCATTCTTTCCTTTACACGGATCAGTCGTCCTGGTCCCTTTGCAGATAAACAGCCCCAAAGCATGATGTTTCCACCCCCGTGCTTCACAGTAGGTATAGTGTTCTTTGGATGCAACTCAGCATTCTTTGTCCTCCAAACACGACGAGTTGAGTTTTTACCAAAAAGTTATATTTTGGTTTCATCTGACCATATGACATTCCCCAATCCTCTTCTGGATCATCCAAATGCACTCTAGCAAACTTCAGACGGGCCTGGACATGTACTGGCTTAAGCAGGGGGACACGTCTGGCACTGCAGGATTTGAGTCCCTGGCGGCGTAGTGTGTTACTGATGGTAGGCTTTGTTACTTTGGTCCCAGCTCTCTGCAGGTCATTCACTAGGTCCCCCCGTGTGGTTCTGGGATTTTTGCTCACCGTTCTTGTGATCATTTTGACCCCACGGGGTGAGATCTTGCGTGGAGCCCCAGATCGAGGGAGATTATCAGTGGTCTTGTATGTCTTCCATTTCCTAATAATTGCTCCCACAGTTGATTTCTTCAAACCAAGCTGCTTACCTATTGCAGATTCAGTCTTCCCCAGCCTGGTGCAGGTCTACAATTTTGTTTCTGGTGTCCTTTGACAGCTCTTTGGTCTTGGCCATAGTGGAGTTTGGAGTGTGACTGTTTGAGGTTGTGGACAGGTGTCTTTTATACTGATAACAAGTTCAAACAGGTGCCATTAATACAGGTAACGAGTGGAGGACAGAGGAGCCTCTTAAAGAAGAAGTTACAGGTCTGTGAGAGCCAGAAATCTTGCTTGTTTGTAGGTGACCAAATACTTATTTTCCACCATAATTTGCAAATAAATTCATTAAAAATCCTACAATGTGATTTTCTGGATATTTTTTTCTCATTTTGTCTGTCATAGTTGACGTGTACCTATGATGAAAATTACAGGCCTCTCTCATCTTTTTAAGTGGGAGAACTTGCACAATTGGTGGCTGACTAAATACTTTTTTCCCCCACTGTATAGTGCACAGCTTTAGACCACAGCCCCATAACACCCTATTCCCTATATAGTGCACTGCTTTAGACCACAGCCCCATCGCACCCTATTCCCTATATAGTGCACAGCTTTAGACCAGAGCCCCATCGCACCCTATTCCCTATATAGTGCACTGCTTTAGACCACAGCCCCATAACACCCTATTCCCTATATAGTGCACTGCTTTAGACCACAGCCCCATGACACCCTATTCCCTATATAGTGCACTGCTTTAGACCACAGCCCCATCGCACCCTATTCCCTATATAGTGCACAGCTTTAGACCAGAGCCCCATCGCACCCTATTCCCTATATAGTGCACTGCTTTAGACCACAGCCCCATAACACCCTATTCCCTATATAGTGCACTGCTTTAGACCACAGCCCCATGACACCCTATTCCCTATATAGTGCACTGCTTTAGACCACAGCCCCATCGCACCCTATTCCCTATATAGTGCACAGCTTTAGACCAGAGCCCCATAACACCCTATCCCCTATGTAGTGCACTGCTTTAGACCAGAGCCCCATAACACCCTATTCCCTATATAGTGCACTGCTTTAGACCACAGCCCCATCGCACCCTATTCCCTATATAGTGCACTGCTTTAGACCACAGCCCCATAACAGCATGCTCTAGTATCCTGAGTTTCTGTCAGAAGAAGAAACGATGTGAAATGAATCAATTGGCAAGAATGAAGCATTTCTAAAAGTCATTATGATGATGATATTATTTTTAATATTTTGTTGTCTTCTCAACTTTTCTTTACTTTGAAGAACTTGCTTTAAACAGATCTCAGCTATGCTGGAGCAACATTGGCTTCGAATGCTTCCATTATATATGCTGTTCCATTGTACAGTGCATTCGGAAAGTATTCAGACCCCTTCACTTTTTACAGCCTTATTCTAAAATGTATTAAATAAAACATTTTTCTCATCAATCTACACACAATAGCCCATAATGACAAAGCGAAAACAGGTTTTTAGAAACAGAAATACCTTATTTACATAAGTATTCAGACTTTTTGCTATGAGACTTGAAATTGAGCTCAGGTGCATCCTCTATCCATTGATCGTCCTTGAGATGTTTCTACAATTTGATTGGAGTCCACCTGTGGTAAATTCAATTGATTGGATATGATTTGGAAAGGCACACAACTGTCTATATAAGGTCCCACGGTTGACAGTGCATGTCAGAGCAAAAACCAAGCCATGAGGTCGAAGGAATTGTCCGTAGAGCTCAGAGACAGGATTGCGTCGAGGCACAGATCTGGGGAAGGGTACCAAAAAATGTATGCTGCATTGAAGGTCCCCAAGAACACAGTGGCCTCCGTCATTCTTAAATGGAAGAAATTTGGAACCACCAAGACTCTTCCTAGAGCTGGCCGCCCGGCCAAACTGAAGAATCGGGGGAGAAGGGCCTTGGTCAGGGAAGTGACCAAGAACCCGATGGTCACTCTGACAGACCTCCAAAGTTCCTCTGTGGAAATGGGAGAACCTTCCAGAAGGACAACCATCTCTGCAGCACTCCACCAATCAGGCCTTTATGGTAGCGTGACCAGATGGAAGCCACTTCTCAGTAAAAGGCACATGACAGCCCGCTTGGAGTTTGCCAAAAGGCACCTAAAGGACTTTCAGACCATAAGAAACAAGATTTTCTGGTTTGATGAAACCAAGATTGAACTCTTTGGCCTGAATGCCAAGCGTCACGTCTGGAGGAAACCTGGCACCATCCCTACGGTGAAGCATGGTGGTAGCAGCATCATGCTGTGGGGGTGTTTTTCAACTGCAGGGACTGGGAGACTAGTCAGGATCGAGGCAAATATGAACGGAGCAAAGTACAGAGAGATCCTTGATGAAAACCTGCTCCAGGGCGCTCAGGACCCCAGACTGGGGCGAAGGTTCACCTTCCAACAGGACAACGATCCTAAGCACACAGCCAAGACAACGCAGGAGTGGCTTCGGGACAAGTCTCTGAATGTCCTTGAGTTGCCCAGCCAGAGCCCAGACTTGAACCTGATCAAACATCTCTGGAGATACCATCTCTGGAGAAATAGCTGTGCAGCGATGCTCCCCATCCAACCTGACAGAGCTTGAGAGGATCTGCAGAGAAGAATGAGAGAAACTCCCCAAATACAGGTGTGCCAAGCTTGTAGCGTCATACCCAAGAAGACTCGAGGCTGTAATCGCTGCCAAAGGTGCTTCAACAAAGTACTGAGTAAAGGATGTGAATACTTATGTAAATGTCATATTTCAGTTTTTTTTAAATACATTTGCAAGCATTTCTAAAAACCAGTTTTTGCTTTGTCATTATGGGGTACTGTGTGTAGATTAATGAGGGGGGAAAAAACAATCAATTTTGGAATAAGGCTGTAACGTAACAAAATGTGGAAAAAGTCAAGGGGTTTGAATACTTTCTGAATGCACTGGATATGCTGTTCTATTATATGTGTTGAGGCCGTTTTTTCCAAGGTTATAATGTTAATCACCTAGTTAGGTCGGTGTGTGACCTGTGATCAGGTTAATGGGTGGTCTTAAAACATTAAGAAGAAAATGGATTGATCTAACAATCAGTTATAACATGCATCCCAAATGGCACCCTATTCCCTATATAGTGCCATAGGGCTCTGGTCAAAAGTAGTGCACTATATATGGAATAGGGAGCCATTTGAGATGCATACATAGACTACTCCTATGGATACTGTATGTCCATATAAAACAGCAGATTGACAACAGAGAAGCAGTGGTCTTTAAGACTGGGTTGGCTGCACATTGTTTTTCAATAAGTTTAAGCATAGTATACGTTCATAATGTTTATGTATTTGTTTCAACTAATCTGTGTATCCTAAATGTTTGTATCAAATTAAAACATGTGCAATAGGCTTTAGCTTTCAACTATTTTTTTATTGTGTTGTATATTTTTTTTTCCGGATATTATAAACAGTGCACTTATTGTTATTGCTATCAGTAGTGGTCCTGCTTCCTGTCACATGTCCCTGAATGAGACGTTTCATTGAACGACAATCCTTTACTTTCTCACCAATCCCATCAAACCTGAGAAGGAAAAGCAACCAATCAAATCAAGAAGAAGGGGGTGGACGGAAAGGACAGTGCCGTGTTAGTATCCAATCAGAGTAAAGCAGGAAGTGTTATAGCAGGAAGTGGTGCCAACGAGACGATATATCTAATCTAATGTTATTAGTCACATGCTTCATAAACGACAGGTGTAGACGAACAGTGAAATGCTGACTTACGGGTCCTTTTCCAACAATGCAGAGTTAAACATAAAATAAGAAATTGAAATACGAGGAATACATAAACAGTGAATAACGAATAAAAATAACAGTAACGATAACTTGGCTATATACAGGAAGTACCAGTACCGAGTCGATGTGCAGGTATGAGGTAATTGAGGTATCTACAGTGCCTTCGGAAAGTATTCAGGCCCCTTGACTTTTTCCAAATTTTGTTACGTTACAGCCTTATTCTAAAATTGATTACATTTTTTTTTTTCTCCTCATCAATCTACACACAACACCCCATAATGACAAAGCAAAAACAGTTTTTTATACATTTTAGCTAGTTTATTACCAAAAAAGAACAAAAGGCATCTCCAGAGATGTTCGATCGGGTTCAAGTCCGGGCTCTGGCTGGGCACCTCAAGGACATTCAGAGACTTGTCCCGAAGTCACTCCTGCGTTGTCTTGGCTTTGTGCTTAGGGTCATTGTCCTGTTGGAAGGTGAACCTTCACCCCAGTCTGAGGTCCTGAGCGCTCAGGACCAGGTTTTCATTAAGGATCTCTCTGTACTTTGCTCCGTTCATCTTTCCCTCGATCCTGACTAGTCTCCCAGTCCCTGCCGCTGAAAAACATCCCCACAGCATGATGCTGCCACCACCATGCTTCACCGTAGGGATGGTGCCAGGTTTCCTCCAGACGTGACGCTTGGCATTCAGGCCAAAGAGTTCAATCTTGGTTTCATCAGACAAGAGAATGTTGTTTCTCATGGTCTGAGAGTCCTTTAGGTGCCTTTTGGCAAACTCCAAGCGGGCTGTCATGTGCCTTTTACTGAGGAGTGGCTTCCGTCTGGTCACTCTACCATAAAGGCCTGATTGGTGGAGTGCTGCAGAGATGGTTGTCCTTCTGGAAGGTTCTCCCATATCCACAGAGGAACTCTGGAGCTCTGTCAGAGTGGCCATCGGGTTCTTGGTCACCTCCCTGATCAAGGCCCTTCTCCCCTGATTGCTCAGTTTGGCCGGGCGGCCAGCTCTAGGAAGAGTCTTGGTGGTTCCACACTTCTTCCATTGAATAATTATGGAGGCCACTGTGTTCTTGGGGACCTTCAATGCTGCATACATTTTTTGGTACCTTTCCCCAGATCTGTGCCTCAACACAATCCTTTCTCGGAGCTCAATGGACAATTCCTTCGACCTCATGGCTTGGTTTTTGCTCTGACATGCACTGTCAACTGTGGGACCTTATATAGACAGGTGTGTGCCTTTCCAAATCATGTCCAATCAATTGAATTTACCAAAGGTGGACTCCAATCAAGTTGTGGATACATCGCAAGGATGATCAATGGAAACATAATGCACCTGAGCTCAATTTCGAGTTTCATAGCATTGGGTCTGAATACTTATGTAAATAAGGTATTTCTGTTTTTTATTTTTAATACATTTACAAAAATGTCTAAAGACCTGTTTTCGCTTTGTCATTATGGGGTATTGTGTGTAGATTGGTGAGGATTTTTATTTATTTAATCAATTTCAGAAAAAGGCTGTAACGTAACAAAATGTGGAAAAAGTCAAGCAGTCTGAATACTTTCCGAAGGCACTGTATGTACATGTAGGTAGGGGTAAAGTGACTAGGCAACAGGATAGATAATAGACAGTAGCAGCAGTATACTGTAGGTAGGGGTAAAGTGACTAGACAACAGGATAGATAATAGACAGTAGCAGCAGTATACTGTAGGTAGGGGTAAAGTGACTGGACAACAGGATAGATAATAGACAGTAGCAGCAGTATACTGTAGGTAGGGGTAAAGTGACTAGACAACAGGATAGATAATAGACAGTAGCAGCAGTATACTGTAGGTAGGGGTAAAGTGACTAGACAACAGGATAGATAATAGACAGTAGCAGCAGTATACTGTAGGTAGGGGTAAAGTGACTAGGCAACAGGATAGATAATAGACAGTAGCAGCAGTATACTGTAGGTAGGGGTAAAGGGACTAGACAACAGGATAGATAATAGACAGTAGCAGCAGTATACTGTAGGTAGGGGTAAAGTGACTAGACAACAGGATAGATAATAGACAGTAGCAGCAGTATACATTTACATTTACATTTTAGTCATTTAGCAGACGCTCTTATCCAGAGCGACTTACAGGAGCAATTAGGGTTAAGTGCCTTGCTCAAGGGCACATTAACGTCATTTAGCAGACGCTCTTAGCCAGAGCGACTCACAAATTGGTGCGTTCACCCTATAGCCAGTGGGATAACCACTTTACAATTTGGGGCGGGGGGGGTTAGAAGGAATACTTTATCCTATCCCAGGTATTCCTTAAAGAGGTGGGGTTTCAAATGTCTCCGGAAGGTGGTGAGTGACTCCGCTGTCCTGGCGTCGTGAGGGAGCTTGTTCCACCATTGGGGTGCCAGAGCAGCGAACAGTTTTGACTGGGCTGAGCGGGAGCTATGCTTCCGCAGAGGAAGGGAGCCAGCAGGCCAGAGGTGGATGAACGCAATGCCCTCGTTTGGGTGTAGGGACTGATCAGAGCCTGAAGGTACAGAGGTGCCGTTCCCCTCACTGCTCCATAGGCAAGCACCATGGTCTTGTAGCGGATGCGAGCTTCAACTGGAAGCCAGTGGAGTGTGCGGAGGAGGGGGGTGACGTGAGAGAACTTGGGAAGGTTGAACACCAGACGGGCTGCGGCATTCTGGATGAGTTGTAGGGGTTTAATGGCACAGGCAGGGAGGCCAGCCAACAGCGAGTTGCAGTAGTCCAGACGGGAGATGACAAGTGCCTGGATTAGGACCTGTGCCGCTTCCTGTGTAAGGCAGGGTCGTACTCTCCGAATGTTGTAGAGCATGAACCTGCAGGAGCGGGTCACCGCCTTGATGTTGGCGGAGAACGACAGGGTGTTGTCCAGGGTCACGCCTAGGCTCTTCGCACTCTGGGAGGAGGACACAGCGGAGTTGTCAACCGTGATGGCGAGATCATGGAACGGGCAGTCCTTCCCCGGGAGGAAGAGCAGCTCCGTCTTGCCAGGGTTCAGCTTGAGGTGGTGATCCGTCATCCATACTGATATGTCTGCCAGACATGCAGAGATGCGATTCGCCACCTGGTTATCAGAAGGGGGAAAGGAGAAGATTAGTTGTGTATCGTCAGCGTAGCAATGATAGGAAAGGCCATGTGAGGATATGACAGAGCCAAGTGACTTGGTGTATAGGGAGAAAAGGAGAGGGCCTAGAACTGAGCCCTGGGGGACACCAGTGGTGAGAGCACGTGGTGCGGAGACAGCTTCTCGCCACGCCACTTGGTAGGAGCGACCGGTCAGGTAGGACGCAATCCAGGAGTGAGCCGCGCCGGAGATGCCCAGCTCGGAGAGGGTGGAGAGGAGGATCTGATGGTTCACAGTATCAAAGGCAGCAGACAGGTCTAGAAGGACAAGAGCAGAGGTAGGGGTAAAGTGACTAGACAACAGGATAGATAATAGACAGTAGCAGCAGTATACTGTAGGTAGGGGTAAAGTGACTAGGCAACAGGATAGATAATAGACAGTAGCAGCAGTATACAACACCTTTTCCTACTCAGGAGACTGAAAAGATTTGGCACGGGTCCCCAGATCCTCAAACAGTTATACAGCTGCACCATCGAGAGCCTCCTGACCGGTTGCATCACCACCTGGTATGGCAACTGCTCGGCATCCGACCGTAAGGCGCTACAGAGGGTAGTGCGTACGGCCCAGTACATCACTGGGGCCAAGCTTCCTGCCATCCAGGACCTACAGTTGAAGTCGGAAGTTTACATACACCTTAGCCAAATACATTTAAACAAAGTTTTTCACAATTCCTGACATTTAATCCTAGTAAGAATTCCCTGTCTTAGCTCAGTTAGGATCACCACGTTATTTTAAAATGTGAAATGTCAGAATAATAGTAGAGAGAATGATTTATTTCAGCTTTTATTTATTTCATCACATTCCCAGTGGGTCAGACGTTTACATACACTCAATTAGTATTTGGTAGCATTGCCTTTAAACTGTTTAACTTGGGTCAAACATTTTGGGTAGCCTTCCACAAGCTTCCCACAGTAAGTTGGGTGAATTTTGGCCCATTCCTCTTGACAGAGCTGGTGTAACGGAGTCAGGTTTGCAGGCCTCCTTGCTCGCACAAGCTTTTTCAGTTCTGCCCACAAATGTTCTATAGGATTGAGGTCAGGGCTTTGTGATGGCCACATTTTTATTTATTTTTTACATTTTAGTCATTTAGCAGACGCTCTTATCCAGAGCGACTTACAGGAGCAATTAGGGCTTACTGGCACAATGCTCTTAACCACTAAGTTACCTGCCGACCACTCAAGGATGATCAATGGAAACAGGATGCACCTGAGCTCAACTTCGAGTCTCATAGCAGAGGGTCTGAATACTTAGGTAAATAAGGCCTCCTTGCTCGCACACGCTTTTTAAGTTCTGCCCACAAATGTTCTATAGGATTGAGGTCAGGGCTTTGTGATGGCCACTCCAATACCTTGACTTTGTTGTCCTTAAGCCATTTTGCTACAACTTTGGAACTATGCTTGGGGTCATTGTCCATTTGGAAGACCCATTTGCGACCAAGCTTTAACTTCCTGACTGATGTCTTGAGATGTTGCTTCAGTTTTCCATCCTCATGATGCCATCTATTTTGTGAAGTGCACCACCCCTCCTGCAGCAACGCACCCCCACAGCATGATACTGCCACCCCCGTGCTTCACGGTTGGGATGGTGTTCTTCGGCTTGCAAGCTACCCCCTTTTTCCTCCAAACATAACGATGGTCATTATGGCCAAACAGTTCTATGTTTGTTTCATCAGACCAGAGGACATTTCTCCAAAAAGTACGATCTTTGTCCCCATGTGCAGTTGCAAACCGTAGTCTGGCTTTTTTATGGCGGTTTTGGAGCAGTGGCTTCTTCCTTGCTGAGCGGCCTTTCAGGTTATGTCGATATAGGACTCGTTTTACTGTGGATATAGATACTTTTGTACTTGTTTCCTCCAGCATCTTCACAAGGTCCTTTGCTGTTGTTCTGGGATTGATTTGCACTTTTCGCACCAAAGTATGTTCATTTCTAGGAGACAGTGTCTCCTTCCTGAACGGTATGACGGCTGCGTGGTCCCATGGTGTTTATACTTGCGTACTATTATTTGTACAGATGAACGTGGTACCTTCAGGCGTTTGGAAATTGCTCCCAAGGATCAACCAGACTTGTGGAGGTCTACACATTTTTTTTCTGAGGTCTTGGCTGATTTCCTTTGATTTTTACATGATGTCAAGCAAAGAGGCACTGAGTTTGAAGGTAGGCCTTGAAATACATCCACAGGTACACCTCCAATTGACTCATATGATGTCATTTAGCCTATCAGAAGCTTCTAAAGCCATGACATCATTTTCTGGAATTTTCCAAGCTGTTTAAAGGCACAGTCAACTAAGTGTATGTAAAGTACAGTGGATTATAAGTGAAATAATTGTCTGTAAACAATTGTTGGAAAAATTACTTGTGTCATGCACAAAGTAGATGTCCTAACCGACTTGCCAAAACTATAGTTTGTTAACAAGAAATTTGTGGAGTGGTTGAAAAACTAGTTTTAATGACTCCAACCTAAGTGTATGTAAACTTCCGACTTCAACTGTATACGGCGGTGTCAGAGGAAGGCCCAAAAAATGGTCAAAGACTCCAGCCACCCTAGTCATAGACTGTTCTCTCTGCTACCACACGGCAAGCGGTACCAGAGCGCCAAGTCTGGGTCCAAAAGGCTCCTTAACAGCTGCTACCCGCAAGACTGCTGAACAATTAATCAAATGGCCACCCGTGCTATTTTACAACAGACAGTCAATATATAGCTACATATATTGTACATACATGCTACCCACCCACATACCTGGAACGCCATTACATATAACATGTTCCCTACAATAAGCTGTTCACTTTTAAAGTTAGTCTGAATCTACATATTCTTAAATGTTGTTTTGTTTTCCAGTTGTTGATGTGTCAGAAAGGAGAATGTTCTCTGCATGTTCTATACAGACGTTTAGGTAAACGTTCTCCTGTTGTTAATGTGTCAGTATTCTCTTCTCTTGAAGATGGCGTTGGGAACAAACTAGGGATTCATATTTGCCCATTTAAAGTGTTTTAAACCAAGATATGGTCGCTATGCCAGTGTTCTCCCCAAATAAGAAGGCGCTGTGCCACCCTGTCGGCTTGGCTGCACCACTATGTAAAGATTTCACAGCAAATTAAACTGATATTTACTAATGATAGAGTAACTATCTTTGATCGCCAATGACATTGTTGTGAATTGCGAAACAGGCCGTTCATAAATTTGGACCGTTATCATGTTCCTCAATTAATTCAGCGCATTTCAGCAGTAGGCACAGAGCGCGCTCAGGACGCACAGAGTAGAGGTCTTCACGGGTCCACCCGAACCCGATTACCCAAGCCTGAGCAGGTCCGGGTCCAAAATTCTAACTTTTTCCTCAGGTCCGGGTCAGGTCCTGTCGTCGGATCTATGTAACTACAGCTGATAAACCCGAGTGGACCCGAATGGACCCGACCACTGCTCTGCATAGCCTAAAGCGTGATTGTTCTCGGGTCTATTCGGGTCTGGGTCCCCCTTGTTTTTAAATTATCGGGTCCGTTTGGGTCCGGGTCTGATTGGCCTCGGGTCCGAGAAGACCTCTAGCACAGAGCGCACCCCGAGGATAGCGTTGTGGAGTCATTCTAACTTTGTAGTCAAACAAAAGTCAAAATTAAAGTGGAAAACCACACTACAGGCTGATCCAACTTTGATGTAATGTCCTTAAAACAAGTCAAAATGAGGCTCAGTAGTGTGTGTGGCCTCCACGTGCCTGTATGACCTCCCTACAATGCCTGGGCATGCTCCTGATGAGGTGGCGGATGGTCTCCTGAGGGATCTCCTCCCAGACCTGGACTAAAGCATCCGCCAACTCCTGGACAGTCTGTGGTGCAACGTGGCGTTGGTGGATGGAGCGAGACATGATGTCCCAGATGTGCTCAATTGGATTCAGGTCTGGGGAACGGGCGGGCCAGTCCATAGCATCAATGCCTTCCTCTTGCAGGAACTGCTGACACACTCCAGCCACATGAAGTCTAGCATTGTCTTGCATTAGGAGGAACCCAGGGCCAACCGCACCAGCATATGGTCTCACAAGGGGTCTGAGGATCTCATCTCGGTACCTAATGGCAGTCAGGCTACCTCTGGTGAGCACATGGAGGGCTGTGCGGCCCCCAAAGAAATGCCACCCCACACCATGACTGACCCACCGCCAAACCGGTCATGCTGGAGGATGTTGCAGGCAGCAGAACGTTCTCCACGGCGTCTCCAGACTCTGTCACGTCTGTCACATGTGCTCAGTGTGAACCTGCTTTCATCTGTGAAGAGCACAGGGCGCCAGTGGCGAATTTGCCAATCTTGGTGTTCTCTGGCAAATGCCAAACGTCCTGCACGGTGTTGGGCTGTAAACACAACCCCCACCTGTGGACGTCGGGCCCCTCATACCACCCTCATGGAGTCTGTTTCTGACCGTTTGAGCAGACACATGCACATTTGTGGCCTGCTGGAGGTCATTTTGCAGGGCTCTGGCAGTGCTCCTCCTGCTCCTCCTTGCACAAAGGCGGAGGTAGCAGTCCTGCTGCTGGGTTGTTGCCCTCCTACGGCCTCCTCCACGTCTCCTGATGTACTGGCCTGTCTCCTGGTAGCGCCTCCATGCTCTGGACACTACGCTGACAGACACAGCAAACCTTCTTGCCACAGCTCGCATTGATGTGCCATCCTGGATGAGCTGCACTACCTGAGCCACTTGTGTGGGTTGTAGACTCCGTCTCATGCTACCACTAGAGTGAAAGCACCGCCAGCATTCAAAAGTGACCAAAACATCAGCCAGGAAGCATAGGAACTGAGAAGTGGTCTGTGGTCACCACCTGCAAAACCAGTCCTTTATTGGGGGTGTCTTGCTAAGTGTCTTGCTAATTTCCACCTGTTGTCTATTCCATTTGCACAACAGCATGTGACATTTATTGTCAATCAGTGTTGCTTCCTAAGTGGACAGTTTGATTTCACAGAAGTGTGATTGACTTGGAGTTACATTGTGTTGTTTAAGTGTTCCCTTTATTTTATTGAGCAGTGTATATATCCATATCTACTCTCATACCGTTTGTTGATTCTACATTCTCTACCGAAGCTCTCATATGGGCAGCAGTACGAGGCAGCACAGAGAAGCAGCTCTCATATGGGCAGCAAGAACAAGGCAGCACAGAGAAGCAGCTCTCATATGGGCAGCAGTACGAGGCAGCACAGAGAAGCAGCTCTCATATGGGCAGCAATACGATGCAGCACAGAGTACGAGGCAGCACAGTACGAGGCAGCACAGAGAAGCAGCTCTCATATGGGCAGCAGTACGAGGCAGCACAGAGAAGCAGCTCTCATATGGGCAGCAATACAAGGCAGCACAGAGAAGCAGCTCTCATATGGGCAGCAGTACGAGGCAGCACAGAGAAGCAGCTCTCATATGGGCAGCAGTACGAGGCAGCACAGAGAAGCAGCTCTCATATGGGCAGCAATACGAGGCAGCACAGAGAAGCAGCTCTCATATGGGCAGCAGTACGAGGCAGCACAGAGAAGCAGCTCTCATATGGGCAGCAGTACGAGGCATCACAGAGAAGCAGCTCTCATATGGGCAGCAGTACGAGGCAGCACAGAGAAGCAGCTCTCATATAGGCAGCAATACGAGGCAGCACAGAGAAGCAGCTCTCATATGGGCAGCAGCACAGAGAAGCAGCTCTCATATGGGAAGCAGTACGAGGCAGCACAGAGAAGCAGCTCTCATATGGGCAGCAGTACGAGGCAGCACAGAGAAGCAGCTCTCATATGGGCAGCAGTACGAGGCAGCACAGAGAAGCAGCTCTCATATGGGCAGCAGTACGAGGCAGCACAGAGAAGCAGCTCTCATATGGGCAGCAGTACGAGGCAGCACAGAGAAGCAGCTCTCAAATGGGCAGCAATACGAGGCAGCACAGAGAAGCAGCTCTCATATGGGCAGCAATACGAGGCAGCACAGAGAAGCAGCTCTCATATGGGCAGCAATACGAGGCAGCACAGAGAAGCAGCTCTCATATGGGCAGCAGTACGAGGCAGCACAGAGAAGCAGCTCTCATATGGGCAGCAGTACGAGGCAGCACAGAGAAGCAGCTCTCATATGGGCAGCAGTACGAGGCAGCACAGAGAAGCAGCTCTCATATGGGCGGCAGTACGAGGCAGCACAGAGAAGCAGCTCTCATATGGGCGGCAGTACGAGGCAGCACAGAGAAGCAGCTCTCATATGGGCAGCAGTACGAGGCAGCACAGAGAAGCAGCTCTCAAAGGGGCAGCAATACGAGGCAGCACAGAGAAGCAGCTCTCATATGGGAAGCAATACGAGGCAGCACAGAGAAGCAGCTCTCATATGGGCAGCAATACGAGGCAGCACAGAGAAGCAGCTCTCATATGGGCAGCAATACGAGGCAGCACAGTGAAGCAGCTCTCATATGGGCAGCAGTACGAGGCAGCACAGAGAAGCAGCTCTCATATGGGCAGCAGTACGAGGCAGCACAGAGAAGCAGCTCTCATATGGGCAGCATTACGAGGCAGCACAGAGAAGCAGCTCTCATATGGGCAGCATTACGAGGCAGCACAGAGAAGCAGCTCTTATATGGGCAGCAGTACGAGGCAGCACAGAGAAGCAGCTCTCATATGGGCAGCAATACGAGGCAGCACAGAGAAGCAGCTCTCATATGGGCAGCAATACGAGACAGCACAGAGAAGCAGCTCTCATATGGGCAGCAATACGAGGCAGCACAGAGAAGCAGCTCTCATATGGGCAGCAATACGAGGCAGCACAGAGAAGCAGCTCTCATATGGGCAGCAGTACGAGGCAGCACAGAGAAGCAGCTCTCATATGAGCAGCAGTACGAGGCAGCACAGAGAAGCAGCTCTCATATGGGCAGCAGTACGAGGCAGCACAGAGAAGCAGCTCTCATATGGGCAGCAGTACGAGGCAGCACAGAGAAGCAGCTCTCATATGGGCAGCAGTACGAGGCAGCACAGAGAAGCAGCTCTCATATGGGCAGCAGTACGAGGCAGCACAGAGAAGCAGCTCTCATATGGGCAGCAATACGAGGCAGCACAGAGAAGCAGCTCTCATATGGGCAGCAGTACGAGGCAGCACAGAGAAGCAGCTCTCATATGGGCAGCAATACGAGGCAGCACAGAGAAGCAGCTCTCATATGGGCAGCAATACGAGGCAGCACAGAGAAGCGGGGGAAATGTTACGGCGGTATTTTGACATGAATGGGCTAGACGTGCTTTGATAACGCAACCTATGGATTACAGAATAAAGTTAGGAATTCTCATGCAAGACAGGAGTCAGGATTTTGGGTTTCAGTGGGATTGGGACTGGAAAGGAAACTAGCCTATCTCTAGGACTGGAGATCATGCCTCTGAAGTGTTAACAGACTTCATGTCTGTGACAGAGATGCCTATGTAATGAAAAGGCTTATCAAATTTGGTACTGTCTGAAGAGTCACAATGACCGCTCAAAGAGGCACACGTTACTTTATAGGCTATACTGTGGGGGTTATTAACTGCATGGGGGTTGTCTGTGTCAATTATGTGTGAGCTTTGAATTGATGGTATGCTAAAAGGCTTCCCTGCGACAACCTGTTTGGATTATGTGCTATTTTATTTTTGCTAATGAGATTGTTGTGTATTTTTGTGGAATTGCATTATTGCAACATTGGGGGAAAATATTGTAATTTCCTAGTTCTTGTCATAAAAACATTTCTGGGAATATGAAGAGTGTTCCCGGTATCCCGGTTACCCGTGTTAATCCCAACTAGGGCCAAAACCCAATGTTCACATCTGTTTCGGTTTTGTTTGAGTTTTTTACATTTTCAACAATGTAAAAATCAATCAGTATTTTTCGTTTCTGTTGACTGAATGAGGTCTGAATTCCCCTGTTCCTCCTCCTGGTATATAGCTGCCTAACTCATAATGTCTTTCTGTATTATAGAATAATTGTAGACAGTTACCGACATATACTACACATATACTACACATATAGTTACCCATATACTACACATATAGTTACCGACATATACTACACATATAGTTACCCATATACTACACATATAGTTACCCATATACTACACATATAGTTACCCATATACTACACATATAGTTACCCATATACTACACATATACTACACATATAGTTACCCATATACTACACATATAGTTACCCATATACTACACATATAGTTACCCATATACTACACATATAGTTACCCATATACTACACATATTTCAACATACAGTGACCTCCAAAAGTATTGGGACAGTGACACATTTTGTCGTTTTGGCTCAGTACTCCAGCACTTTGGATTTCCCAATAGAAATGAATGGTAAATAATGCATAGCATCCACATGAATGCAGAATTGTTTAGAAAAGTGACTCCAAAATGACACTGTATATTATTTACCATTCATTTCTATTGGGCACAAAATCATCTGAAACACAACCAAAACAAACAGCAAATGCATCCAACAAGTTTGTAGAGTCACAAGCTTGATGTAGTCATTGCGTGCTGTGAATATGGGACCAAATACTACACTTTTGACTACTTTAATACACGAGTGGATTTGTCCCAATACTTTTGGTCCCCTAAAATGGGGGGCTATGTATAAAAAGTGCTGTAACTTATTTACGGTTCACCCGATATGGATGGAAATACTGAAGCTGAAGGTCTGCACTTTAACCTCATGGTCATTGTATCATTTCAAATCCAGAGCGCTGGAGTACAGAGCCAAAACAACAACAACATTGTCACTGTCCCAACACTTTCGGAGGTCACATACAACCGTTGCTATGGGACCAAGAACACTGCGACAGTACTGTGATGTTTAAGGCACAGTCATTTATACTGTATGCTCTATCACTGTATATACGGTACTCAGAACGCATGTAGAAACATTAAGGTAATTACGGTACGGTTATAATTTAACCCTATGAAATAAGATATGAGGAGTATTAAACATTGATTTTACTACTAAGGAAGTCAATAGGTGGATGAACTGGACAAAACAGCCAACCCTCTTTACACCCCTCTTAGTTCAAAAGATGTTCACTCTGGATACAACCGTATCATAGCCGTCATGATCCACGTAGAGGGGTTAGTGGTGGAGTGGTTAGTGGTGGAGTGGTTAGTGGTGGAGTGGTTAGTGGTGGAGGGGTTAGTGGTGGAGTGGTTAGTGGTGGAGTGGTTAGTGGTGGAGTGGTTAGTAGTGGAGTGGTTAGTGGTGGAGCGGTTAGTGGTGGAGTGGTTAGTGGTGGAGCGGTTAGTGGTGGAGCGGTTAGTGGTGGAGCGGTTAGTGGTGGAGCGGTTAGTGGTGGAGTGGTTAGTGGTGGAGTGGTTAGTGGTGGAGTGGTTAGTGGTGGAGTGGTTAGTGGTGGAGTGGTTAGTGGTGGAGTGGTTAGTGGTGGAGTGGTTAGTGGTGGAGTGGTTAGTGGTTGAGTGGTGGAGTGGTTAGTGGTTGAGTGGTTAGTGGTGGAGTGGTTAGTGGTGGAGTGGTTAGTGGTGGAGTGGTTAGTGGTGGAGTGGTTAGTGGTGGAGTGGTTGAGTGGTTAGTGGTTGAGTGGTTAGTGGTGGAGTGGTTAGTGGTGGAGTGGTTAGTGGTTGAGTGGTTAGTGGTTGAGTGGTTAGTGGTGGAGTGGTTAGTGGTGGAGCGGTTAGTGGTGGAGTGGTTAGTGGTGGAGCGGTTAGTGGTGGAGTGGTTAGTGGTGGAGCGGTTAGTGGTGGAGTGGTTAGTGGTGGAGTGGTTAGTGGTTGAGTGGTTAGTGGTGGAGTGGTTAGTGGTTGAGTGGTTAGTGGTGGAGTGGTTAGTGGTGGAGTGGTTAGTGGTTGAGTGGTTAGTGGTTGAGTGGTTAGTGGTGGAGTGGTGGAGTGGTTAGTGGTTGAGTGGTTAGTGGTGGAGTGGTTAGTGGTGGAGTGGTTAGTGGTGGAGTGGTTAGTGGTGGAGTGGTTAGTGGTTGAGTGGTTAGTGGTTGAGTGGTTAGTGGTGGAGTGGTTAGTGGTGGAGTGGTTAGTGGTTGAGTGGTTAGTGGTGGAGTGGTTAGTGGTGGAGTGGTGATGATGTAAGTCAGTGAAACAGTAACCATTGACTGCTACAGACTGAGAGTGCTATAGTTTAACATGCAAAGCAGGTCACTATACCAATATGTGGATTAACACCATTGTATCCATCACTGGCGTTCATCGACATACGCTTTTAAAACAACACCGCCACAGATACATCAAATAAATTACATTCTAACAGAATGCCACATTTTATTGGTCTGGAAATGTAACATTTGAACAATGGTTGGCTGAGTGACTTTTTAAAACTAATGTGTAAAGATAAAAAAGAAAGAGAAGAGAATAGAACAGTGATTGATGTTGGATGTGAATGAAGGTCTGTTATGGTTATGATCAGCTGTTTGTCCTACGATCTCTGTGTGATTCTTAAATAGCACCCTATTCCCTATATAGTGCACTACTTTAGACCAGGGCCCATATTCCCTATAGTGCCCAGAGGACCCTGGTCTAAAGTAGTGCACTATATAGGGAATAGGATGCCATACGCTGTGAGTTTATATTGAAGTAGATGGTTTTCTTTTTTTTAACCCTAAAAGCCACTCTGTTTTCTATTGAAGTTTGTAAAATAAGCATTTTGAATGAAAAAAGAACAATATCTCATGCCGTAGTGTACTCTGAAATGTTAAAAAATGCCATTTAGATGAAAAAAGCTTGCTGTACGAACTTGCATTACCCCGTCGATTAAAGATTCTATTATTGAAAATATATTTTTTTGATGTCAAGTGACTTGTTCTACGACTTGTGTTTTGGTTGTGTAACCTAACACTGGCGCCTCCCTTCTTTACACTCATGGGAACACTCCAGCCAGGGAGTGTCCCAAATCTTACCCTATTCCCCAAATAGTGCACTACTGTTGACCAGTAAAAAATATATACTAAAAAATATAAAAACTCCCCAAGTACTGGTGTGCCAAGCTTGTAGCGTCATACCCAAGAAGACTCAAGGCTGTAATCGCTGCCAAAGGTGCTTCAACAAAGTACTGAGTAAATGGTGTGAATACTTATGTAATTGTGTTCATTGTCCGTAGTTTATGCCGGCCCATACCATAACCCCACCACCACCATGGGGCACTCTGTTCACAACGTTGACATCAGCAAACCGCTTGCCCACACGACGACATACACGTGGTCTGCGGTTGTGAGGCCGGTAGGACGTACTGCCAAATTCTCTAAAACAACGTTAGAGGCGGCTTATGGTAGAGAAATGAACATTCCATTATCTGGCAACAGCTCTGGTGGTCATTCCTGCTGTCAGCATGCCAATTGCACGCTCCCTCAAAACTTGAGACATCTGTGGCATTGTGTTGTGTGACAAAACTGCACATTTTAGAGTGGCCTTTTATTGTCCCCAGCACAAGGTGCACCTGTGTAATGATCATGCTGTTTAATCAGCTTCTTGATATGCCACACCTGTCAGGTGGATGGATTATCTTGGCAAAGGAGAAATGCTCACTAACAGGGATGTAAACACATTTGTGCACATGGAACATTTCTGGGATCTTTTATTTCAGCTCATGAAACATGGGACCAACACTTTACATGTTGTGTTTATAGTTTTGTTCAGTGTAACAATAGAGCGTTCATGGCTTGGTATTGCACCATTGTAACATTTGAAATATGATTGATTTGACACCAAGACGTTACTACCATGATATAACCACAATTTGTAACAAACGTTTTTTTGTGTGCTTGGGATGAATTCTAAGGTGGGACTTTAAAACGATCAGCCAATGAGAAGTTATCACAGGGATGGAGTTACCCAATGAGAGGCATAGAGCCTGTGGCTAGTATGAGTTAGATGCCTGCAGTAGGACCCCACCGTGCCTCACGTTATTATGTAGATTACAGTAGTCTCACGTTATTATGTAGATTACAGTAGTCTCATGTTATTATGTAGATTACAGTAGACTCATGTTATTATGTAGATTACAGTAGACTCATGTTATTATGTAGATTACAGTAGACTCATGTTATTATGTAGATTACAGTAGTCTCACGTTATTATGTAGATTACAGTAGTCTCATGTTATTATGTAGATTACAGTAGACTCACGTTATTATGTAGATTACAGTAGACTCATGTTATTATGTAGATTACAGTAGACTCATGTTATTATGTAGATTACAGTAGACTCATGTTATTATGTAGATTACAGTAGACTCATGTTATTATGTAGATTACAGTAGACTCATGTTATTATGTAGATTACAGTAGACTCACGTTATTATGTAGATTACAGTAGTCTCATGTTATTATGTAGATTACAGTAGACTCATGTTATTATGTAGATTACAGTAGACTCACGTTATTATGTAGATTACAGTAGACTCATGTTATTATGTAGATTACAGTAGACTCACGTTATTATGTAGATTACAGTAGACTCATGTTATTATGTAGATTACAGTAGACTCATGTTATTATGTAGATTACAGTAGACTCATGTTATTATGTAGATTACAGTAGACTCATGTTATTATGTAGATTACAGTAGACTCATATTATTATGTAGGTTACAGTAGTCTCATGTTATTATGTAGATTACAGTAGACTCACATTATTATGTAGATTACAGTAGACTCACGTTATTATGTAGATTACAGTAGACTCACGTTATTATGTTAGATGCCTGCATGGCGATACAGTTGTTTCAGTTGACTTCCAACCGCCGAGGTGGAGAGACTAACAGCGACCCTGGTGGAATAAGCCGGAAGTGCGGACAACCAAACTGGATGGGATCTCGACACAAGGACCAAATATATGCCAGTTTCTCTTGAAATATAGGCTACGTTTTACACTTACCCACATGCTGACATTGTAACAGGCTGTTTATTCATCCACATGCTGACGTTGAAACAAGCTGTTTATTCATCCACATGCTGATGTTGAAACAAGCTGTTTATTCATCCACATGCTGACGTTGTAACAAGCTGTTTATTCATCCACATGCTGACGTTGAAACAAGCTGTTTATTCATCCACATGCTGACGTTGAAACAAGCTGTTTATTCATCCACATGCTGATGTTGAAACAAGCTGTTTATTCATCCACATGCTGATGTTGAAACAAGCTGTTTATTCATCCACATGCTGACGTTGAAACAAGCTGTTTATTCATCCACATGCTGACGTTGAAACAAGCTGTTTATTCATCCACATGCTGACGTTGTAACAAGCTGTTTATTCATCCACATGCTGACGTTGAAACAAGCTGTTTATTCATCCACATGCTGACGTTGAAACAAGCTGTTTATTCATCCACATGCTGACGTTGTAACAAGCTGTTTATTCATCCACATGCTGACGTTGAAACAAGCTGTTTATTCATCCACATGCTGACGTTGAAACAAGCTGTTTATTCATCCACATGCTGACGTTGAAACAAGCTGTTTATTCATCCACATGCTGACGTTGAAACAAGCTGTTTATTCATCCACATGCTGACGTTGAAACAAGCTGTTTATTCATCCACATGCTGACATTGAAACAAGCTGTTTATTCATCCACATGCTGACGTTGAAACAAGCTGTTTATTCATCCACATGCTGATGTTGAAACAAGCTGTTTATTCATCCACATGCTGATGTTGAAACAAGCTGTTTATTCATCCACATGCTGACGTTGAAACAAGCTGTTTATTCATCCACATGCTGACGTTGAAACAAGCTGTTTATTCATCCACATGCTGACGTTGAAACAAGCTGTTTATTCATCCACATGCTGACGTTGAAACAAGCTGTTTATTCATCCACATGCTGATGTTGAAACAAGCTGTTTATTCATCCACATGCTGATGTTGAAACAAGCTGTTTATTCATCCACATGCTGACGTTGAAACAAGCTGTTTATTCATCCACATGCTGACGTTGAAACAAGCTGTTTATTCATCCACATGCTGACGTTGAAACAAGCTGTTTATTCATCCACATGCTGACGTTGAAACAAGCTGTTTATTCATCCACATGCTGACGTTGAAACAAGCTGTTTATTCATCCACATGCTGACGTTGAAACAAGCTGTTTATTCATCCACATGCTGACGTTGAAACAAGCTGTTTATTCATCCACATGCTGATGTTGAAACAAGCTGTTTATTCATCCACATGCTGATGTTGAAACAAGCTGTTTATTCATCCACATGCTGACGTTGAAACAAGCTGTTTATTCATCCACATGCTGACGTTGAAACAAGCTGTTTATTCATCCACATGCTGACGTTGAAACAAGCTGTTTATTCATCCACATGCTGATGTTGAAACAAGCTGTTTATTCATCCACATGCTGATGTTGAAACAAGCTGTTTATTCATCCACATGCTGATGTTGAAACAAGCTGTTTATTCATCCACATGCTGACGTTGAAACAAGCTGTTTATTCATCCACATGCTGACGTTGAAACAAGCTGTTTATTCATCCACATGCTGACGTTGAAACAAGCTGTTTATTCATCCACATGCTGATGTTGAAACAAGCTGTTTATTCATCCACATGCTGATGTTGAAACAAGCTGTTTATTCATCCACATGCTGACGTTGAAACAAGCTGTTTATTCATCCACATGCTGATGTTGAAACAAGCTGTTTATTCATCCACATGCTGACGTTGAAACAAGCTGTTTATTCATCCACATGCTGATGTTGAAACAAGCTGTTTATTCATCCACATGCTGACGTTGAAACAAGCTGTTTATTCATCCACATGCTGACGTTGAAACAAGCTGTTTATTCATCCACATGCTGACGTTGTAACAAGCTGTTTATTCATCCACATGCTGACGTTGTAACAAGCTGTTTATTCATCCACATGCTGACGTTGAAACAAGCTGTTTATTCATCCACATGCTGATGTTGAAACAAGCTGTTTATTCATCCACATGCTGATGTTGAAACAAGCTGTTTATTCATCCACATGCTGACGTTGAAACAAGCTGTTTATTCATCCACATGCTGATGTTGTCAGACTCCCCTGGCCGTCAGACTCCCCTGGCCGTCAGACTCCCCTGGCCGTCAGACTCCCCTGGCCGTCAGACTCCCCTGGTCAGACTCCCCTGGCCGTCAGACTCCCCTGGCCGTCAGACTCCCCTCCCCTGGCCGTCAGACTCCCCTCCCCTGGCCGTCAGACTCCCCTGGCCGTCAGACTCCCCTGGCCGTCAGACTCCCCTGGCCGTCAGACTCCCCTGGCCGTCAGACTCCCCTGGCCGTCAGACTCCCCTGGCCGTCAGACTCCCCTGGTCAGACTCCCCTGGCCGTCAGACTCCCCTGGCCGTCAGACTCCCCTGGCCGTCAGACTCCCCTGGCCGTCAGACTCCCCTGGCCGTCAGACTCCCCTGGCCGTCAGACTCCCCTGGCCGTCAGACTCCCCTGGCCGTCAGACTCCCCTGGCCGTCAGACTCCCCTGGTCAGACTCCCCTGGCCGTCAGACTCCCCTGGCCGTCAGACTACCCGGTCCTGATGACCTCCCTGCAGCTGCAGCCCGTATCAGCTTCTTCTCCAGCTTCCTCTTCCTCATCTTCCGGTGGTCAGCGGGGCAGAGCAGGTCCCCTGGCTGCGCCACAGACTGTCCCCAGACAGGATCAGCCCTGGCTCACCTGATGGAGGTCAAGTTTACATCTCTAAAGATTTGTCTGGGTTTAAGGGTCTCTTTTCCAAGCTTAAAAGGATAAACATTCACATGCAACACCACGGGCCAGAAGAGGTTGAATACATTGGCCATGCTGTCAATCCAGCATGACTTCTGCCGCGTTCAAAACAACTGGAAACTCTGAGCTAGGAAATCTCAGACTTCAGTGAGTTCAAGACATCTGGGAACTCTGATAAAACTAGCTCAGACTGGGAAAATACATTTTGAACGGTCATCCAATTCGGAATTCCAAGTCGGGAACTCGGGCCTCTTTCTAGAGCTCCGACCTGAAGATCACTGACGTCATGATTCAACCTTGTTTTTTTCAGAGTTCCCAGGTGTCTTGAAAGCCCCATAAATCCAGAGAATGCCAGACTTTGATGACAAAGTTTAATGACTAAACTTGCCCACCAGTAGGACCGCTGCACCACCTTCCTGTTCAAGTGAGCACAGCCCAACAAGGTGAGTCCAAAAATGTATTGTATGCTGCTGCATTAATGATGTAATATGCCAGGGAGATATATATACTGTAGCTAAGAAAGTAATACTAAGTGTATGTTGTGTATTAAGCTGTTAGTAGCCCATGTGCCTCACCCTAATAATTTGGTCCCTTTCCCCCTCATAACTTAGCCTACTGTTCTGACTTGGTGGTGCACATGTAGCCTATAGCCTTTTAGAGAAATGGAATCATCTAATATTGTAAGAGCTTTCATTGTCTGCTTATATTCCCCCTTTATTTATCCTAGGGTTCTGACTTGGTGTACAGGGAGAACACTGTAAGAACGGCCCATGTTCTGAAATCTGTCGCTGTACATTTCAAAAGTGCTGAACAAATAGTTATATTGACTACGTCCGTCCTAGCTCGCTCATTAATGTCTTAATTGAAATTACGGATTGCCTCTTATCGGCTTGTCGTTCCCTTATGCCATAGTTTGTACATCCCAATTGTCAGTAGAAACCACATTTGTTTAAGCAAGTCAGCCATATATCAGCGATGTTTCTTTAAAAAGTGATAAATGAGGCTGAATGAACTGTTTCGCTGCCAGACAAGGCTCCTCTGATAGCCAGGTGTAGCAGTGGTAAGGTGTTGGGACTCTGCTGTTGGGACTCTGCTGTCGGGACTCTGCTGTTTGGACTCTGCTGTTGGGACTCTGCTGTTGGGACTCTGCTGATGGGACTCTGCTGTTGGGACTCTGCTGTTGGGACTCTGCTGTTGGGACTCTGCTGCTGGGACTCTGCTGTTTGGACTCTGCTGTTGGGACTCTGCTGCTGGGACTCTGCTGTTGGGACTCTGCTGTTGGGACTCTGCTGTTGGGACTCTGCTGTTGGGACTCTGCTGTCGGGACTCTGCTGTCGGGACAGCTTTATGGAGGCCCTAACAGTTTGTGGTAACCATTTGTCACCGTTATAGTGCAATTAATGTATTGTTTATTGTTGTGTTGTGTAGTGGCTTTGCTGGCATGCATCTAAAACATTTTTTTGAGTTTGCCCCACCAAGATTTGTATGCTAAAATCGCCACTACCCGGCATTAAAGCTAATAAAGCTTTATTTATGTATTAATGCATTAATTTATTCATTAATTAATTAATAGTTTTTTGCATAAGTGTTTATGGACTGCTATCCTATCCATGTACCAATAAAGATCCATCCATTCTAGTGGGACTCGTTCCACAAACATGCTTTAATCTGAGGGTTAGCAGTGAGATTAGAAATTATTTCCATAAAATAAAAAACGTAGTACTGAAGTACAAATGGAAAACTAATTTGGGGATATTCCACCAGACAGAGAAACCACCAGGAGTGTATTCATTACGTCTTTACCGTTTAAGAACCAAATGGAAGCAAACGGGACGAAACGGGCAGGGACCTACTTGAATTTAACCAATAAAAACTCTCGTTGTCGTTGCAAACCGTTTTCTGTTTGGAGTAACCGTTTTCTGTTTGGAGTTAACGTCTTCTGTTGCAAAACGTTTTACAACAGACAATTATTTATTTTTTTGATTTGAAACGTTTTGCAACAGAATTGGCGTAATGAATACACCCTAGCTACAAACGATTTACACAACATACTTTGCGTGAGGGAGATCCAGGTTGTCACTAGTTACTACAGCCACAAAGTCCAAATTGGCGATATCGTAAAAAATCATGAAAACAAACATTTTATTTTTGGTCTTCATTTAAGGTTAGAAATAAACTTAGCAGTGTGGTTAGGGTTAAATCTGATTTTAAGAAGAGAAAATGTAGAAAAAAGCTGGGGTTTAGCCATTTGTGGCTGTGGTAACTAGGTTTAGCCATTTGTGGCTGTGGTAACTAGGTTTAGCCATTTGTGGCTGTGGTAACTAGGTTTAGCCATTTGTGGCTGTGGTAACTAGCGACGACCGGAGATCCACCTCTTTCCGATGACGTCACGGACAGTGTTTTGGAGGCGAGGAGTTGTTGAAGAAAATCGAAGAGCCTTGTTATCAACACGGGCGTCCTAAACTGCTCTATCTAATAGACAGAGAACAATATGTCAGAAGATACAGTAAGTGATAACTACTTATATAATATTTACCACTAAACAGTAGCTACATTTACACCGCGAGATAAGTCCGTAAACTGATAGCAGTTCGTTCACAGACTGCTAGCTATGTTAGCCATGGTACTAGCTGGCGTGCTACCAGCTAACTGGGGCCAAATGCTTTGCAGCTGCTAAAACAGTTAGTTAGCTAGTTTGATAGTACTTGTTAGCTAACTATCTAGCTAGTTAGCCAAGTTCGTTTCCAACTAGAGAGGACAGAAAGAGCTGCCCCAGACAATATCTGTGCGTTAGAGATGTCGACGAGGAGTATGACAGGTCTCCTCCAATGATGTGTATATAAACCCTGGATTGCTGATGCTATGTCTATTGGCCATTGAGAGGCTTTGAAGCCACCGGTCGGCCATATTGGTTCTCCCCAGCAGAGCAGTCCTCCATAGAAAGTAATAGTAATGGCGTCTTTTTGTAGGCACTAACTCCGCCTTGGTTCGTTGGACAAAGCCCATGGGAAAGTGAAGACAGTTTTTTGGAAAAACGCAGAAAATAAGGTCTGTGGTAAACACAGGGTTAGGATATCTTATACGTTTTGGTCTTCTTCAGCTAATGTCACTTTTTGTGAATTTTGATGCATTTATGTAATTTTAAAAAAGCTCATAAGCCTCATAATTCATAAAGGTCATGTTAACTGACTGATATTATCATAGAACAAAATGTATATGATCTCCAAAGCCTATGTTAACCTCAGACCTTATTTTTGGCATTTATCTCAAAACCCTATTCTTTCTCCATTCATTTTCCCCCATAGGAATGGCTGAACGAACCAGAGGTAACTCATTTCCGGCTTTTAGGACTACAAGCTGGCAGGCTCTATAGGAATTAATAGAATTCTACAGTATTTCAATTAAATGTCTCAAGGACAAAATGACACACTGAGTTTTCAAAACAATAAGAACACCTGCTATATTTTTTTTACGGTGGCCCAGTGTAGCTCAGTTGGTAGAGCATGGCGTTTGCGGCGCCAGGGTTGTGGGTTCGATTCCCACGGGGGGCCAGTATGAAAAATGTATGCACTCACTAACTGTAAGTCGCTCTGGATAAGAGCGTCTGGTAAATGACTAAAATGTAAAAATGGTGGTGGGAGTGCCAAGATGGAGGCGAGTGACTTCAAAACAGCGCCTCCTGTCTATCATCTAGTGCAGGGGTGTCAAACTCATTTTAGCTCAGGGGCCACATGGAGGAAAATCTATTCCCAAGTGGGCCGGACCGGAAAAATCATGGTGTATATATAACTTAAAAACAACAACTTCAGATTGTTTTCTTTGTTTTAATACGATCAACATACAACATAAAGCTGGAGCCTGAGGACAGTGTGTCCAAAATAGTACAAGCACAACATCACTATTAATCATAAAACACGTCAAGTTTATTTGAAAATTCTAAAGAAAAAGAACACACAAACACACAATGCCTCAGTGATTAACAGAACTGTTTCACAGATCACAGAACTATATCAGGGTGTCATTTCTGAGGCAGAAATGTAGATACAAATAATGAAATCCTGTTCCCCAAACAAGTGCAAGAACCACAGAGTCAAGAATAGGTTAAATATACAAATAAAATAAAATCAATTAAAAACAATAGCACATCAACATAAAAACATATAAACATAAAGCTGGAGCCTGAGGACAGTGTCCAAAAGCACAACATCACTATTAATCATAAAACACCTCAAGTTATTTGAAAGTTCTGAGGACAAAGAACACACAAACACACAATGCCTCAGTGATTAACAGAACTGTTTCACAGATTACAGAACTATATCAGGGTGTCATTTCTCAGGCAGAAATGTAGATAAAAATAATGACATCCTGTTCCCCAAACAAGTGCAAGAACCACAGAGTCAAGAATAGGTTAAATATACAAATAAAATAAAATCAATTAAAAACAATAGCACATCAACATAAAAACATATAAACATAAATCTGAAAGCGTTGCTCAAACTCCCGTAACAGTCCCGTTATTTTATCTTTGAACCGCTTCATGTCTGCCACATGTTGGGTCGCGCACACATTTTTCAGACAGGGGAAGTGAGCTGCATCACCACCGGCAAGTTGCGTCTCCCACAATGACAGCTTCAACTTGAAAGAACGTATGCTGTCATAATACTGCGTGACAACTTTGTTGCGCCCTTGCAGCTGTTTGTTCAAGTTATTCAGGTGCTCTGTAACATCCACCATAAATGCAAGGTCCTGCATCCATTCTGCGGAATGAAATTCTAACACTGGTTTGCCCTTTTCTTCCATGAACTGTTCAATTTCTTCTCGTAAATCAAAGAAACGCCTCAGCACAGCAACTTGGCTTAACCATCTTACCTCAGTGTGGTATGGCAGGCCATAGATGTGGTCTTTCTCTCTGAGAAGGCTGTCAAACTGAGGGTGATTCAGGCTTTTGGATCGGATGAAATTAACAGTTTGGATGACCACCTTCATGACGTTATCCATCTTTAATGACTTGCAACACAAAGCCTCCTGGTGCAAAATACAGTGAAAAGTCAAAAAATCACGTTTGCAGATTGCACTTTCTCTCTGAACTTTGTCACAACGCCTGCTTTTTTCCCGATCATTGAGGGTGCACCATCTGTAGCCAGGCTGACAGCGCGGGACCAGTCCACTCCGACCCTGTCCAGCGCGCCGACGAGTGCGGTAAAAATATCAGCTGCTGTCGTTGTATCTGTCATCGGCACCAACTCCACGAACTCCTCGGTGACGGTCAATGTGTCATCAACTCCGCGGATGAAAATGGCCAGTTGTGCAACATCTGTAATGTCCGTGCTTTCATCAATTGCAACCGAAAACGCAATAAATGACTTTACTTTTTGCTTCAACTGGCTGTCCAAATCCACTGAAAGATCGGAAATCCTGTCTGCAACTGTGTTTCTTGTCAGGCTGATATTTGCAAAAGCCTGCCGCTTTTCAGGGCACACAATCTCCGCTGCCTTCATCATGCATGTTTTTACAAATTCACCCTCACTAAATGGTTTTGAAGCCACTGCGATTTCATTAGCAATGAGGTAGCTAGCTTTCACTGCAGCGTCACTGATGTCTCGGCTGTGAGTAAACACAGACTGCTGTTTCTTCAGACCCGCCAACAGTTCATTCACCTTCTCTCATCTCCGCTGTCCTTGAAAATTGTCATATTTGTCGGCATGAAGACTCACATAGTGGCGACGAAGGTTATATTCTTTCAGCACTGCAACATGCTCTGAACACACCAAACATACAGCTTTCCCATTCAATTCCGTGAATAAATAGGATGACAATTTTTCATGGAACATTCTGCACTCTGCGTCCACTTTTCTCTTTTTTGACAGAGACATATTGGGGCAATGAGGGTGCCAAAGCACATAATGTTAAAAGTAGAAGCCGTAATAAATATCGCGGGCAAAACAAAGTAGCTCATTGGCTGCACGTGCTTGACCTACTTGCTCTGCCCCGGTATAAACAGTTTGCTTGCTTAACACAATTGCTATTGCGCCATCCAGTGGACGCAATTGGAACAGCAGTTTATTTTATTGAAAAATTGCAGCGCATTTTTATACTTTACAAAATTATTATTATAATGTTTTTATTTTTATTTTTTATCATCTCGCAGGCCGGATTAAACCCGTTTGCGGGCCTGATCCGGCCCACGGGCCGGACGTTTGACACCCCTGATCTAGTGTGTATATAAATCATTGGGCTCCTCTCTAAGGCCCAGGAAGCTCAGATTCAAACTCCCGTTAGACAGCTCTGCAAGCGTTATGTCAAAATACGTTAGTTACTCACCAAATATGGAGTTTCGCTGAGCAACTATCTTAATTTACTCCTGTTACTTCCAAAAAAGGTCAAAATAAACATTTACAAGCAACCGAAAAAAAATGCCTATTCAGCACCTCCAATGTAAATCACCCATTACTGCCACACACAGGTCGGAAGTCTACAACAGCTCAATACATTGGAGGTGCCGATTTGCTTGTACATTTTTATTTAGACCATTCTTGGAAGTACATACAAGCTGTAACGGGAGTATATTAAGGTAGTTGCGCAGCGAAACTCCGTACGTATTTTGACATTAAAATGCTTGCAGAGCTGTTTAATGGGAGCTTCCTGGGTGTTAGAGATACAATGCATCACAAAAAGTATGTGGACACCCCTTCATATTAGTGTTTTCGACTATTTCAGCCACATCCGTTGGTGACAGGTGTATAAAATCGAGCACACAGCCATGTAATCTCCATAGACAAACATTGGCAGTAGAATGGCCCGTACTGAAGAGCTCAGTGACTTTCAACGTGGCACCGTCATAGGATGCCACCTTTCCAACAAGTCAGTTTGTCAGATTTGTGCCCTGCTAGAGTTGCCCCGGTCAACTGTAGGTGCTGTTATTGTGAAGTGGAAACGTCTAGGAGCAACAACGGCTCAGCAGCGAAATGATAGGCCACACAAGTTCACAGAAAGGTACCACCGAGTGCTGAAGACGTCTGTCCTCAGTTGCAACACTCACTACCGAGTTCCAAACTGCCTCTGAAAGAAATGTCAGCACAAGAAGTGTTCGTCGGGAGCTTCATGAAATGGTCCCGTGTGGCTCAGTTGGTAGAGCATGGCACTTGCAACACCAGGGTTGTGGGTTCGATTCCCACAGGGGACCAGTACGAGAAAATGTATCCATCACATAGCATCGTTGCATCACATGTGTGGTGGCCCAGACCACTCTAAGGACCCCCTGTGTATAAGGCATGATTATGTGTAGCTAAGATATAACTTCAGGCTCCATGCCGAACTCCGATTTTAAACGTCTTCTGTTTTTAGTAATAGATATGGCTAGCTCTTGAAAACCCTCTCAAACCGTTTTCAGCAGTTAGCTTCGCCCACAGTTGGCTGCGTGTGAACTACAATTCCGACCAGGGGGGCGTCATGCACCCCAAAAATCTGAGGGGGCACAAAGTAAGTGAGGATGGCCTGAAAGCTGTTTCCTGCGATTTAGAGCCATAATCATTATGCCTAATTCTATGTAAAATATGTATTTTTCTGCATATCAAAGCATATTTTTCTGCATATCAAAGCATATTTTTCTGCATATCAAAGCATATTTTTATGCATATCAAAGCATATTTTTATGCATATCAAAGCATATTTTTATGCATATCAAAGCATATTTTTCTGCATATCAAAGCATATTTTTATGCATATCAAAGCATATTTTTCTGCATATCAAAGCATATTTTTCTGCATATCAAAGCATATTTTTCTGCATATCAAAGCATATTTTTATACATATCAAAGCATATTTTTCTGCATACCAAAGCATACCAAAGCATACCAAAGCATATCAAAGCATACCAAAGCATACCAAAGCATACCAAAGCATATCAAAGCATATCAAAGCATACCAAAGCATACCAAAGCATACCAAAGCATATCAAAGCATACCAAAGCATACCAAAGCATACCAAAGCATATCAAAGCATATCAAAGCATACCAAAGCATACCAAAGCATACCAAAGCATATCAAAGCATACCAAAGCATACCAAAGCATACCAAAGCATACCAAAGCATATCAAAGCATACCAAAGCATACCAAAGCATACCAAAGCATATCAAAGCATACCAAAGCATACCAAAGCATACCAAAGCATACCAAAGCATATCAAAGCATACCAAAGCATACCAAAGCATACCAAAGCATACCAAAGCAACATTTTGAGCTGTCTGTATCCTCCAGTCAGGTGGTTATTTTTTTTAAAGAAACGAAATAAACTTCTTTTGCAAAAATCTGGGTAACAGATTCAAAGGAATGTGAGTTTTATTCAGTACATTTAGTTATTGCCATCAGGCATGCAAGCTAAGGTAGATAGTTGGACAAGCTAGCTACTCTAACTTGACTGATATCCTGAAATGGCTTCTTGGTAGCTAGTTATGAGGATGGGAGATTGGGAACCTATCTGGGCTAAAGCTAACTTCATAAAATTGCTAGGTGGTTAGTAGACCATGGTGCTTGCCTACGGAGCTGTGAGGGGAACGGCACCTCCGTACCTTCAGGCTCTGATCAGTCCCTACACCCAAACGAGGGCATTGCGTTCATCCACCTCTGGCCTGCTAGCTCCCCTTCCTCTGCGGAAGCACAGTTCCCGCTCAGCCCAGTCAAAACTGTTCGCTGCCCTGGCACCCCAATGGTGGAACAAGCTCCCTCACGACGCCAGGACAGCGGAGTCACTCAACACCTTCCGGAGACACTTGAAACCCCACCTCTTTAAGGAATACCTGGGATAGGATAAAGTAACCCACAATTTGTAAGTCGCTCTGGATAAGAGCATCTGCTAAATGACGTAAATGTAATGTAAATGTAGTATTACAGAGAAACAAATACTTTTTTGGGGGGGGCGGAATTAAAAACACATCACACATTTAAAAACGTCAATAATCATTGCGTGCGAAAACGGTTTTTCAAAACAAATGCTGATATGTCCCTTTATCTTTTATATCAGTGAGAAAGAATCTTTAAAAATATATATATATATACTAATTAGCACAGGTGACTGCCCAGGAAGGGAGTGCGGCTCAAACCCTCAACCTTCTGGCCCGAAGCCGCTCCATCGACTATGAACCGTGCTCGTGGGGCAGAGTCGATATCTGCGCTTATAAACCCAGGGTCGTTACAGTAGGTACAGTGCCTTCAAAAAGTATTCACACCCCTTGACTTTTTCCACATTTTGTTGTGTTACAGCCTGAATTTAAAATTGATTAAATTGAGATTTTTTGGTAATGGCCTACACACGATACCCCATAATGTCAAAATGGAATTATGTTTTTAATTTTGTTTTAACAGTATTCAACCCATTTGTTATGGCAAGCCTAAATAAGTTCAGGAGTAAAAATGTGCTTAACAAGTCACACAATAAGTTGCATGCACTCACTCTGTGTGCAATAATAGTGTTTAACATGATTTTTTTAATGACTACCTCATCTCTGTACCCCATCATACAATTCTCTGTAAGGTCCCTGAGTTGAGCAGTGAATTTCAAACATCTAATTTACAGAGTGAAATTAAGGAAGCCTGTACAGAATATATAATATTCCAAAACATGCATCCTGTTTGCAACAAAGTAATAAATAAAGTAAAACTGCAAAACATTTGGCTACGAAATTACCTTCATGTCCTGAATACAAAGCGTTATGTTTAGGGCAACTCCAGAGCTTGAAGAATTTAGAAAATAATAATGTACAATCCAGGTGTGTAAAGCTCTTAGAGACTTACCCAGAAAGACTCACAGCTGTAATCGCTGCCAAAGGTGATTCTAACATGTATTGACTCAGTGGGTTGAATACTGATCTAATCAACATATATTACTGTTTTCTTTTTCTTTCACTTTGACTTTACAGAGTATTTTGTGTAGATGATTGACAAAAAATGACAATTAAATCAACAACAAAATGAGGATAAAGTCCAGAGGTGTGAATACTTTCTGAAGGCCCTGTAGGAAAACGCTTTGAAGTCACTCTGAACATAAATATAAACACAACATGCAACAATTTCAAAGATTTTACTGAGTTACAGTTCATATGAGGAAATCAGTCAATTGAAATAAATCAATTAGGCCCTAATCTCTAGATTTCACATAACTGGGCAGGGGTGGAGCCATGACTGGGCAGGGGTGGAGCCATGACTGGGCAGGGGCGGAGCCATGACTGGGCAGGGGCGGAGCCATGACTGGGCAGGGGCGGAGCCATGACTGGGCAGGGGCGGAGCCATGACTGGGCAGGGGCGGAGCCATGACTGGGCAGGGGCGGAGCCATGACTGGGCAGGGGCGGAGCCATGACTGGGCAGGGGTGGAGCCAGAGTGGGTGAGACAGGCCCAGCCAATCAGAATGCGTTTTTCCCCACAAAAGAGCTTTATTACAGACAGAAATACTCATCAGCACTAGTGGCCTTTTATTGTCCCCAGCACAAGGTGCACCTGTGTAATGATCATGCTGTTTAATCAGCTTCTTGATATGCCACACCTGTCAGGTGGATGGATTATCTTGGGAAAGGAGAAATGCTCACTAACAGGGACGTAAACAAATTTGTGCACAATTTTAGAGAAATAAGCTTTTTGTGCGTATGGAACATTTAATAGGATTATTTTTTTCAGGTCATCAAACATGGGACCAACACTTTACATGTTGCGTTTTATATTTTTGTTCAGTATATTTGGGGCTGTATGGCTTGGTCCATTATAGCAAAAGGAAACAAAAGCCATTGGGCGAGCACATCTGCAGACCTAGCTAAAACAAACTGGTATATTAGTGTTGAAGCCTATGATTGAATGCCAAGCCAATTCATGGAATGTCTATTCTCTTGAAGGACACAAAACCTTCAAGTCAGGATGGAGGAGACCAAAAAGATGGAGAATACATCAAACTGAAAGTGATCGGTCAGGTAAGAAGTTTCGAGTTGGACCATTATGCTGATGATCAGTAGGTATGGTGAGGTTGGTTTATCAGAGTCAATTCATCCACATACAGTGATCCCTCGCCACTTCGCGGTTCACTTATCGCGGATTCGCTATTTCGCGGATTTTCATAATGCATTTTTTTTTTTGGTGCATTGTGCTCTGCATTCTGATTCGCTAAAAACTCACTCCCGCTTCTTGTATCAAAACATGCTACGAATTGTGCTATCATTTTGTCGTCTCGTGCAGTTATGTGTACGTACATAAAACAGCTTGGCAAATTACATTAAGTTGGCCAAATTATCTTGTAATTTCGAACATCTCCTAAACCCATAATGTCGACGAAAACGGCCTGGACCGACAAAAGCACCTGCGGATGGGCGACGATGAAAGAGAAGAGGGAGAAGAGGACACGAGAGATGAGGAGGAAGGACTAACGCTTGGTCGCTTAGCAACCATGGTGCGAATGGCCACTGAACTTAAGCGAGTAGCTGAGGAATGGGACCCTTTGATGAGCCGTTCGTTACAGTTCTCCAACGTAATCGATGGTGGCATGTCGGTGTACAAGGATCTTTTTGCAAAGAAGAAAAAAGAGCGACAACAGCTGCCTATCACTATGTTCTTCTCCCGAACAAACACACCTGCACCGCGGGCTTCAGAAGAAGAGAACACTGCAGAGCGCAGTCAGGATGCAGCGGCCCAGTCTGAAGAGCAGTGAAACGGCCTACACGTGAGTCACTGTATTTGTATACATGTAATAGTTGCTAATTGTAAAAAAAAAAAAAGTTTTCTATTTCGCGGATTTCACTTATCGCGGGTCATTTTCGGAACGTAACCCCCGCGATAAACGAGGGATTACTGTATATCAGTTGACCTGTTGACCTCAGTTGTTTAAATGTTGGACTCTGAATCTGTTCTCTTTTGTCTTCCAACCTCAGGACAACAGTGAAATTCACTTCAAAGTGAAGATGACGACCCATCTGAAGAAGCTGAAGGAGTCTTATAGCCAGAGACAGGTAATATTCCCATCTCACTCACAACTTATAGCCAGAGACAGGTAATATTCCCATCTCACTCACAACTTATAGCCAGAGACAGGTAATATTCCCATCTCACTCACAACTTATAGCCAGAGACAGGTAATATTCCCATCTCACTCACAACTTATAGCCAGAGACAGGTAATATTCCCATCTCACTCACAACTTATAGCCAGAGACAGGTAATATTCCCATCTCACTCACAACTTATAGCCAGAGACAGGTAATATTCCCATCTCACTCACAACTTATAGCCAGAGACAGGTAATATTCCCATCTCACTCACAACTTATAGCCAGAGACAGGTAATATTCCCATCTCACTCACAACTTATAGCCAGAGACAGGTAATATTCCCATCTCACTCACAACTTATAGCCAGAGACAGGTAATATTCCCACCTCACTCACAACTTATAGCCAGAGACAGGTAATATTCCCATCTCACTCACAACTTATAGCCAGAGACAGGTAATATTCCCATCTCACTCACAACTTATAGCCAGAGACAGGTAATATTCCCATCTCACTCACAACTTATAGCCAGAGACAGGTAATATTCCCATCTCACTCACAACTTATAGCCAGAGACAGGTAATATTCCCATCTCACTCACAACTTATAGCCAGAGACAGGTAATATTCCCATCTCACTCACAACTTATAGCCAGAGACAGGTAATATTCCCATCTCACTCACAATTTATAGCCAGAGACAGGTAATATTCCCATCTCACTCACAATTTATAGCCAGAGACAGGTAATATTCCCATCTCACTCACAACTTATAGCCAGAGACAGGTAATATTCCCATCTCACTCACAACTTATAGCCAGAGACAGGTAATATTCCCATCTCACTCACAATTTATAGCCAGAGACAGGTAATATTCCCATCTCACTCACAACTTATAGCCAGAGACAGGTAATATTCCCATCTCACTCACAACTTATAGCCAGAGACGGGTAATATTCCCATCTCACTCACAACTTATAGCCAGAGACGGGTAATATTCCCATCTCACTCACAACTTATAGCCAGAGACGGGTAATATTCCCATCTCACTCACAATTTATAGCCAGAGACGGGTAATATTCCCATCTCACTCACAATTTATAGCCAGAGACAGGTAATATTCCCATCTCACTCACAATTTATAGCCAGAGACAGGTAATATTCCCATCTCACTCACAATTTATAGCCAGAGACAGGTAATATTCCCATCTCACTCACAATTTATAGCCAGAGACAGGTAATATTCCCATCTCACTCACAACTTATAGCCAGAGACAGGTAATATTCCCATCTCACTCACAACTTATAGCCAGAGACAGGTAATATTCCCATCTCACTCACAACTTATAGCCAGAGACAGGTAATATTCCCATCTCACTCACAACTTATAGCCAGAGACAGGTAATATTCCCATCTCACTCACAACTTATAGCCAGAGACAGGTAATATTCCCATCTCACTCACAATTTATAGCCAGAGACAGGTAATATTCCCATCTCACTCACAACTTATAGCCAGAGACAGGTAATATTCCCATCTCACTCACAACTTATAGCCAGAGACAGGTAATATTCCCATCTCACTCACAACTTATAGCCAGAGACAGGTAATATTCCCATCTCACTCACAACTTATAGCCAGAGACAGGTAATATTCCCATCTCACTCACAACTTATAGCCAGAGACAGGTAATATTCCCATCTCACTCACAATTTATAGCCAGAGACAGGTAATATTCCCATCTCACTCACAACTTATAGCCAGAGACAGGTAATATTCCCATCTCACTCACAACTTATAGCCAGAGACAGGTAATATTCCCATCTCACTCACAACTTATAGCCAGAGACAGGTAATATTCCCATCTCACTCACAACTTATAGCCAGAGACAGGTAATATTCCCATCTCACTCACAACTTATAGCCAGAGACAGGTAATATTCCCATCTCACTCACAACTTATACCCAGAGACAGGTAATATTCCCATCTCACTCACAATTTATAGCCAGAGACAGGTAATATTCCCATCTCACTCACAACTTATAGCCAGAGACAGGTAATATTCCCATCTCACTCACAATTTATAGCCAGAGACAGGTAATATTCCCATCTCACTCACAATTTATAGCCAGAGACAGGTAATATTCCCATCTCACTCACAACTTATAGCCAGAGACAGGTAATATTCCCATCTCACTCACAACTTATAGCCAGAGACAGGTAATATTCCCATCTCACTCACAACTTATAGCCAGAGACAGGTAATATTCCCATCTCACTCACAACTTATAGCCAGAGACAGGTAATATTCCCATCTCACTCACAACTTATAGCCAGAGACAGGTAATATTCCCATCTCACTCACAACTTATAGCCAGAGACAGGTAATATTCCCATCTCACTCACAACTTATAGCCAGAGACAGGTAATATTCCCATCTCACTCACAACTTATAGCCAGAGACAGGTAATATTCCCATCTCACTCACAACTTATAGCCAGAGACGGGTAATATTCCCATCTCACTCACAACTTATAGCCAGAGACGGGTAATATTCCCATCTCACTCACAATTTATAGCCAGAGACGGGTAATATTCCCATCTCACTCACAATTTATAGCCAGAGACAGGTAATATTCCCATCTCACTCACAACTTATAGCCAGAGACAGGTAATATTCCCATCTCACTCACAATTTATAGCCAGAGACAGGTAATATTCCCATCTCACTCACAATTTATAGCCAGAGACAGGTAATATTCCCATCTCACTCACAACTTATAGCCAGAGACAGGTAATATTCCCATCTCACTCACAACTTATAGCCAGAGACAGGTAATATTCCCATCTCACTCACAACTTATAGCCAGAGACAGGTAATATTCCCATCTCACTCACAACTTATAGCCAGAGACAGGTAATATTCCCATCTCACTCACAACTTATAGCCAGAGACAGGTAATATTCCCATCTCACTCACAATTTATAGCCAGAGACAGGTAATATTCCCATCTCACTCACAACTTATAGCCAGAGACAGGTAATATTCCCATCTCACTCACAACTTATAGCCAGAGACAGGTAATATTCCCATCTCACTCACAACTTATAGCCAGAGACAGGTAATATTCCCATCTCACTCACAACTTATAGCCAGAGACAGGTAATATTCCCATCTCACTCACAACTTATAGCCAGAGACAGGTAATATTCCCATCTCACTCACAACTTATAGCCAGAGACAGGTAATATTCCCATCTCACTCACAACTTATAGCCAGAGACAGGTAATATTCCCATCTCACTCACAACTTATAGCCAGAGACAGGTAATATTCCCATCTCACTCACAACTTATAGCCAGAGACAGGTAATATTCCCATCTCACTCACAATTTATAGCCAGAGACAGGTAATATTCCCATCTCACTCACAACTTATAGCCAGAGACAGGTAATATTCCCATCTCACTCACAACTTATAGCCAGAGACAGGTAATATTCCCATCTCACTCACAACTTATAGCCAGAGACAGGTAATATTCCCATCTCACTCACAACTTGACTAAAGGTTTTCTGGTCATTCCTAGTGAGCGACGTGTTGTCTGTGTGTGAGCCTCAAATGGCACTCTGCCTCCCATAGGGCTCTGGTCAAAGTAGCACACTCTATAGGGAATAGGGAGCCATTTGGGACTCACCATGTGTTCTTCCTTACCCAACATTTGTATGTATTCACTCAGCCGTCTTTTCCTGCTTGCTCTTTAGGGTGTCCATATGAGTACCTTACGGTTTCTATTTGAGGGACAAAGAATCTCAGACAACCACACTCCAAAAGAGGTAGCTATGCTTTTTGGTGTTGTTCTGTCTGATCCATAGCCTCTTCATGGCTGCAACATCATCTACCACACATACAGGACTCATCTGGACCCAGTTGTTTGGGTGGTAAAGGTAGATTCAGTGATATGACGAAGGTGCACTAAGTAAACGGCATAGTGGGTCAATTTCCGCAACAACTAAGAACGTTGAAGCGCAGCCTACTACTCCCTACTGTTATTTCCCATTGACTCTGTACCGGTACCCCCTGTATATAGCCTCCCTACTGTTATTTCCCATTGACTCTGTACCGGTACCCCCTGTATATAGCCTCCCTACTGTTATTTCCCATTGACTCTGTACCGGTACCCCCTGTATATAGCCTCCCTACTGTTATTTCCCATTGACTCTGTACCGGTACTTCCCTGTATATAGCCTCCCTACTGTTATTTCCCATTGACTCTGTACCGGTACCCCCCTGTATATAGCCTCCCTACTGTTATTTCCCATTGACTCTGTACCGGTACCCCCTGTATATAGCCTCCCTACTGTTATTTCCCATTGACTCTGTACCGGTACCCCCTGTATATAGCCTCCCTACTGTTATTTCCCATTGACTCTGTACCGGTACCCCCTGTATATAGCCTCCCTACTGTTATTTCCCATTGACTCTGTACCGGTACCCCCTGTATATAGCCTCCCTACTGTTATTTCCCATTGACTCTGTACCGGTACCCCCCTGTATATAGCCTCCCTACTGTTATTTCCCATTGACTCTGTACCGGTACCCCCCTGTATATAGCCTCCCTACTGTTATTTCCCATTGACTCTGTACCGGTACCCCTGTATATAGCCTCCCTACTGTTATTTCCCATTGACTCTGTACCGGTACCCCTGTATATAGCCTCCCTACTGTTATTTCCCATTGACTCTGTACCGGTACCCCCCTGTATATAGCCTCCCTACTGTTATTTCCCATTGACTCTGTACCGGTACCCCCTGTATATAGCCTCCCTACTGTTATTTCCCATTGACTCTGTACCGGTACCCCCCTGTATATAGCCTCCCCTACTGTTATTTCCCATTGACTCTGTACCGGTACCCCCTGTATATAGCCTCCCTACTGTTATTTCCCATTGACTCTGTACCGGTACCCCCCTGTATATAGCCTCCCTACTGTTATTTCCCATTGACTCTGTACCGGTACCCCCCTGTATATAGCCTCCCTACTGTTATTTCCCATTGACTCTGTACCGGTACCCCCTGTATATAGCCTCCCTACTGTTATTTCCCATTGACTCTGTACCGGTACCCCCTGTATATAGCCTCCCTACTGTTATTTCCCATTGACTCTGTACCGGTACCCCCTGTATATAGCCTCCCTACTGTTATTTCCCATTGACTCTGTACCGGTACCCCCTGTATATAGCCTCCCTACTGTTATTTCCCATTGACTCTGTACCGGTACCCCCTGTATATAGCCTCCCTACTGTTATTTCCCATTGACTCTGTACCGGTACCCCCTGTATATAGCCTCCCTACTGTTATTTCCCATTGACTCTGTACCGGTATCCCCCCTGTATATAGCCTCCCTACTGTTATTTCCCATTGACTCTGTACCGGTACCCCCCTGTATATAGCCTCCCTACTGTTATTTCCCATTGACTCTGTACCGGTACCCCCCTGTATATAGCCTCCCTACTGTTATTTCCCATTGACTCTGTACCGGTACCCCCTGTATATAGCCTCCCTACTGTTATTACACATTGACTCTGTACCGGTACCCCCTGTATATAGCCTCCCTACTGTTATTTCCCATTGACTCTGTACCGGTACCCCCTGTATATATCCTCCCTACTGTTATTTCCCATTGACTCTGTACCGGTACCCCCTGTATATATCCTCCCTACTGTTATTTCACATTGACTCTGTACCGGTACCCCCTGTATATAGCCTCCCTACTGTTATTTCACATTGACTCTGTACCGGTACCCCCTGTATATAGCCTCCCTACTGTTATTTCCCATTGACTCTGTACCGGTACCCCCCTGTATATAGCCTCCTACTGTTATTTCCCATTGACTCTGTACCGGTACCCCCTGTATATAGCCTCCCTACTGTTATTTCACATTGACTCTGTACCGGTACCCCCTGTATATAGCCTCCCTACTGTTATTTCCCATAGACTCTGTACTGGTACCCCCCTGTATATAGCCTCCCTACTGTTATTTCCCATTGACTCTGTACCGGTACCCCCTGTATATAGCCTCCCTACTGTTATTTCACATTGACTCTGTACCGGTACCCCCTGTATATAGCCTCCCTACTGTTATTTCCCATAGACTCTGTACCGGTACCCCCCTGTATATAGCCTCCCTACTGTTATTTCCCATTGACTCTGTACCGGTACCCCCTGTATATACATTTACATTTTAGTCATTTAGCAGACGCTCTTATCCAGAGCGACTTACAGGAGCAATTAGGGTTAAGTGCCTTGCTCAAGGGCACATTAACGTCATTTAGCAGACGCTCTTAGCCAGAGCGACTCACAAATTGGTGCGTTCACCCTATAGCCAGTGGGATAACCACTTTACAATTTGGGGGGGGGGTTAGAAGGAATACTTTATCCTATCCCAGGTATTCCTTAAAGAGGTGGGGTTTCAAATGTCTCCGGAAGGTGGTGAGTGACTCCGCTGTCCTGGCGTCGTGAGGGAGCTTGTTCCACCATTGGGGTGCCAGAGCAGCGAACAGTTTTGACTGGGCTGAGCGGGAGCTATGCTTCCGCAGAGGAAGGGAGCCAGCAGGCCAGAGGTGGATGAACGCAATGCCCTCGTTTGGGTGTAGGGACTGATCAGAGCCTGAAGGTACAGAGGTGCCGTTCCCCTCACTGCTCCATAGGCAAGCACCATGGTCTTGTAGCGGATGCGAGCTTCAACTGGAAGCCAGTGGAGTGTGCGGAGGAGGGGGTGACGTGAGAGAACTTGGGAAGGTTGAACACCAGACGGGCTGCGGCATTCTGGATGAGTTGTAGGGGTTTAATGGCACAGGCAGGGAGGCCAGCCAACAGCGAGTTGCATTAGTCCAGACGGGGAGATGACAAGTGCCTGGACCAGGACCTGCGCCGCTTCCTGTGTAAGGCAGGGTCGCACTCTCCGAATGTTGTAGAGCATGAACCTGCAGGAGCGGGTCACCGCCTTGATGTTGGCGGAGAACGACAGGGTGTTGTCCAGGGTCACGCCTAGGCTCTTCGCACTCTGGGAGGAGGACACAGCGGAGTTGTCAACCGTGATGGCGAGATCATGGAACGGGCAGTCCTTCCCCGGGAGGAAGAGCAGCTCCGTCTTGCCAGGGTTCAGCTTGAGGTGGTGATCCGTCATCCATACTGATATGTCTGCCAGACATGCAGAGATGCGATTCGCCACCTGGTTATCAGAAGGGGGAAAGGAGAAGATTAGTTGTGTATCGTCAGCGTAGCAATGATAGGAAAGGCCATGTGAGGATATGACAGAGCCAAGTGACTTGGTGTATAGGGAGAAAAGGAGAGGGCCTAGAACCGAGCCCTGGGGGACACCAGTGGTGAGAGCACGTGGTGCGGAGACAGCTTCCCGCCACGCCACTTGGTAGGAGCGACCGGTCAGGTAGGACGCAATCCAGGAGTGAGCCGCGCCGGGAGATGCCCAGCTCGGAGAGGGTGGAGAGGGAGGATCTGATGGTTCACAGTATCAAAGGCAGCAGACAGGTCTAGAAGGACAAGAGCAGAGGAGAGAGAGTTAGCTTTAGCAGTGCGGAGAGTCTCCGTGACACAGAGAAGAGCAGTCTCAGTTGAATGACCAGTCCTGAAACCTGATTGGTTTGGATCAAGAAGGTCATTCTGAGAGAGATAGCAAGAGAGTTGGCTAAAGACGGCACGCTCAATAGTTTTGGAAAGAAAAGAAAGAAGGGATACTGGTCTGTAGTTGTTGACATCAGTGGGGTCGAGTGTTGGTTTTTTGAGAAGGGGAGCAACTCTCGCTCTCTTGAAGACGGAAGGGACATGGCCAGCGGTCAAGGATGAGTTGATCAGCGAGGTGAGGTAGGGGAGAAGGTCACCGGAGATGGTCTGGAGAAGGGAGGAGGGGATGGGGTCAAGCGGGCAGGTTGTTGGGCGGCCTGCAGTCACAAGTCGCAGGATTTTATCTGGAGAGAGAGGGGAGAAAGAAGTCAAAGCATAGGGTAGGGCAGTGTGAGCAGGACCAGCAGTGTCATTAGACTTAACAACGAGGATCGGATGTCGTCAACCTTCTTTTTCAAAGTGGTTGACGAAGTCATCCACAGAGAGAGAGGGGAGGGGGGGAGGATTCAGGAGGGAGGAAAATGTGGCAAAGAGCTTCCTAGGGTTAGAGGCAGATGCTTGGAATTTAGAGTGGTAGAAGGTGGCCTTAGCAGCAGAAACAGATGAAGAAAATGTAGAGAGGAGGGAGTGAAAAGATGCCAGGTCGGCAGGGAGTTTAGTTTTCTTCCATTTCCGCTCCGCTGCCCGGAGCTCTGTTCTGTGAGCTCGCAATGAGTCATCAAGCCACGGAGCTGGAGGGGAGGACCGAGCCGGCCGGGAGGATAGGGGACACAGAGAGTCAAAGGATGCAGAAAGGGAGGAGAGGAGGGTTGAGGAGGCAGAATCAGGAGATTGGAGGGAGAAGGATTGAGCAGAGGGAAGAGATGATAGGATGGAAGAGGAGAGAGTAGTGGGAGAGAGAGAGCGAAGGTTGCGGCGGCGCATTACCATCTGTGTAGGGGCAGAGTGAGTAGTGTGGGAGGAGAGTGAGAGAGAAAAGGAAACAAAGTAGTGGTCGGAGACATGGAGGGGAGTTGCAGTGAGATTAGTAGAGGAGCAGCATCTAGTGAAGATGAGGTCAAGCGTATTGCCTGCCTTGTGAGTAGGGGGGACGGTGAGAGGGTGAGGTCAAAAGAGGAGAGAAGTGGAAAGAAGGAGGCAGAGAGAAATGAGTCAAATGTGGACATAGGGAGGTTGAAATCCCCCAAAACTGTGAGGGGTGAGCCATCCTCAGGGAAGGAACTTATCAAGGCGTCAAGCTCATTGATGAACTCTCCAAGGGAACCTGGAGGGCGATAGATGACAAGGATATTAAGCTTAAATGGGCTAGTGACTGTGACAGCATGGAATTCAAATGAGGAGATAGACAGATGGGTTAGGGGAAAAATTGAGAATGTCCACTTGGGAGAGATGAGGATTCCTGTACCACCACCCCCTCTGACCAGATGCTCTCGGGGTATGCGAGAACACATGGTCAGACGAGGAGAGAGCAGTAGGAGTAGCAGTGTTTTCAGTGGTGATCCATGTTTCCGTCAGCGCCAGGAAGTCGAGGGACTGGAGGTTGGCATAGGCTGGGATGAAGTCAGCTTTGTTGGCAGCAGAACGGCAGTTCCAGAGGCTGCCTGCGACCTGGAACTCCACGTGGGTGGTGCGTGCAGGGACCACCAGGTTAGAGAGGCAGCAGCCACGCGGTGTGGTGCGTTTGTGTAGCCTGTGCAGAGAGGAGAGAACAGGGATAGGCAGAGGCATAGTTGACAGGCTGTAGCAAATGGCTACAAAAATGCAGAGGAGATCGGAATGAAATGGGCTAAGCATCTGGGAGCGGAGAGAGCAGGGCCTCCCTCACCAAAAACTTCTACCTCAGAAACTAAAATTGTTTCACTGAACCACCCGAACAAAAACTCTCCCAACTTCCGCCTTTAGAAATCAGAATTGTTGTGAACCACAGCGGTTCAATGTTTAAGGAATAGACTCAACCCACTTTATTCAGCTAGCCAACTATGACACCATAGCCAACTAGCAAGCTAGCATCCAATAACAATAACACACCGTTTAGCACAAACACTTGGTCACAACAAACCACCAATAATGTGATAACACACTAAACAGATCATTCGTGTGTGTGTCAAGTTCCTTTCATGACGCAGCAATGATTAGACGTTGGCTAGCTAGGACAAGTATATTGTAGTTAGCTACTACAGTACAGCTAGCTGGTCGTGTTGGGGAGCTAGCAATGGCCACTGTGTTGACTTTGTTTGAAGAACGGCTAGCTAGCTAGCTTCGTGCTACAGCCGGCACGGCCGAGGACACTGCCAAGACACAGTAACTACCCACAACAACCCACGAAGCCTAGCTATGACGCCGTAGCTAACTTGCAAGCTAGCATCCATTAACACACAATTTAGCATCAATACTTGGTTACAACAAACTGCCAAGAGTGTGTTAGCACACTAAACAGATAATTCAAGTCCGTGTCTAGTTCCTTTCATAACGCATAACGCAGCAAAAAATTAAACGTTGGCTAGGACTACATTAACATTGGAAACAGCTCTCCAGCGTTGCTAATCGTTACCAGTAGCTACCCGCTAGCTAGCTAGCCTCGTGCTTCGATACTAACCTACAATTACCTACGGAAACCTACAATAACAACAATACTAACCTATAATAAATACAATACCTAACTACAGCTAACTACCTACCTACGATCTAATACATGGTTAAGCAAAAAATTAAACGTTGGCTAGGACTACATTAACATTGGAACCAGCTCTCCAGCGTTGCTAATCGTTACCAGTAGCTACCCGCTAGCTAGCTAGCCTCGGTGCTTCGATACTAACCTACAATTACCTACGAAACCTACAATAACAACAATACTAACCTATAATAAATACAATACCTAACTACAGCTAACTACCTACCTACGATCTAATACATGGTTAAGCAAAAAATTAAACGTTGGCTAGGACTACATTAACATTGGAAACAGCTCTCCAGCGTTGCTAATCGTTACCAGTAGCTACCCGCTAGCTAGCTAGCCTCGTGCTTCGATACTAACCTACAATTACCTACGGAAACCTACAATAACAACAATACTAACCTATAATAAATACAATACCTAACTACAGCTAACTACCTACCTACGATCTAATACATGGTTAAGCTTTACTCAACACCATATGAGAAGCCTACCTCCTGCTTACCTCCAGCTAGAGAAAAACACGACCTCTCCCGACACCAACCTAGCCTCCCTACTGTTATTTCACATTGACTCTGTACCGGTACCCCCTGTATATAGCCTCCCTACTGTTATTTCACATTGACTCTGTACCGGTACCCCCTGTATATAGCCTCCCTACTGTTATTTCCCATTGACTCTGTACCGGTACCCCCTGTATATAGCCTCCCTACTGTTATTTCCCATTGACTCTGTACCGGTACCCCCCTGTATATAGCCTCCCTACTGTTATTTCCCATTGACTCTGTACCGGTACCCCCTGTATATAGCCTCCCTACTGTTATTTCCCATTGACTCTGTACCGGTACCCCCCTGTATATAGCCTCCCTACTGTTATTTCACATTGACTCTGTACCGGTACCCCCTGTATATAGCCTCCCTACTGTTATTTCCCATTGACTCTGTACCGGTGCCCCCTGTATATAGCCTCCCTACTGTTATTTCCCATTGACTCTGTACCGGTACCCCCCTGTATATAGCCTCCCTACTGTTATTTCACATTGACTCTGTACCGGTACCCCCTGTATATAGCCTCCCTACTGTTATTTCACATTGACTCTGTACCGGTACCCCCCTGTATATAGCCTCCCTACTGTTATTTCCCATTGACTCTGTACCGGTACCCCCTGTATATAGCCTCCCTACTGTTATTTCACATTGACTCTGTACCGGTACCCCCTGTATATAGCCTCCCTACTGTTATTTCCCATTGACTCTGTACCGGTACCCCCCTGTATATAGCCTCTCTACTGTTATTTCCCATTGACTCTGTACCGGTACCCCCCTGTATATAGCCTCCCTACTGTTATTTCACATTGACTCTGTACCGGTATCCCCCTGTATATAGCCTCCCTACTGTTATTTCCCATTGACTCTGTACCGGTACCCCCCTGTATATAGCCTCTCTACTGTTATTTCCCATTGACTCTGTACCGGTACCCCCTGTATATAGCCTCCCTACTGTTATTACACATTGACTCTGTACCGGTACCCCCTGTATATAGCCTCTCTACTGTTATTTCACATTGACTCTGTACCGGTACCCCCTGTATATAGCCTCCCTACTGTTATTTCCCATTGACTCTGTACCGGTACCCACTGTATATAGCCTCCCTACTGTTATTACACATTGACTCTGTACCGGTACTCCCCCTGTATATAGCCTCACTACTGTTATTTCACATTGACTCTGTACAGGTACCCCCTGTATATAGCCTCCCTACTGTTATTTCCCATTGACTCTGTACCGTGCACCCCTGTATATAGCCTCCCTACTGTTATTTCACATTGACTCTGTACTGGTACCCCCCTGTATATAGCCTCCCTACTGTTATTTCCCATTGACTCTGTACCGGTACCCCCCTGTATATAGCCTCCCTACTGTTATTACACATTGACTCTGTACCGGGTACCCCCCTGTATATAGCCTCCTACTGTTATTTCCCATTGACTCTGTACCGGTACCCCCCTGTATATAGCCTCCCTACTGTTATTTCACATTGACTCTGTACCGGTACCCCCCTGTATATAGCCTCCCTACTGTTATTTCCCATTGACTCTGTACCGGTACCCCCTGTATATAGCCTCCCTACTGTTATTTCCCATTGACTCTGTACCGGTACCCCCTGTATATAGCCTCCCTACTGTTATTTCCCATTGACTCTGTACCGGTACCCCCCTGTATATAGCCTCCCCTACTGTTATTTCACATTGACTCTGTACAGGTACCCCCTGTATATAGCCTCCCTACTGTTATTTCCCATTGACTCTGTACCGGTACCCCCTGTATATAGCCTCTCTACTGTTATTTCACATTGACTCTGTACCGTACCCCCTGTATATAGCCTCCCTACTGTAATTTCCCATTGACTCTGTACAGTACCCCCTGTATATAGCCTCCCTACTGTTATTTCCCATTGACTCTGTACCGGTACCCCCCTGTATATAGCCTCCCTACTGTTATTTCCCATTGACTCTGTACCGGTACCCCCCTGTATATAGCCTCCCTACTGTTATTACACATTGACTCTGTACCGGTACCCCCCTGTATATAGCCTCCCTACTGTTATTTCCCATTGACTCTGTACCGGTACCCCCTGTATATAGCCTCCCTACTGTTATTACACATTGACTCTGTACCGGTACCCCCCTGTATATAGCCTCCCTACTGTTATTTCCCATTGACTCTGTACCGGTACCCCCTGTATATAGCCTCCCTACTGTTATTTCACATTGACTCTGTACCGGTACCCCCTGTATATAGCCTCCCTACTGTTATTTCCCATTGACTCTGTACCGGTACCCCCTGTATATAGCCTCCCTACTGTTATTTCCCATTGACTCTGTACCGGTACCCCCCTGTATATAGCCTCCCTACTGTTATTTCACATTGACTCTGTACCGGTACCCCCTGTATATAGCCTCCCTACTGTTATTTCCCATTGACTCTGTACCGGTACCCCCTGTATATAGCCTCTCTACTGTTATTTCACATTGACTCTGTACCGGTACCCCCTGTATATAGCCTCTCTACTGTTATTTCCCATTGACTCTGTACCGGTACCCCCTGTATATAGCCTCCCTACTGTTATTACACATTGACTCTGTACCGGTACCCCCCTGTATATAGCCTCACTACTGTTATTTCACATTGACTCTGTACCGGTACCCCCTGTATATAGCCTCCCTACTGTTATTTCCCATTGACTCTGTACCGGTACCCACTGTATATAGCCTCCCTACTGTTATTACACATTGACTCTGTACCGGTACCCCCCTGTATATAGCCTCACTACTGTTATTTCACATTGACTCTGTACCGGTACCCCCTGTATATAGCCTCCCTACTGTTATTTCCCATTGACTCTGTACCGGTACCCACTGTATATAGCCTCCCTACTGTTATTTCCCATTGACTCTGTACCGGTACCCCCTGTATATAGCCTCCCTACTGTTATTACACATTGACTCTGTACCGGTACCCCCCTGTATATAGCCTCCCTACTGTTATTTCCCATTGACTCTGTACCGGTACCCCCCTGTATATAGCCTCCCTACTGTTATTTCACATTGACTCTGTACCGTACCCCCTGTATATAGCCTCCCTACTGTTATTTCCCATTGACTCTGTACCGTACCCCCTGTATATAGCCTCCCTACTGTTATTTCCCATTGACTCTGTACCGGTACCCCCCTGTATATAGCCTCCCTACTGTTATTTCACATTGACTCTGTACCGGTACCCCCTGTATATAGCCTCCCTACTGTTATTTCCCATTGACTCTGTACCGGTACCCCCTGTATATAGCCTCTCTACTGTTATTTCACATTGACTCTGTACCGGTACCCCCTGTACAGTGGGGAAAAAAAGTATTTAGTCAGCCACCAATTGTGCAAGTTCTCCCACTTAAAAAGATGAGAGAGGCCTGTAATTTTCATCATAGGTACATGTCAACTATGACAGACAAATTGAGAAAAAAAAATCCAGAAAATCACATTGTAGGATTTTTTATGAATTTATTTGCAAATTATGGTGGAAAATAAGTATTTGGTCACCTACAAACAAGCAAGATTTCTGGCTCTCACAGACCTGTAACTTCTTCTTTAAGAGGCTCCTCTGTCCTCCACTCGTTACCTGTATTAATGGCACCTGTTTGAACTTGTTATCAGTATAAAAGACACCTGTCCACAACCTCAAACAGTCACACTCCAAACTCCACTATGGCCAAGACCAAAGAGCTGTCAAAGGACACCAGAAACAAAATTGTAGACCTGCACCAGGCTGGGAAGACTGAATCTGCAATAGGTAAGCAGCTTGGTTTGAAGAAATCAACTGTGGGAGCAATTATTAGGAAATGGAAGACCTACAAGACCACTGATAATCTCCCTCGATCTGGGGCTCCACGCAAGATCTCACCCCGTGGGGTCAAAATGATTACAAGAACGGTGAGCAAAAATCCCAGAACCACACGGGGGGACCTAGTGAATGACCTGCAGAGAGCTGGGACCAAAGTAACAAAGCCTACCATCAGTAACACACTACGCCGCCAGGGACTCAATCCTGCAGTGCCAGACGTGTCCCCCTGCTTAAGCCAGTACATGTCCAGGCCCGTCTGAAGTTTGCTAGAATGCATTTGGATGATCCAGAAGAGGATTGGGAGAATGTCATATGTCATATGGTCAGATGAAACCAAAATAGAACTTGTCGTGTTTGGAGGACAAAGAATGCTGAGTTGCATCCAAAGAACACCATACCTACTGTGAAGAATGGGGGTGGAAACATAATGCTTTGGGGCTGTTTTTCTGCAAAGGGACCAGGACGACTGATCCGTGTTAAGGAAAGAATGAATGGGGCCATGTATCATGTGATTTTGAGTGAAAACCTCCTTCCATCAGCAAGGGCATTGAAGATGAAACGTGGCTGGGTCTTTCAGCATGACAATGATCCCAAACACACCGCCCGGGCAACGAAGGAATGGCTTCGTAAGAAGCATTTCAAGGTCTGGAGTGGCTTAGCCAGTCTCCAGATCTCAACCCCATAGAAAATCTTTGGAGGGAGTTGAAAGTCCGTGTTGCCCAGCAACAGCCCCAAAACATCACTGCTCTAGAGGAGATCTGCATGGAGGAATTGGCCAAAATACCAGCAACAGTGTGTGAAAACCTTGTGAAGACTTACAGAAAACGTTTGACCTGTGTCATTGCCAACAAAAGGTATATAACAAAGTATTGAGAAACTTTTGTTATTGACCAAATACTTATTTTCCACCATAATTTGCAAATAAATTCATAAAAAATCCTACAATGTGATTTTCTGGATTTTTTTTCCTAATTTTGTCTGTCATAGTTGACGTGTACCTATGATGAAAATTACAGGCCTCTCTCATCTTTTTAAGTGGGAGAACTTGCACAATTGGTGGCTGACTAAATACTTTTTTTCCCCACTGTATATAGCCTCCCTACTGTTATTTCCCATTGACTCTGTACCGGTACCCCCTGTATATAGCCTCCCTACTGTTATTTCCCATTGACTCTGTACCGGTACCCCCCTGTATATAGCCTCCCTACTGTTATTTCCCATTGACTCTGTACCGGTACCCCCCTGTATATAGCCTCCCTACTGTTATTACACATTGACTCTGTACCGGTACCCCCCTGTATATAGCCTCCCTACTGTTATTTCCCATTGACTCTGTACCGGTACCCCCCTGTATATAGCCTCCCTACTGTTATTTCACATTGACTCTGTACCGGTACCCCCTGTATATAGCCTCCCTACTGTTATTTCCCATTGACTCTGTACCGGTACCCCCTGTATATAGCCTCCCTACTGTTATTTCCCATTGACTCTGTACCGGTACCCCCCTGTATATAGCCTCCCTACTGTTATTTCACATTGACTCTGTACCGGTACCCCCTGTATATAGCCTCCCTACTGTTATTTCCCATTGACTCTGTACCGGTACCCCCTGTATATAGCCTCTCTACTGTTATTTCACATTGACTCTGTACCGGTACCCCCTGTATATAGCCTCCCTACTGTTATTTCCCATTGACTCTGTACCGGTACCCCCCTGTATATAGCCTCCCTACTGTTATTTCCCATTGACTCTGTACCGGTACCCCCCTGTATATAGCCTCTCTACTGTTATTTCCCATTGACTCTGTACCGGTACCCCCTGTATATAGCCTCCCTACTGTTATTACACATTGACTCTGTACCGGTACCCCCTGTATATAGCCTCCCTACTGTTATTTCACATTGACTCTGTACCGGTACCCCCCTGTATATAGCCTCCCTACTGTTATTTCACATTGACTCTGTACCGGTACCCCCTGTATATAGCCTCCCTACTGTTATTTCACATTGACTCTGTACCGGTACCCCCTGTATATAGCCTCCTACTGTTATTTCCCATTGACTCTGTACCGGTACCCCTGTATATAGCCTCCCTACTGTTATTTCCCATTGACTCTGTACCGGTACCCCCCTGTATATAGCCTCCCTACTGTTATTTCACATTGACTCTGTACCGGTACCCCCTGTATATAGCCTCCCTACTGTTATTTCCCATTGACTCTGTACCGGTACCCCCTGTATATAGCCTCCCTACTGTTATTTCACATTGACTCTGTACCGGTACCCCCTGTATATAGCCTCCCTACTGTTATTTCCCATTGACTCTGTACCGGTACCCCCTGTATATAGCCTCTCTACTGTTATTTCCCATTGACTCTGTACCGGTACCCCCTGTATATAGCCTCCCTACTGTTATTTCCCATTGACTCTGTACCGGTACCCCCTGTATATAGCCTCCCTACTGTTATTTCACATTGACTCTGTACGGTACCCCCTGTATATAGCCTCCCTACTGTTATTTCACATTGACTCTGTACTGGTACCCCCTGTATATAGCCTCTCTACTGTTATTTCCCATTGACTCTGTACCGGTACCCCCTGTATATAGCCTCCCTACTGTTATTTCCCATTGACTCTGTACCGGTACCCCCTGTATATAGCCTCCCTACTGTTATTTCCCATTGACTCTGTACCGGTACCCCCTGTATATAGCCTCCCTACTGTTATTTCACATTGACTCTGTACCGGTACCCCCTGTATATAGCCTCCCTACTGTTATTTCCCATTGACTCTGTACTGGTACCCCCTGTATATAGCCTCCCTACTGTTATTACACATTTACTCTGTATCGGTACCCCCTGTATATAGCCTCCCTACTGTTATTTTATTTTTACTGCTGCTCTTTAATTATTTGCTTTTATTTTTTACTTATCTATTTTTTACTTAACACTTTTTTTTTTAAATTATTTTTATTTTAAAAAACTGCATTGTTGGTTAACGGCTTGTAAGTAAGCATTTCACTGTAATGTCTACACCTGTTGTATTCGGCGCATGTGACTAATACAATTTGATTTGATTTAGCTGTCTACCTTTAAGCCTCAACAGTATCTGTTCAGCTGGCTGCGTTTACACAGGCAGTCCAGTTCTGATCTTCTTTCCACTAATTGGGCCTTTGACCAATCAGATCAACTCTTTTGCCAATAATTGGGCGAAGGATCAGAATCGGGCTGCCATTATGCCTCCATCTAAACAGCTCTCCCCCTCTCTCCCTCTCCCCCTCTCTCCTCTCCCCCTCTCTCCTCTCCCCCTCTCCCCCTCTCTCCCTCTCTCCCTCTCCCCCTCTCTCTCCTCTCCTCTCCTCTCCCCCCCTCTCTCCTCTCCCCCTCTCTCCTCTCCCCCCCTCTCTCCTCTCCCCCTCTCTCCTCTCCCCCTCTCTCCTCTCCTCCTCTCTCCTCTCCTGTAGCTCGGGATGGAAGATGAGGACGTCATCGAGGTCTATCAGGAACAGACTGGAGGACTTCAGAATAATTAATTTACCTGGATTTACCTTCTCTTTTTTTTTAATGATGATAATATTGTATTTTATATTGATTGATTTGTTTGGCTGTGTGTTCCTCTCAGTGGGAGAGAAGAGAGAATAACTGTCTGACACTTCTCCTGTTCTGTTGTCTTATGCTCACCTGGGCCCTGGTCTGTTTGCGGGCTATGCGTCCTGGAGTATGAGTGTTATTATGAATTCGGCCCCTGGAACAAGACTAACATCATCCAGTTGTGGTTCATGATGTTGGCCAGATATCATTATTTCTGGTCATATTAACTAAACCACCAAGGGCTTCAGTTTGGTTGATTAGCGTCCGTTCCATATATAGATTTCTACAGTATATATTTTACTAGCTATAGATCCTGATTTTAAATTGATTGAAGATATCTAGCATGGCGCTCATAATTCCTGACTTTATGTCTAGGTTTCATCCAGTTCAGTTGTTACTTTACATAAAGGTGGCATGCAATACGACTGTCTTCAATAATGTGTCTCATCGGTTTGACAGTATTTAATAACCATCAAGTTCCTATTCACTGCCTGTGTCTTTCCGTCAGAGAACGGGCAAAATGCCTCACCTAAATCCATAGTACATGGTACTCTGGAGCAGTGGTTCCCAACCGGTGAGCCCCGAGGGAGTCTCCGGTGAGCCCCGACCTGTGGAACGCACATGGAATTATGACTTGGGAGCACCAGTGCCGCTCAGATGGTCTCATCTGGATGGTTGTTTCATGTCCAGTGTTCTCGGGCTGTTACATGTATATCATTTGAGGGGCACGCATCACAAGCAAAGTCATTTGTATAATTTTACTTTGTCTGTGAAAACCAAATTGCACAGGCAAGTCTGATTTTAGGATTAGCGTAGAGTCATTTATTTCTTCATATATGTCTCTGAGCTTAGCTGAACCACAGCCTCTGCCATAGAAACAAACGGAGCATGGCGTTGTGTCCGGGGTTAAACCTTTACAATGCAGAAAACCGCTCATCTGTAGCCCAAACCCTTCAAAACAATTACTGTCTGCTGTGTAGTACTCTGGAGTACTGATTACTGTCTGCTGTGTAGTACTCTGGAGTACTGATTACTGTCTGCTCTGTAGTACTCTGGAGTACTGATTACTGTCTGCTGTGTAGTACTCTGGAGTACTGATTACTGTCTGCTGTGTACTACTCTGGAGTACTGATTACTGTCTGCTGTGTAGTACTCTGGAGTACTGATTACTGTCTGCTGTGTACTACTCTGGAGTACTGATTACTGTCTGCTGTGTAGTACTCTGGAGTACTGATTACTGTCTGCTGTGTAGTACTCTGGAGTACTGATTACTGTCTGCTGTGTAGTACTCTGGAGTACTGATTACTGTCTGCTGTGTAGTACTCTGGAGTACTGATTACTGTCTGCTCTGTAGTACTCTGGAGTACTGATTACTGTCTGCTGTGTAGTACTCTGGAGTACTGATTACTGTCTGCTGTGTAGTACTCTGGAGTACTGATTACTGTCTTCTGTGTAGTACTCTGGAGTACTGATTACTGTACTTTGATTAGATGTTAAGAAGCCTTGCATTTGTTTTCTCTCTCGTTTGTGAAACTGACTGGTAAATGTATTGATAACCCTGGACTCATTCCCACAAGCTCAGTCTCATTCATGACAGGATAAAGGCTGTGAGTTCCCAGCCAAAATACTGAGCAGTTTCTCTTTCTGACAAACCTTGTATAGCAACATTAGCATTGTACACAGTTACTTTAAAAAATAGAATATCATGAATTTAAATGTTACCCCACTTGTATATTTTCTATACATATTTTTTATACACTGAACAAAAATATAAACGCAACATGTAAAGTGTTGGTCCCATGTTTCATGAGTTGAAATAAAAAATTGCCGACATTTTCCATACTCACAGAAAGCTTATTTCTCTCAGATTTTGTGCACAAATGTGTTTACATCCCTGTTAATGTGCATTTCTCCTTTGTCAAGATAATCCATCCACCTGACAGGTGTGATATCAAGAAGCTGATTAAACAGCGTGATCATTACACAGGTGCACCTTGTGCTGGGGACAATAAAAGGCCACTCTAAAATGTGCAGTTTTGTTCACACAACACAATGCCACAGATGTCTCAAGTTTGCAATTGGCATGCTGACTGCAGGAATGACCACCAGAGCTGTTGCCACATAATTAAATGTTCATTTCTCTACCATAAGCCACGTCTAACGTCATTTTACAGAATTTGGCAGTACGTCCAACCGGATTGATTTCCTTATATGAACTGTAACTCAGTAAAATCTTTGAAATTGTTGCATGTTGTGTTTATTTTTGTTCAGTATATTTTATTTGAGTAAGACAAACATTTTTTTATAACTTTGTTCTGGCACAACAACATCATGTTATTAGCTCATTTCAGGAGGGGAAACCACGGTATGCAGTTTGGATATCATATTGTACATTTACACACACAGGATGATCGTATGTGAGTAGCTTTACGTATCTGCCCTTCTCCCCCTCTGAGGCAAATCAGAGGTCTAGATGGAGAGGATGGCTGTATCCCAAATAGCACCTTATTCCTCCTGCGCCCTATGAACCCTGGTCTAAGGTAGTGCACTACATAGGGAATAGGGTGCCATTTGAGACGAATGTGGGTATGACAACACTAGAAAGAAGGAGTTGCTCTGGAAAGGATTAAGGTTGTACGATTTTTATTTTTTAAATAAAAAGCCTTACAAAAGTAGTTAATTCTGACTCATAATGTAATGTATGATATGAAATAATGTATATGATGATAAAATAATGTATGATAATGTAATGTTTGATAATATAATGTATGATAATATAATGTATGATAAAATAATATAATGTATGAAAATATAACGTATGATAATGTAATGTATGACAATATAATATCATTTAAATAAAAAGCCTTACAAAAGTAGTTAATTCTGACTCATGATAATGTAATGTATGATAATTTTATGTATAATTAAATAATGTATGATAATATATAATGTATGTTATATAATAGAATAGAATAGAATGTATGAAAATATAATGTAACTATTATAATATAATTATGATCAAATAATGTATCAAATAGAATATAATATATAATAAAATGAATGAAAATAGAATATAATGTATGCTAATATAATATACTGTATGATATTATAATGTATGGTGATATAATATAATGTATTAAATAAAAAGCCTTACAAAAGTTGATAATTCTGACTCATGATAATGTTATGTATGATAATTATATGTATGGTAATTTAAAAGAATGCAATGTATGGTAATATAATGTATGATAAAATAAGATAATGTATGATAAAATAATGTATGGGAATGTATATGATGATATAAAATAATATATGGTAATGTTTGATAATGTAATGTATAATATGATAATATAGTATAATGTATGATAATATAATGTACTTATTATAATATAACGTATGATAAAATAATATAATGTATGATTATATAATATAATGTATTTAAGCAATGAAGCCCAAGGGGGTGTGGTATATGGCCAATTTACCACGGCTAAGGGATGTTCTTAAGCACGACGCAGCGCTGAGTGCCTGGATACAGCCCTTAGCCGTGGTATATTGGCAATATACCACAAACACCCGAGGTGCCTTATAGCTATTATAAACTGGTTACAAATGTACAGTTGAAGTCAGAAGTTTACATACACCTTAGCCAAATACATTTAAACTCAGTTTTTCACAATTCCTGACATTTAATCCTAGTAAAAATTCCCTGTCTTAGGTCAGTGAGGATCACCACTTTATTTTAAGAATGTGAAATGTCAGAATAATACTAGAGATAATGATTTATACAACCAGAGGACCAGAGGACATTTCTCCAAAAAGTACGATCTTTGTCCCCATGTGCAGTTGCAAACTGTAGTCTGGCTTTTTTATGGTGGTTTGGGAGCAGTGGCTTCTTCCTTGCTGAGCGGCCTTTCAGGTTATGACGATATAGGACTCGTTTAACTGTGGATATAGATACTTTTGTACCCGTTTCCTCCAGCATCTTCACAAGGTCCTTTACTGTTGTTCTGGGATTGATTTGCACTTTTATCACCAAAGTACGTTCATCTCTAGGAGACAGAACGCGTCTCCTTCCTGAGCGATATGACGGCTGCGTGGTCCCATGGTGTTCGTACTTGCGTACTATTGTTTGTACAGATGAATGTGGTACCTTCAGGTGTTTGGAAATTGCTCCCAAGGATGAACCTGACTTGTGGAGGTCTACCATTTTTTTCTGAGTTCTTTTGATTTTCCCATGATGTCAAGCAAAGAGGCACTGAGGTTGAAGGTAGGCCTTGAAATACATCCACAGGTACACCTCCAATTGATTCAAATGTTGTCAATTAGCCTATCAGAAGCTTCTAAAGCCATGACATCATTTTCTGGAATTTTCCAAGCTGTTTAAAGGCACAGTCAACTTAGTGTATGTAAACTTCTGACCCACTGGAATTGTGATACAGTGAATTATAAGTGAAATAATCTGTCTGTAAACAATTGTTGGAATAATTACTTGTGTCATGCACAAAGTAGATGTCCTAACCGACTTGCCAACACTATAGTTTGTTAACAAGAAATTTGTGGAGTGGTTGAAAAACGAGTTTTAATGACTCCAACCTAAGTGTATGTAAACTTCCGACTTCAAATGTAATTAGAGCAGTAAAATAAATATTTTGTCATACCCGTGGTATACAGTTATACCACGGCTTTCAGCCAATCAGCATTCAGGGCTCGAACCACCCAGTTTATAAAATAATTTATACCACGGCATTGTTCAATAGTCCTTTCTGATTGGCTTGAAGGGCATTCTAGAGTGTGCATTATTTCCCTATAACGCACATTAGAATTCAATGGCTATTATTCCTTTTGACATGTTTGAGCTACTTTTGAAAGCAACATTTGAATTGATAACATTGCTATTGTTGAATAGATGTTCATAATAGCAAGCTAGGACTGATGGTTTGGTTAGCTAAACTAGCAACACCTGTAGCTATCTATACTGAACCAAAATATAAACGCAACATGCAACAATTTCAAAGATTTTACTGAGATACAAGTTCATTTAAGGAAATCAGTCAATTGAAATAAATACATTTGGCCCTAATCTATGGATTTCACATGACTGGGAATACAGATATGCATCTGTTGGTCACAGATACCTTAAAAAAAAAGGCAGGGGTGTGGATCAGAAAACCAGTCAGTATCTGGTGTGACCACCATTTGCCTTATTCAGCGTGACACATCTCCTTTGCATAGAGATGATCAGGCTGTTGATTGTTGATTGTGGCCTGTGGAATGTTGTCCCACTCCTTTTCAATAACTGTGCAAAGTTGCTGGATATTGGCGGGAACTGGAACACGCTGTTGTACACGTAGATCCAGAGCATCCCAAACATGCTGAATTGGTGACCTGTCTGGTGAGTATGCAGGCCATGGAAGAACTGGGACATTTTCAGCTTCCAGGACTTGTGTACAGATCCTTGCGACATGGGGCCGTTCATTATCAAGCTGAAACATGAGGTGATGGCGGCGGATTAATGGCATGACAATGGGCCTCAGGATCTCGTCACGGTATCTCTGTGCTTTCAAATTGCCATCGATAAAATACAATTGTGTTGGTTGTCCCCAACACAAGGTGCACCGGTGTAATGATCATGCTGTTTAATCAGCTTCTTGATATCTTGGCATAGGAGAAATGCTCACTAACAGGGATGTAAACTAATTTGTGCACAAAATTTGAGAGAAATACGCTTTTTGAGTATATGGAAAATTTCTGGTATCTTTTATTTCAGCTCATGAAACATGGGACCAACACTTTACATGTTGCATTTATATTTTGTTCAGTGTAGTAAACTTGCAAGCTACTTCAGTGGATGTTGAACACATTTCTACCGGCAAATGAACACATTTCTAGTGGTAAATGTGTTAAATTAAAAGGGATAATCAACTTAGAAACATAAGATATTGCAGTTTTGAATGTCCCGTTGGTAGGATATTCGTGCCTGTAGTTCGTCCACTTTATTATCAAGCGATTGTAAATTGGCCAATAGTATCGATGGCAAAGGCAGATTAGCCACTGGTCGCCGGCTCCTAACCAGGCATCTCCTTCCGCGATATCTCCTTTTCTTTCTACTGCGAATGACAGGGATGAGGGCCCTGTCGGGTGTCTGGAGCAAATCCCTCTCGTCCGACTCATTAAAGAAAACATCTTCGTCCAGTTCAAGGTGAGTAATCGCTGTTCTGATGTCCAGAAGCTCTTTTCGGTCACAAGAGACGGTAGCAGCAACATTAATAATAATAATGACAAAGCGAAAACAGGTTTTTAGAAATTTGTGCAAATGTATAAAAAACAGAAATACCTTATTTACATAAGTATTCAGACCCTTTGCTATGAGACTCGAAATTTAGTTCAGGTGCATCCTGTTCCCATTGATCATCCTTGAAATGTTTCTACAGCTTGATTGGAGTCCATCTGTGGTCAATTCAATTGATTGGACATGATTTGGAAAGGCACATGCCTGTCTATATAAGGTCCCACAGTTGACAGTGCATGTCAGAGCAAAAACCAAGCCATGAGGTCGAAGGAATTGTCCGTAGAGCTCAGAGACAGGATTTATTTTACCTTTATTTAACTAGGCAAGTCAGTTAAGAACAAATTCTTATTTACAATGACGGCCTACACCGGCCAAACCCGGACGACGCTGGGCCAATTGTGCGCCGCCCTATGGGACTCCCAATCACGGCCGGTTGTGATACAGCCTGGAATCGAACCAGGGGGTCTGTAGTGACGCCTCAAGCACTGAGATGCAGTGAGATGCAGTGCCTTAGACCGCTGCGCCACTCAGGATTGTGTCGAGGCACAGATCTGGGATAGGGTACCAACAAATGTCTGCAGCGTTGAAGGTCTCCAAGAACACAGTGGCCTCCATCATTCTTAAATGGAAGAAGTTTGGAACCACCAAGACTCTCACTAGAGCTGGCCGCCCGGCCAAATTGAGCAATCGGGGGAGAAGGGCATTCGTCAGGGAGATGACCAAGAACCCGATGGTCACTCTGATAGAGCTCCAGAGTTCCTCTGTGGAGATCGGAGAACCTTCCAGAAGGACAACCATCTCTGCAGCACTTCGCCAATCAGGCCTTTATGGTAAGAAAATGCTCATCCAGAGGCGGCGCTCCTAGTGGCCGGGGACTTTAATGCAGGGAAACTTAAATCTGTTTTACCTAGTTTCTACCAGCATGTTAAATGTGCAACCAGAGGGAATAAAAACTCTAGACCACCTTTACTCCACACACAGAGATGCATACAAAGCTCTCCCTCGCCCTCCATTTGGCAAATCTGACCATAATTATATCCTCCTGATTCCTGCTTACAAGCAAAAACTAAAGCAGTAAGCACCAGTGACTCGGTCAATAGAAAAGTGGTCAGTGTTATGCTGTACGTGGTACTGTACGTTGTTATGGTTTACGACAGTGTGCTGCTTTACGGAAGAATGGGTTGTCAGAATGAGTGGCACATGTCATTAAACGACAGAGTGATGTACAATGTGAAACTGTGCAGATGTGCGTTCTTCTACAGCTAGGCTAGATATGACATTGGCGACGAAGATGGCTGAATTCAGTTTACCACCGCCAGCACCATTCCTCGCCGTGCCTGGCGATCCTCCAGTCCCGTGGAATAACTGGCTTGACAGTTTTAACACTTATCTCGAAGCTATGGACTTTTCTACAATCTCCGACAAGCGGAGGACAGCACTGCTCCGTCACTGCCTCGGTACAGAGGGACAGAGGATTTTCAGAGCGCTTGGATCGGCTCCTACATTCACTGCTGCAGTCAGCCTCCTACGGAACCACTTCGCCGTGAAAGAGCGAGTGCTCCTCCGACGCTACCGGCATACGGAAGAGACACCAACGGCCGGGTGAGTCCATTCAAAGCTACATGGCTAATCTGAGGGATTTGGCTAGCTCTTGTAACTACGGGACACTTCAGGACGAGATCATCAGGGATCAGTTGATAGAGGGGACGTTATGTGAAAAGACAAAGGAGAAACTGCTTTTGGAATCGGATAATTTACAACTAGATTGAGCTATTAAAATAGCACTCCAGGTTGAAGCAGCGTTGGAATGCTCTACTATGCTAACAGAGAGCTCTGCAGCATACACTCGGCCCCCAGCCATTCTCACACAGCAGCTTCAGCCCGAGCAGGCGCACAGCAGGGCTTCAAACTGCCCAGCCCGTGGGAAAATATGCAAGAACTGTTCAAAATACAATCACTTTGCGAAAGTGTGTCGTTCTGCCCCAGCTACTAGCTCCACCCAGAACAGGTCCTTAGTTTCATCTCACTCTCAACATGAACACACGGAAATCCGAACCGTCTCCACCAACCATGTGTCATTCAGGACATGCACGGTGCAGCTGGGCGAGGTGGGTTTGCCTTTGCTGCTGGATACTGGCGCTGCGGTGTCGTTGCTCAACCTTGCCACTTACTACAAGTTTTTCAGTCACCTACCACTCCAACAGCCCTCCACTGCCCTGTGTGGGTACGGTAACTCCAAGATAGACATTGTAGACACCCTCCAGGTCCCAGTACACTACGGCACCAAGCATCTGTCATCATTCACATTTCATGTTGCAAAGCGGGGTGCCAATCTCCTGGGCCTCGACCTCTTCACAGGCTTGGGATACACACTGAGAGACGACAGTGGGTCAGCTATCCACCAGGTTACCTGCACATGGCAACAGAACTGGCCAACTCTGTTTGATGGACTGGGCTGCCTCACAGCCTTTACTCACAGGCCCCTAGTGAATCCGGAAGTGACCCCCAGTCATGCAGCCCCTGCGGCGCATTCCCTTTGCACTGCGTGATGACGTCACAAAAGATCTCCAGTCACAGTTGGATCCAGGCATCATTGAGCCAGTCAACGCTGCCCCCTGGATTTCAAACTTGGTCATTGCAACCAAAAAGTCAGGTGGAATCCGAACCTGTGTGGATCTCCGTGCTGTGAACAAGGCCGTTGTCCCGGATAAGGACCCCTAACCTACAGGCCGTTGTCCCGGATAAGGACCCCTAACCTACAGGCTGTTGTCCCGGATAAGGACCCCTAACCTACAGGCCGTTGTCCCGGATAAGGACCCCTAACCTACAGGCCGTTGTCCCGGATAAGGACCCCTAACCTACAGCTGAGTAGCTGTCCACACAATTCCATTGGTCCACGATCTTCACGAAGCTCGACCTTCGTCAGGGTTATCTTCAGGTACCCCTCCACCCAGCCAGCAGAGACCTCACAGCCTTTGTCACACATGCTGGCGTGTTCAGATATACACGTATGCCTTTTGGACTTAGCTCCACCCCCAGCTGCTTCCAGAAGGTGATGAGCACCATCCTCGCTGGAATACCTGGGGTGGCGGTCTATCTGGACGACATCGTAGTCCACGGCCCTGACTTCCACATCCATGATTATCGACTCCACAGAGAATTCAGTGCTCTACTGCGGAACAACCTGACCCTTAACGGTGGAAAGTGCACCTTTGCAGCTCCAGCCGTCGAGTTTGTGGGGTTCCGCCTGTCGCCAAAGGCATTGCCCCACTCATGTCGAACGTTGAAGCCGTCCACCGCATCCCCGGAACCGACCTCAGCCTCTCAGGTGGCCTCATTCTTGGGCATGACAGCTTACTACCTCCGGTTTCTGCCCCACTACTCGCAGACCACAGCGCCCCTTCGCCAGCTCCTCAAGAAGGACGAGCCATGGACCTGGACGGCAACCTGCTCAGACGCGGTCCGCTCACTGAAGAGCCAGCTCACCACAGCCCCAGTCTTGGCTCACTTTGACCCCGTCTGCCACACCATTGTCACGTGATGCCTCAGCTGGAGCACTAGGAGCTGTCCTCTCACAGCTGCAGAATGGCGTTGAGAGGCCCGTCGCCTTCGCCTCAAGGGCCCTGAGCCCCACAGAACAACCATACTCTGTGGGCGAACGAGAAGCACTAGGCGTGCGAAAGGTGGCACCTCTACCTATATGGCCGGCTGTTCACGCTCCGAACCGACCACCAGTCCCTCACAACGCTACTGTTGGCATCAGGAACTGGCCACAAGCCACTTCGGCTGCACAGATGGGCCGACCGCCTCAAGTATGACTATCAGCTGAAGTTCACTCCGGGGAGGGATAACGGGAGGGATAACGTGGTGGCAGACCTCCTCTTACGCTCCTCTGACGCTCCTACTCTGACTGTCTTGCCAGATGACAACGAAACAGAGCTTGTACTCACTGGAGGAGCTGAAGCAAGCATCGGAACAGGATCCCACACTGTCTACCCTGCGCACCTACATACGCACTGGATGGCCAGCACAGGTGCCGGAAGAGCTGGCCAGGATGAAGCACAAACTTTCTTGCTGGGAAGAAGTCTGTGTCTCTCGAGGGTTTTGCACTGTGGTCCCGAGTGGCCTGCGTGCGCGTGTTCTATCCATGGCGCACGAGGGTCACTTGGGCATAGTGAAGGTCAAACAGCGATGTCGAGACCTTGTGTGGTGGCCAGGCATCGAACACGACATTGAAGCCCTGGTCAGGGATTGTGCTGAATGCCTCCTCAGTGGGAAAACAGGACAGTCCGCCCCACCCCCACTGCAGCCTCTCACATGGCCGTCCCGCCCCTGGGAGCACATCCAACTGGACATCTGTGAAGAGATCCATGGACACGCAGTCCCTCACCATCAGCGCATCCTGGTGGTGGTGTATGACCTCCACTCTAAGTGGCCAGAAGTGGTTCCTGTCGGAACTGTCACAGCACAGGCCATCGTGGACATCCTAGACAGCCTGTTCACAAGGTGGGGCCTACCCCTCACCCTTACCACGGACAATGGACCCCAGCTAACCTCTGCCGAGTTCTCCTCATATCTCAGCAACAAGGGAATCAAACACATCTGCACAGCCTACTACAACCCACAAGCTAACGGAGGGGTGGAACGCTTCAACCAAACATTGAAGAACGGCATCAGAGTGCACCTGGTCCAGGGGTGCACGTTCCAAACTGCTTTGAATCAAACGCTAATGCACTACAGAGCAAGCAAACACACGACAACACAGGTCTCCCCGGCATCCCTCATGCTAGCTCGTGAGATGGAACTCAGAACACAGAGAGTAGCAGAACCCAAGAACAGCAGGCAGTGACCAGGCACCAAAGAGCAATGAAACAGCGTTTTGACAAAGCACACAGGGTGAAGAAGTCAATCATCCAAGTGTCAGACGGCCTCAGCGGTGCAACAAAATGGCCTCATTCTGGTCGGACCTTGCAGTTCAGTCGACATCTGGGGCCCGCCACATTCATAATGAGCAATGGATCACGTCAGCCGCCTCAGGAAAGTCCCTGCCCCTCGAGGAATACGAATGCACACAAAACAGACATGCAGGCCAGAGACGACACCGGATGGACCTCCTCCACCACTACCACCCGAGCCCCAGCCTAAGGGCCAGAGCCACAAGCGGTGGCGGTTAAAGAAAGGCCTATGAAGGCACGAACTCTCCCTGCTCATCTGGGGGACTACTTAACCTCTTTTCATTCTTAGGCTCCGTCAGGTGTCTTAGTCAACCTCCAGGTTAATGGACTGAACTGGCTAGTTTGGAGAGTCCTTCCGTTTAAGGGTTAATGTTTATTTCTTACAGGTATCACTCTAGGTTCTTGCCCTATGGTCATTTTATATATGGTACCAGTCCCTGGTTTTGGAAAGGGGGGGGAAATGTTATATATGGTACGACGTGCTGTACGTTGTTATGGTTTACGACAGTGTGATGCTTTACATATGAATGGGTTGTCAGAATGAGTGGCACATGTCATTAAACGACAGAGTGATGTACAATGTGAAACTGTGCAGATGTGCGTTCTTCTATAGCTAGGCTAGATATAACAGTCAGATGACGCAGATTCTAAGATACAGGATTGTTTTGCTAGCACAGACTGGAATATGTTCCTGGATTCTTCCGATGGCATTGAGGAGTACACCACATTAGTCACTGGCTTCATCAGTAAGTGCATCAATGACGTCATCCCCACAGTGACCGTACGTACGTACCCCAACCAGAAGCCATGGATTACAGGCAACATCCACACTGAGCTAAAGGGTAGAGCTGCCGCTTTCAAGGAGCGGGACTCTAACCCGGACGCTTATAAGAAATCCCACTATTTCCTCTGACGAACCATCAAACAGGCAAAGCGTCAATACAGGACTAAGATTTAATCGTACTACACCGGCTCTGACGCTCGTCAGATGTGGCAGGGCTTGCAAACTATTACGGACTACAAAGGGAAGCACAGCCGCGAGCTGCCCAGTGACAGGAGCCTACCAGGCGAGCTAAATTACTTCTATGCTCGCTTCGAGGCAAGCAACACTGTAGCATGCATGAGAGCATCAGCTGTTCTGGACGACTGTGTGATTACGCTCTCTGTAGCCGATGTGAGTAAGACCTTTAAACAGGTCAACATTCACAAGGCCGCAAGGCCAGACGGATTACCAGGACGTGTACTCCGAGCATGCGCTGACCAACTGGCAAGTGTCTTCACTGACATTTTCAACCTGTCCCTGACTGAGTCTGTAATACCAACATTTTTCAAGCAGACCACCATAGTCCCTGTGCCCAAGAACACTAAGGTAACCTGCCTAAATGACTACCGACCCGTAACACTCACATCTGTAGCCATGAAGTGCTTTGAAAGGCTGGTCATGGCTCACAACACCATTATCCCAGAAACACTAGACCCACTCCAATTTGCATACCGCCCCAACAGATCCACAGATGATGCAATCTCTATTGCACTCCACACTGCCCTTTCCCACCTGGACAAAAGGAACACCTACGTGAGAATGCTATTCATTGACTACAGCTCAGCGTTCAACACCATAGTGCCCTCAAAGCTCATCACTAAGCTAAGGACCCTGGAACTAAACTCCTCCCTCTGCAACTGGATCCTGGACTTCCTGACGGGCTGCCCCAGGTGGTAAGGGTAGGTAACAACACATCCGCCACGCTGATCCTCAACACGGGGGCCCCTCAGGGGTGCGTGCTCAGTCCCCTCCTGTACTCCCTGTTCACCCATGACTGCATGGCTAAGCACGACTCCAACACCATCATTAAGTTTGCCGATGACACAACAGTGGTAGGCCTGATCACCGACAACGATGAGACAGCCTATAGGGAGGTCAGAGATCAGGCCGTGTGGTGCCAGGATAACAACCTCTCCATCAACGTGATCAATACAATCATTGTGTACTACAGGAAAAAGAAGAGGACCGAGCATGCCCACGTTCTCATCGATGGGGCTGTAGTGGAGCAGGTTGTGAGCTTCAAGTTCCTTGGTGTCCACATTACCAACAAACTATGATGGTCCAAACGCACCAAGACAGTCGTGAAGAGGGCACGACAATGCCTATTCCCCCTCAGGAGACTGAAAAGATTTGGCATGGGTCCTCAGATCCTCAAGAAGTTATACAGCTGCACCATCGAGAGCATACTGATTGGTTGCATCACCGCCTGGTATGGCAACTGCTCGGCCTCCGACCGCAAGGCTCTACAGAGGGTACTGCGTACGGCCCAGTACATCGCTGGAGCCAAGGTTCCTGCCATCCAGGACCTCTATACCAGGCGGTGTCAGAGGAAGGCCCTAAAATTGGCCAAAGACTCCAGCCAACCTAGTCATGGACTGTTCTCTCTGCTACCGCATGGCAAGTGGTACCGGAGCGCCAAGTCTATGTCCAAAAGGCTTCTTAACAGCTTCTACCCCCAAGCAATAAGACTCCTGAACAGCTAATCAAATGGCTGCCCAGACTATTTGCATTGCCCCCCCCCCCCCTCTTTTTACGCTGCTTTACCTCTACCCACATGTACATATTACCTCAATTATCTTGACTAACCTGTGCCCCCGCACATTGACTATGTACCGGTACCCCTTGTATTTGGCCTCGCTAGTGTTATTTTAGTGATGCTCTTTAATTATTTGTTATTTTTCTTCATTTTGTATTTGTACTTACAGTGGGGGAAAAAAGTATTTAGTCAAATCAAATCAAATCAAATCAAATTTTATTGGTCACATGCGCCGAATACAACAAGTGCAGACATTACAGTGAAATGCTTACTTACAGCCCTTAACCAACAGTGCGTTTATTTTAAACAAAAAAAGTAAGAATAAAACAACAAAAAAAAAAAAAAAATATAAAAAAAAATAAAATAAAAACAAATAGAAAAAATGAAAAAAAAAAAAAAATAATACGGAAAAAAAAATAATAAATATAAATTAAAAAAAAAGACATACAAAAATATAAAAAAATAAACACATACGTGAGAATGCTAGTCAGCCACCAATTGTGCAAGTTCTCCCACTTAAAAAGATGAGAGAGGCCTGTAATTTTCATCATAGGTACACGTCAACTATGACAGACAAAATGAGAAAAAAAATCCAGAAAATCACATTGTAGGATTTTTTATGAATTTATTTGCAAATTATGGTGGAAAATAAGTATTTGGTCAATAACTAAAGTTTCTCAATACTTTGTTATATACCCTTTGTTGGCAATGACACAGGTCAAACGTTTTCTGTAAGTCTTCACTAGGTTTTCACACACTGTTGCTGGTATTTTGGCCCATTCCTCCATGCAGATCTCCTCTAGAGCAGTGATGTTTTGGGGCTGTCGCTGGGCAACACGGACTTTCAACTCCCTCCAAAGATTTTCTATGGGGTTGAGATCTGGAGACTGGCTAGGCCACTCCAGGACCTTGAAATGCTTCTTACGAAGCCACTCCTTTGTTGCCCGGGCGGTGTGTTTGGGATCATTGTCATGCTGAAAGACCCAGCCACGTTTCATCTTCAATGCCCTTGCTGATGGAAGGAGGTTTTCACTCAAAATCTCACAATACATGGCCCCATTCATTCTTTCCTTTACACGGATCAGTCGTCCTGGTCCTTTGCAGAAAAACAGCCCCAAAGCATGATGTTTCCACCCCCATGCTTCACAGTTGGTATGGTGTTCTTTGGATGCAACTCAGCATTCTTTGTCCTCCAAACACGACGAGTTGAGTTTTTACCAAAAAGTTCTATTTTGGTTTCATCTGACCATATGACATTCTCCCAATCCTCTTCTGGATCATCCAAATGCACTCTAGCAAACTTCAGACGGGCCTGGACATGTACTGGCTTAAGCAGGGGGACACGTCTTGCACTGCAGGATTTGAGTCCCTGGCGGCGTAGTGTGTTACTGATGGTAGGCTTTGTTACTTTGGTCCCAGCTCTCTGCAGGTCATTCACTAGGTCCCCCCGTGTGGTTCTGGGATTTTTTGCTCACCGTTCTTGTGATCATTTTGACCCCACGGGGTGAGATCTTGCGTGGAGCCCCAGATCGAGGGAGATTATCAGTGGTCTTGTATGTCTTCCATTTCCTAATAATTGCTCCCACAGTTGATTTCTTCAAACCAAGCTGCTTACCTATTGCAGATTCAGTCTTCTCAGCCTGGTGCAGGTCTACAATTTTGTTTCTGGTGTCCTTTGACAGCTCTTTGGTCTTGGCCATAGTGGAGTTTGGAGCGTGACTGTTTGAGGTTGTGGACAGGTGTCTTTTATACTGATAACAAGTTCAAACAGGTGCCATTAATACAGGTAACGAGTTCCTCTTAAAGAAGAAGTTACAGGTCTGTGAGAGCCAGAAATCTTGCTTGTTTGTAGGTGACCAAATACTTATTTTCCACCATAATTTGCAAATAAATTCATTAAAAATCCTACAATGTGATTTTCTGGAGAAAAAAATTCTCAATTTGTCTGTCATAGTTGACGTGTACCTATGATGAAAATTACAGGCCTCTCTCATCTTTTTAAGTGGGAGAACTTGCACAATTGGTGGCAGACTAAATACTTTTTTCCCCCCACTGTATCTATTTTTTACTTAACACTTATTTTTCATAAAACTGCATTGTTGGTTAAGGGCTTGTAAGTAAGCATTTCACTGTAAGGTCTACACCTGTTGTATTCGGCGCATGTGACAAATACAGTTTGCCAAAAGGCACCTGAAGGACTCAGACCATGAGAAACAAGATTCTCTGGTTTGATGAAACCAAGATTGAACTCTTTTGCCTGAATGCCAAGTGTCACGTCAGGAGGAAGGATTACTTTATCCTATCCCAGGTATTCCTTAAAGAGGTGGGGTTTCAAATGTCTCCGGAAGGTGGTGAGTGACTCCGCTGTCCTGGCGTTGTGAGGGAGCTTGTTCCACCATTGGGGTGCCAGGGCAGCGAACAGTTTTGACTGGGCTGAGCGGGAACTATGCTTCCGCAGAGGTAGGGGAGCCAGCAGGCCAGAGGTGGATGAACGCAGTGCCCTCGTTTGGGTGTAGGGACTGATCAGAGCCTGAAGGTACGGAGGTGCCGTTCCCCTTACAGCTCCGTAGGCAAGCACCATGGTCTTGTAGTAGATGCGAGCTTCAACTGGAAGCCAGTGGAGTGTGCGGAGGAGCGGGGTGACGTGAGAGAACTTGGGAAGGTTGAACACCAGACGGGCTGCGGCATTCTGGATGAGTTGTAGGGGTTTAATGGCACAGGCAGGGAGCCCAGCCAACAGCGAGTTGCAGTAATCCAGATGGGAGATGACAAGTGCCTGGATTAGGACCTGTGCCGCTTCCTGTGTAAGGCAGGGTCGTACTCTCCGAATGTTGTAGAGCATGAACCTACAGGATTGGGTCACCGCCTTGATGTTAGCGGAGAACGACAGGGTGTTGTCCAGGGTCACGCCAAGGCTCTTCGCACTCTGGGAGGAGGACACAACGGAGTTGTCAACCGTGATGGCGAGATCATGGAACAGGCAGTCCTTCCCCGGGAGGAAGAGCAGCTCCGTCACGCGAAGCAGCCACATCTGTCAGTAAGAGTGCCCATGATTGAGTCTTTGAATGAAGAGATGGAGATAAAACTGTCCAGTTTGAGTGTTTTTTGCAGCTCGTTCCAGTCGCTGAACTGAAAAGAGGAGCGACCCAGGGATGTGTGTGCTTTGGGGACCTTTAACAGAATGTGACTGGCAGAACGGGTGTTGTATGTGGAGGATGAGGGCTGCAGTAGGTATCTCAGATAGGGGGGAGTGAGGCCTAAGAGGGTTTTATAAATAAGCTTCAACCAGTGGGTCTTGTGACGGGTACACAGAGATGACCAGTTTACAGAGGAGTATAGAGTGCAGTGATGTGTCCTATAAGGAGCATTGGTGGCAAATCTGATGGCCGAATGGTAAAGAACATCTAGCCGCTCGAGAGCACCCTTACCTGCCGATCTATAAATGACGTCTCCATAATATAGCATCGGTAGGATGGTTATCTGAATCAGGGTTAGTTTGGCATCTGGGGTGAAAGAGGAGTGATTACGATAGAGGAAACCAAGTCTAGATTGAACCTTAGCCTGCAGCTTTGATATGTGCTGAGAGAAGGACAGTGTACCGTCTAGCCGTACTCCCAAGGACTTGTATGAGGAGTGGGGAGAGGTTGTCGGGAGAGGTTGTGTTTTTCTCTAGCTGGAGGTAAGCAGGAGGTAAGCTTCTCATATGGTGTTGAGTAAAGCTTAACCATGTATTAAATCGTAGGTAGGTAGTTAGCTGTAGTTAGGTATTGTATTTATTATAGGTTAGTATTGTTGATATTGTAGGTTTCCGTAGGTAATTGTAGGTTAGTATCGAAGCACGAGGCTAGCTAGCTAGCGGGTAGCTACTGGTAACGATTAGCAACGCTGGAGAGCTGTTTCCAATGTTAATGTGCTGCTAGCCAACGTTTAATTTTTTGCTGCGTTATGCGTTATGAAAGGAACTAGACACGGACTTGAATTATCTGTTTAGTGTGCTAACACACTCTTGGCAGTTTGTTGTAACCAAGTATTGGTGCTAAATTGTGTGTTAATGGATGCTAGCTTGCTAGTTAGCTACGGCGTCATAGCTAGGCATCGTGGGTTGTTGTGGGTAGTTACTGTGTCTTGGCAGTGTCTTCGGCCGTGCCGGCTGTAGCACGGCGAGCTAACTAGCCGTTTTTCGAACAGAGTCAGAGTCAACACAGTAGCCATTGTGTGCCGGGTGTAGCACGAAGCTAGCTAGCTAGCCGTTCTTCAAACAAAGTCAACACAGTGGCCATTGCTAGCTACCCAACACGACCAGCTAACTGTACGGTAGTAGCTAAATACAATATACTTGTCCTAGCTAGCCAACGTCTAATCATTGCTGCGTCATGAAAGGAACTTGACACAGACACGAACGATCTGTTTAGTGTGTTATCACACTATTGGTGGTTTGTTGTGACCAAGTGTTGGTGCTAAACGGTGTGTTATTGTTATTGGATGCTAGCTTGCTAGTTAGCTGTGGTGTCATAGTTAGCTAGCTGAATAAAGTGGGTTGAGTCTATTCCTTTAAACATTGAACCGCTGTGGTTCACAACAATTCTGATTTCTAAAGGTGGAAGTTGGGAGAGTTTTTGTTCGGGTGGTTCAGTGAAACAATTTTAGTTTCTGAGGTAGAAGTTTTTGGTGAGGGAGGCCCTGCTCTCTCCTCTCCCAGATGCTTAGCTCATTTCATTCCGATCTCCTCTGCATTTTTGTAGCCATTTGCTACAGCCTGTCAACTATGCCTCTGCCTATCCCTGTTCTCTCCTCTCTGCACAGGCTACACAAACGCACCACACCGCGTGGCTGCTGCCTCTCTAACCTGGTGGTCCCTGCACGCACCACCCACGTGGAGTTCCAGGTCGCAGGCAGCCTCTGGAACTGCCGTTCTGCTGCCAACAAAGCTGACTTCATCCCAGCCTATGCCAACCTCCAGTCCCTCGACTTCCTGGCGCTGACGGAAACATGGATCACCACTGAAAACACTGCTACTCCTACTGCTCTCTCCTCGTCTGACCATGTGTTCTCGCATACCCCGAGAGCATCTGGTCAGAGGGGTGGTGGTACAGGAATCCTCATCTCTCCCAAGTGGACATTCTCAATTTTTCCCCTAACCCATCTGTCTATCTCCTCATTTGAATTCCATGCTGTCACAGTCACTAGCCCATTTAAGCTTAATATCCTTGTCATCTATCGCCCTCCAGGTTCCCTTGGAGAGTTCATCAATGAGCTTGACGCCTTGATAAGTTCCTTCCCTGAGGATGGCTCACCCCTCACAGTTTTGGGGGATTTCAACCTCCCTATGTCCACATTTGACTCATTTCTCTCTGCCTCCTTCTTTCCACTCCTCTCCTCTTTTGACCTCACCCTCTCACCGTCCCCCTACTCACAAGGCAGGCAATACGCTTGACCTCATCTTCACTAGATGCTGCTCCTCTACTAATCTCACTGCAACTCCCCTCCATGTCTCCGACCACTACTTTGTTTCCTTTTCTCTCTCGCTCTCCTCCCACACTACTCACTCTGCCCCTACACAGATGGTAATGCGCCGCCGCAACCTTCGCTCTCTCTCTCCCACTACTCTCTCCTCTTCCATCCTATCATCTCTTCCCTCTGCTCAATCCTTCTCCCTCCAATCTCCTGATTCTGCCTCCTCAACCCTCCTCTCCTCCCCTTTCTGCATCCTTTGACTCTCTGTGTCCCCTATCCTCCCGGCCGGCTCGGTCCTCCCCTCCAGCTCCGTGGCTTGATGACTCATTGCGAGCTCACAGAACAGAGCTCCGGGCAGCGGGCGGAAATGGAAGAAAACTAAACTCCCTGCCGACCTGGCATCTTTTCCTCCCTCCTCTCTACATTTTCTTCATCTGTTTCTGCTGCTAAGGCCACCTTCTACCACTCTAAATTCCAAGCATCTGCCTCTAACCCTAGGAAGCTCTTTGCCACATTTTCCTCCCTCCAGAATCCTCCTCCCCCCCCTCCTCTCTCTCTGTGGATGACTTCGTCAACCACTTTGAAAAAGAAGGTTGACGACATCCGATCCTCATTTGTTAAGTCTAATGACACTGCTGGTCCTGCTCACACTGCCCTACCCTATGCTTTGACTTCTTTCTCCCCTCTCTCTCCAGATAAAATCCTGCGACTTGTGACTGCAGGCCGCCCAACAACCTGCCCGCTTGACCCCATCCCCTCCTCCCTTCTCCAGACCATCTCCGGTGACCTTCTCCCCCTACCTCACCTCGCTGATCAACTCATCCTTGACCGCTGGCCATGTCCCTTCCGTCTTCAAGAGAGCGAGAGTTGCTCCCCTTCTCAAAAACCAACACTCGACCCCACTGATGTCAACAACTACAGACCAGTATCCCTTCTTTCTTTTCTTTCCAAAACTATTGAGCGTGCCGTCTTTAGCCAACTCTCTTGCTATCTCTCTCAGAATGACCTTCTTGATCCAAACCAATCAGGTTTCAGGACTGGTCATTCAACTGAGACTGCTCTTCTCTGTGTCACGGAGACTCTCCGCACTGCTAAAGCTAACTCTCTCTCCTCTGCTCTTGTCCTTCTAGACCTGTCTGCTGCCTTTGATACTGTGAACCATCAGATCCTCCTCTCCACCCTCTCCGAGCTGGGCATCTCCGGCGCGGCTCACTCCTGGATTGCGTCCTACCTGACCGGTCGCTCCTACCAAGTGGCGTGGCGAGAAGCTGTCTCCGCACCACGTGCTCTCACCACTGGTGTCCCCCAGGGCTCAGTTCTAGGCCCTCTCCTTTTCTCCCTATACACCAAGTCACTTGGCTCTGTCATATCCTCACATGGCCTTTCCTATCATTGCTACGCTGACGATACACAACTAATCTTCTCCTTTCCCCCTTCTGATAACCAGGTGGCGAATCGCATCTCTGCATGTCTGGCAGACATATCAGTATGGATGACGGATCACCACCTCAAGCTGAACCCTGGCAAGACGGAGCTGCTCTTCCTCCCGGGGAAGGACTGCCCGTTCCATGATCTCGCCATCACGGTTGACAACTCCGCTGTGTCCTCCTCCCAGAGTGCGAAGAGCCTAGGCGTGACCCTGGACAACACCCTGTCGTTCTCCGCCAACATCAAGGCGGTGACCCGCTCCTGCAGGTTCATGCTCTACAACATTCGAGAGTACGACCCTGCCTTACACAGGAAGCGGCACAGGTCCTAATCCAGGCACTTGTCATCTCCCGTCTGGACTACTGCAACTCGCTGTTGGCTGGCCTCCCTGCCTGTGCCATTAAACCCCCTACAACTCATCCAGAATGCCGCAGCCCGTCTGGTGTTCAACCTTCCCAAGTTCTCTCACGTCACCCCCCCTCCTCCGCACACTCCACTGGCTTCCAGTTGAAGCTCGCATCCGCTACAAGACCATGGTGCTTGCCTATGGAGCAGTGAGGGAACGGCACCTCTGTACCTTCAGGCTCTGATCAGTCCCTACACCCAAACGAGGGCATTGCGTTCATCCACCTCTGGCCTGCTGGCTCCCTTCCTCTGCGGAAGCATAGCTCCCGCTCAGCCCAGTCAAAACTGTTCGCTGCTCTGGCACCCCAATGGTGGAACAAGCTCCCTCACGACGCCAGGACAGCGGAGTCACTCACCACCTTCCGGAGACATTTGAAACCCCACCTCTTTAAGGAATACCTGGGATAGGATAAAGTAATCCTTCTAACCCCCCACAAATTGTAAAGTGGTTATCCCACTGGCTATAGGGTGAACACACCAATTTGTGAGTCGCTCTGGCTAAGAGCGTCTGCTAAATGACGTTAATGTGCCCTTGAGCAAGGCACTTAACCCTAATTGCTCCTGTAAGTCGCTCTGGATAAGAGCGTCTGCTAAATGACTAAAATGTAAATGTAAATGTATGAGGTGACTACCTCAAGCTCTAAACCCTCAGAGGTAGTAATCACACCGGTGGGGAGAGGGGCATTCTTCTTACCAAATCACATGACCTTTGTTTTGGAGGTGTTCAGAACAAGGTTAAGGTCAGAGAAAGCTTGTTGGACACTAAGAAAGCTTTGTTGTAGAGCGTTTAACACAAAATCCGGGGAGTACTGTATCATCTGCATATAAATGGTTGAGAGAGCTTCCTACTGCCTGAGCTGTGTTGTTGATGTAAATTGAGAAGAGCGTGGGGCCTAGGATGGAGCCGTCGGGTACTCCCTTGGTGACAGGCAGTGGCTGAGACAGCAGACGTTCTGACTTTATACACTGCACTCTTTGAGAGAGGTAGTTAGCAAACCAGGCCAAAGACCCCTCAGAGACACCAATACTCCTTAGCCGGCCCACAAGAATGGAATGGTCTACGGTATCAAAAGCTTTGAGAGAATACTATGATTAAAGAGCTCAGCCATGCGCTCCTTGTCAGTAACAACCACATCATCAACATTAAGGGACATGGGCAGCTGTGAGGAGGAGGGTTTATTCTCCAGGTCTTTAACCGTTTTCCAGAACTTCTTGGGGTTAGACCCACAGAGAGAGAACTGCTCCTTAAAGAAACTAACTTTGGCCTTCCGGATAGCCTGAGTGCACTTATTTCTCATTTGCCTGAACGAGAGCCAGTCAGCCTGAGTATGCGTGTGCCGACCCTTTCGCCAAATGGAATTCTTGAGGTGAAGTAACTCTGCCAGATCACGGTCGAACCAGGGGCTGAACCTGTTTTTAAAAATCTCATTTTCTTTATGGGGGCGTGTTTGTTAACAATACCACTGAAAATATCAAAAAAGAAGGTCCAAGCGTCTTCGACAGAGGGGATCAAGCTGATTCTATACCAATTTACAGAGGCCAGGTCATGAAGGAAGGCTTGCTCATTAAAGTTTTTTAGCAAGCGTCTATGACAAATCAGGACAGGTCGTTTCACTGAGCAGCCATTACGAACACAGGCTGTAAAACAGTGATCACTAAGGTCATTACAGAAAACACCAGACTGATACGCATCAGGATTATTGGTGCGGATAACATCAAGGAGAGTAGCCTTTTCTGGGTGTTTGGAGTCATACCTTGTGGAATTGGTAATAATCTGAGAAAGATTTAGGGAGTCCCACTGCTTTAGGACCTTAGGTCAGGTGGTTTAAGCATGTCCCAGTTTAGGTCACCTAGCAGGACAAATTCAGACTTAGTGTAAGGGGCCAGGAGAGAGCTTAGGGCAGGTAGGGTACAGGCCGGTGCTGATGGAGGACGATAACACCCAGTAACAGTCAACAAAGAGCTATTTGAAAGTTTAATGCTCAAAACCAGCAAATCAAATTGTTTGGGACAGACTTGGTGGAGACAACCGTTCCCTAGTAAAGATTGCCACTCCACCACCTTTGGAAGATCTGTCTTGCCGAAAAAGGTTCTAACCAGAAAGGTTAACATCAGTGTTCAAAACACTATTTTTTAACCACGTCTCAGTAATGACCAACACATCTGGATTGGAGCTGTGAACCCACACTTTCAATTGATCAATTTTAGGTAAGAAGCTTCTAGTGTTAATGTGCAGAAAAACCCAGGCTTTTACGAGAGCAGAAATCAGTGAAGCAAATATCAGAGCACAGGTCAGAATTGGGGCTAGCAACAGTAGATGGACCAGGGTGTACATACACATTTCCAGATATCATCAGCAGTAATACAATCAGGGCACGGCAGAGGACAGGGAGGAGCTCTGCAGGGTTGATTTATTATGACATTTGAATGTGCATCAGATGGCTACAAGATCATATTGTACAGCAATTTCATCAGGTAACATGAATACAAAGCCAAGAGTCTGTGTAACCAATAGAGAGTCAGAGTCCCGAGTGTGGGAACAAACATTGTCTGTCCCACGGTTGGGTAAACAAGCAAGTTCATAGTCAACAAAGCACTCAGGAGTCATGAGGCAAATAGCATAAAGCACAAGAAAAAAATATAACGACTTGGGGCTAGCCATCGTAAGTTCAGAGTCACTCGTCCCAACAGAGCGTGTGTGCTGGAGGTAAGCGAAAGCTCGGGAGAGAGGGGGGAGACAGGGGGAGACAGGGCAGACGGTGAGGGGGGAGACAGGGGGAGACAGGGCAGACGGTGAACAGATCGCCAGGTGGAATCCAAGCAGCAGTGCAGCAGGCAACGGGAGTAGGTGTCAGTATGATAATGTATGCACTCACTAACTGTAAGTCGCTCTGGATAAGAGCGTCTGCTAAATGACGTAAATGTAAAAATGTGTCACACCCACTTGGGAGAAGCTTTTTTTTCCCACTTTTTTTTCAGGAGGCAGATTCCTTGTAGAAAATCCCAGCTAGCTGGCTAACGAAGCTAGCAAGTCTCTGTGCACCGTTTTTTGTGGAAAAGGAGGTCGTTAGCTAGCTATGTCTCTTTAGTTTCGGCGAATGGTCCTTTACGACGTGGTCCTCTGTAGCTCAGCTGGTAGAGCACGGCGCTTGTAACGCCAAGGTAGTGGGTTCGATCCCCGGGACCACCCATACACAAAAAAATAAATGTATGCACGCATGACTGTAAGTCGCTTTGGATAAAAGCGTCTGCTAAATGGCATATTATTATATTATTAAACAAAGTTGTCCTGTGGCTGTTGTGTTTTGGAGATTGAGAGGAGGATATCGTCTGATGTGATCGAAGCAACAATATTGTTTCTTATTGAGGTAATTTACAATTGAAGTGTCCTGGCTGCATATCAATTCAAAATAGAGATGAATCCAGGGGGTACTGTATTGTAATGACCTCTGCACAGATGGAGGGGGCTTCAAAGGCCTCTGCTTTTAGGTGGGGGAGGCTGTGAAACTTTCCTGCCATTATTGGGCTCAAGGGCTTTGACACCTCTCACTTCACACCTCAGTGCTAATTGATCTGATATAATCTAGCAAGCTTGGTAGCCTTAGTTTAGCATTCAGTCCTTAAAAAGTCAAATATATCATTGTAATTTATTTTTCTTCTTGGCTTTAAAATTAGCTTCAGACTAAACATGACTCACTCAGTTCCAGGTTGGATGGTGTTTTCAGACTAAACATTACTCACCCAGTTCCAGGTTGGATGGTGTTTTCAGACTAAACATTACTCACCCAGTTCCAGGTTGGATGGTGTTTTCAGACTAAACATGACTCACTCAGTTCCAGGTTGGATGGTGTTTTCAGACTAAACATTACTCACCCAGTTCCAGGTTGGATGGTGTTTTCAGACTAAACATTACTCACTCAGTTCCAGGTTGGATGGTGTTTTCAGACTAAACGTTACTCACTCAGTTCCAGGTTGGATGGTGTTTTCAGACTAAACGTTACTCACTCAGTTCCAGGTTGGATGGTGTTTTCAGACTAAACATTACTCACCCAGTTCCAGGTTGGATGGTGTTTTCAGACTAAACGTTACTCACTCAGTTCCAGGTTGGATGGTGTTTTCAGACTAAACATTACTCACCCAGTTCCAGGTTGGATGGTGTTTTCAGACTAAACATGACTCACCCTGTTCCAGGTTGGATGGTGTTTTCAGACTAAACATTACTCACCCAGTTCCAGGTTGGATGGTGTTTTCAGACTAAACATTACTCACCCTGTTCCAGGTTGGATGGTGTTTTCAGACTAAACATTACTCACCCAGTTCCAGGTTGGATGGTGTTTTCAGACTAAACATTACTCACTCAGTTCCAGGTTGGATGGTGTTTTCAGACTAAACATTACTCACCCAGTTCCAGGTTGGATGGTGTTTTCAGACTAAACATTACTCACCCAGTTCCAGGTTGGATGGTGTTTTCAGACTAAACATTACTCACCCAGTTCCAGGTTGGATGGTGTTTTCAGACTAAACATTACTCACTCAGTTCCAGGTTGGATGGTGTTTTCAGACTAAACATTACTCACCCAGTTCCAGGTTGGATGGTGTTTTCAGACTAAACATTGCTCACTCAGTTCCAGGTTGGATGGTGTTTTCAGACTAAACATTACTCACTCAGTTCCAGGTTGGATGGTGTTTTCAGACTAAACATTACTCACTCAGTTCCAGGTTGGATGGTGTTTTCAGACTAAACATTACTCACCCTGTTCCAGGTTGGATGGTGTTTTTAGACTAAACATTACTCACCCTGTTCCAGGTTGGATGGTGTTTTCAGACTAAACATTACTCACCCAGTTCCAGGTTGGATGGTGTTTTCAGACTAAACATTACTCACCCAGTTCCAGGTTGGATGGTGTTTTCAGACTAAACATTACTCACCCAGTTCCAGGTTGGATGGTGTTTTCAGACTAAACATTACTCACCCAGTTCCAGGTTGGATGGTGTTTTCAGACTAAACATTACTCACCCAGTTCCAGGTTGGATGGTGTTTTCAGACTAAACATTACTGACTCAGTTCCAGGTTGGATGGTGTTTTCAGACTAAACATTACTCACCCAGTTCCAGGTTGGATGGTGTTTTCAGACTAAACATTACTCACCCAGTTCCAGGTTGGATGGTGTTTTCAGACTAAACGTTACTCACTCAGTTCCAGGTTGGATGGTTTTTTCAGACTAAACATTACTCACTCAGAGCCAGGTTGGATGGTGTTTTCAGACTAAACATTACTCACCCAGTTCCAGGTTGGATGGTGTTTTCAGACTAAACATTACTCACCCAGTTCCAGGTTGGATGGTGTTTTCAGACTAAACATTACTCACTCCAGTTCCAGGTTGGATGGTGTTTTCAGACTAAACGTTACTCACCCAGTTCCAGGTTGATGTGTTTTCAGACTAAACATTACTCACTCAGTTCCAGGTTGGATGGTGTTTTCAGACTAAACATGACTCACTCAGTTCCAGGTTGGATGGTGTTTTCAGACTAAACATTACTCACCCTGTTCCAGGTTGGATGGTGTTTTCAGACTAAACATTACTCACTCAGTTCCAGGTTGGATGGTGTTTTCAGACTAAACATTACTCACCCAGTTCCAGGTTGGATGGTGTTTTCAGACTAAACATGACTCACTCAGTTCCAGGTTGGATGATGTTTTCAGACTAAACATTACTCACCCTGTTCCAGGTTGGATGGTGTTTTCAGACTAAACATGACTCACTCAGTTCCAGGTTGGATGGTGTTTTCAGACTAAACGTTACTCACCCTGTTCCAGGTTGGATGGTGTTTTCAGACTAAACGTTACTCACCCTGTTCCAGGTTGGATGGTGTTTTCAGACTAAACGTTACTCACCCTGTTCCAGGTTGGATGGTGTTTTCAGACTAAACATTACTCACCCAGTTCCAGGTTGGATGGTGTTTTCAGACTAAACATTACTCACTCAGTTCCAGGTTGGATGGTGTTTTCAGACTAAACATTACTCACTCAGTTCCAGGTTGGATGGTGTTTTCAGACTAAACATTACTGACTCAGTTCCAGGTTGGATGGTGTTTTCAGACTAAACATTACTCACCCAGTTCCAGGTTGGATGGTGTTTTCAGACTAAACATTACTCACCCAGTTCCAGGTTGGATGGTGTTTTCAGACTAAACATTACTCACCCAGTTCCAGGTTGGATGGTGTTTTCAGACTAAACATTACTCACTCAGTTCCAGGTTGGATGGTGTTTTCAGACTAAACATTACTCACCCAGTTCCAGGTTGGATGGTGTTTTCAGACTAAACATTACTCACTCAGTTCCAGGTTGGATGGTGTTTTCAGACTAAACATTACTCACTCAGTTCCAGGTTGGATGGTGTTTTCAGACTAAACATTACTCACTCAGTTCCAGGTTGGATGGTGTTTTCAGACTAAACATTACTCACCCTGTTCCAGGTTGGATGGTGTTTTTAGACTAAACATTACTCACCCTGTTCCAGGTTGGATGGTGTTTTCAGACTAAACATTACTCACCCAGTTCCAGGTTGGATGGTGTTTTCAGACTAAACATTACTCACCCAGTTCCAGGTTGGATGGTGTTTTCAGACTAAACATTACTGACTCAGTTCCAGGTTGGATGGTGTTTTCAGACTAAACATTACTCACCCAGTTCCAGGTTGGATGGTGTTTTCAGACTAAACATTACTCACCCAGTTCCAGGTTGGATGGTGTTTTCAGACTAAACATTACTCACCCAGTTCCAGGTTGGATGGTGTTTTCAGACTAAACATTACTGACTCAGTTCCAGGTTGGATGGTGTTTTCAGACTAAACATTACTCACCCAGTTCCAGGTTGGATGGTGTTTTCAGACTAAACATTACTCACCCAGTTCCAGGTTGGATGGTGTTTTCAGACTAAACGTTACTCACTCAGTTCCAGGTTGGATGGTGTTTTCAGACTAAACATTACTCACTCAGAGCCAGGTTGGATGGTGTTTTCAGACTAAACATTACTCACCCAGTTCCAGGTTGGATGGTGTTTTCAGACTAAACATTACTCACCCAGTTCCAGGTTGGATGGTGTTTTCAGACTAAACGTTACTCACTCAGTTCCAGGTTGGATGGTGTTTTCAGACTAAGCGTTACTCACCCAGTTCCAGGTTGGATGGTGTTTTCAGACTAAACATTACTCACTCAGTTCCAGGTTGGATGGTGTTTTCAGACTAAACATGACTCACTCAGTTCCAGGTTGGATGGTGTTTTCAGACTAAACATTACTCACCCTGTTCCAGGTTGGATGGTGTTTTCAGACTAAACATTACTCACTCAGTTCCAGGTTGGATGGTGTTTTCAGACTAAACATTACTCACCCAGTTCCAGGTTGGATGGTGTTTTCAGACTAAACATGACTCACTCAGTTCCAGGTTGGATGGTGTTTTCAGACTAAACATTACTCACCCTGTTCCAGGTTGGATGGTGTTTTTCAGACTAAACATGACTCACTCAGTTCCAGGTTGGATGGTGTTTTCAGACTAAACATTACTCACCCTGTTCCAGGTTGGATGGTGTTTTTCAGACTAAGCGTTACTCACCCTGTTCCAGGTTGGATGGTGTTTTCAGACTAAACGTTACTCACCCTGTTCCAGGTTGGATGGTGTTTTCAGACTAAACATTACTCACCCAGTTCCAGGTTGGATGGTGTTTTCAGACTAAACATTACTCACTCAGTTCCAGGTTGGATGGTGTTTTCAGACTAAACATTACTCACTCAGTTCCAGGTTGGATGGTGTTTTCAGACTAAACATTACTCACTCAGTTCCAGGTTGGATGGTGTTTTCAGACTAAACATTACTCACCCTGTTCCAGGTTGGATGGTGTTTTTAGACTAAACATTACTCACCCTGTTCCAGGTTGGATGGTGTTTTCAGACTAAACATTACTCACCCAGTTCCAGGTTGGATGGTGTTTTCAGACTAAACATTACTCACCCAGTTCCAGGTTGGATGGTGTTTTCAGACTAAACATTACTGACTCAGTTCCAGGTTGGATGGTGTTTTCAGACTAAACATTACTCACCCAGTTCCAGGTTGGATGGTGTTTTCAGACTAAACATTACTCACCCAGTTCCAGGTTGGATGGTGTTTTCAGACTAAACATTACTCACCCAGTTCCAGGTTGGATGGTGTTTTCAGACTAAACATTACTGACTCAGTTCCAGGTTGGATGGTGTTTTCAGACTAAACATTACTCACCCAGTTCCAGGTTGGATGGTGTTTTCAGACTAAACATTACTCACCCAGTTCCAGGTTGGATGGTGTTTTCAGACTAAACATTACTCACCCAGTTCCAGGTTGGATGGTGTTTTCAGACTAAACGTTACTCACTCAGTTCCAGGTTGGATGGTGTTTTCAGACTAAACATTACTCACTCAGAGCCAGGTTGGATGGTGTTTTCAGACTAAACATTACTCACCCAGTTCCAGGTTGGATGGTGTTTTCAGACTAAACATTACTCACCCAGTTCCAGGTTGGATGGTGTTTTCAGACTAAACGTTACTCACTCAGTTCCAGGTTGGATGGTGTTTTCAGACTAAACATTACTCACCCAGTTCCAGGTTGGATGGTGTTTTCAGACTAAACATTACTCACCCAGTTCCAGGTTGGATGGTGTTTTCAGACTAAACATTACTCACTCAGTTCCAGGTTGGATGGTGTTTTCAGACTAAACATTACTCACTCAGTTCCAGGTTGGATGGTGTTTTCAGACTAAACATTACTGACTCAGTTCCAGGTTGGATGGTGTTTTCAGACTAAACATTACTCACCCAGTTCCAGGTTGGATGGTGTTTTCAGACTAAACATTACTCACCCAGTTCCAGGTTGGATGGTGTTTTCAGACTAAACATTACTCACCCAGTTCCAGGTTGGATGGTGTTTTCAGACTAAACATTACTCACTCAGTTCCAGGTTGGATGGTGTTTTCAGACTAAACATTACTCACCCAGTTCCAGGTTGGATGGTGTTTTCAGACTAAACATTACTCACTCAGTTCCAGGTTGGATGGTGTTTTCAGACTAAACATTACTCACTCAGTTCCAGGTTGGATGGTGTTTTCAGACTAAACATTACTCACTCAGTTCCAGGTTGGATGGTGTTTTCAGACTAAACATTACTCACCCTGTTCCAGGTTGGATGGTGTTTTTAGACTAAACATTACTCACCCTGTTCCAGGTTGGATGGTGTTTTCAGACTAAACATTACTCACCCAGTTCCAGGTTGGATGGTGTTTTCAGACTAAACATTACTCACCCAGTTCCAGGTTGGATGGTGTTTTCAGACTAAACATTACTGACTCAGTTCCAGGTTGGATGGTGTTTTCAGACTAAACATTACTCACCCAGTTCCAGGTTGGATGGTGTTTTCAGACTAAACATTACTCACCCAGTTCCAGGTTGGATGGTGTTTTCAGACTAAACATTACTCACCCAGTTCCAGGTTGGATGGTGTTTTCAGACTAAACATTACTGACTCAGTTCCAGGTTGGATGGTGTTTTCAGACTAAACATTACTCACCCAGTTCCAGGTTGGATGGTGTTTTCAGACTAAACATTACTCACCCAGTTCCAGGTTGGATGGTGTTTTCAGACTAAACATTACTCACCCAGTTCCAGGTTGGATGGTGTTTTCAGACTAAACGTTACTCACTCAGTTCCAGGTTGGATGGTGTTTTCAGACTAAACATTACTCACTCAGAGCCAGGTTGGATGGTGTTTTCAGACTAAACATTACTCACCCAGTTCCAGGTTGGATGGTGTTTTCAGACTAAACATTACTCACCCAGTTCCAGGTTGGATGGTGTTTTCAGACTAAACGTTACTCACTCAGTTCCAGGTTGGATGGTGTTTTCAGACTAAACGTTACTCACCCAGTTCCAGGTTGGATGGTGTTTTCAGACTAAACATTACTCACTCAGTTCCAGGTTGGATGGTGTTTTCAGACTAAACATGACTCACTCAGTTCCAGGTTGGATGGTGTTTTCAGACTAAACATTACTCACCCTGTTCCAGGTTGGATGGTGTTTTCAGACTAAACATTACTCACTCAGTTCCAGGTTGGATGGTGTTTTCAGACTAAACATTACTCACCCAGTTCCAGGTTGGATGGTGTTTTCAGACTAAACATGACTCACTCAGTTCCAGGTTGGATGGTGTTTACAGACTAAACATTACTCACCCTGTTCCAGGTTGGATGGTGTTTTCAGACTAAACATGACTCACTCAGTTCCAGGTTGGATGGTGTTTTCAGACTAAACATTACTCACCCTGTTCCAGGTTGGATGGTGTTTTCAGACTAAACGTTACTCACCCTGTTCCAGGTTGGATGGTGTTTTCAGACTAAACGTTACTCACCCTGTTCCAGGTTGGATGGTGTTTTCAGACTAAACATTACTCACCCAGTTCCAGGTTGGATGGTGTTTTCAGACTAAACATTACTCACTCAGTTCCAGGTTGGATGGTGTTTTCAGACTAAACATTACTCACTCAGTTCCAGGTTGGATGGTGTTTTCAGACTAAACATTACTCACTCAGTTCCAGGTTGGATGGTGTTTTCAGACTAAACATTACTCACCCTGTTCCAGGTTGGATGGTGTTTTTAGACTAAACATTACTCACCCTGTTCCAGGTTGGATGGTGTTTTCAGACTAAACATTACTCACCCAGTTCCAGGTTGGATGGTGTTTTCAGACTAAACATTACTCACCCAGTTCCAGGTTGGATGGTGTTTTCAGACTAAACATTACTGACTCAGTTCCAGGTTGGATGGTGTTTTCAGACTAAACATTACTCACCCAGTTCCAGGTTGGATGGTGTTTTCAGACTAAACATTACTCACCCAGTTCCAGGTTGGATGGTGTTTTCAGACTAAACATTACTCACCCAGTTCCAGGTTGGATGGTGTTTTCAGACTAAACATTACTGACTCAGTTCCAGGTTGGATGGTGTTTTCAGACTAAACATTACTCACCCAGTTCCAGGTTGGATGGTGTTTTCAGACTAAACATTACTCACCCAGTTCCAGGTTGGATGGTGTTTTCAGACTAAACATTACTCACCCAGTTCCAGGTTGGATGGTGTTTTCAGACTAAACGTTACTCACTCAGTTCCAGGTTGGATGGTGTTTTCAGACTAAACATTACTCACTCAGAGCCAGGTTGGATGGTGTTTTCAGACTAAACATTACTCACCCAGTTCCAGGTTGGATGGTGTTTTCAGACTAAACATTACTCACCCAGTTCCAGGTTGGATGGTGTTTTCAGACTAAACGTTACTCACTCAGTTCCAGGTTGGATGGTGTTTTCAGACTAAACGTTACTCACCCAGTTCCAGGTTGGATGGTGTTTTCAGACTAAACATTACTCACTCAGTTCCAGGTTGGATGGTGTTTTCAGACTAAACATGACTCACTCAGTTCCAGGTTGGATGGTGTTTTCAGACTAAACATTACTCACCCTGTTCCAGGTTGGATGGTGTTTTCAGACTAAACGTTACTCACTCAGTTCCAGGTTGGATGGTGTTTTCAGACTAAACATTACTCACCCAGTTCCAGGTTGGATGGTGTTTTCAGACTAAACATGACTCACTCAGTTCCAGGTTGGATGGTGTTTTCAGACTAAACATTACTCACCCTGTTCCAGGTTGGATGGTGTTTTCAGACTAAACATGACTCACTCAGTTCCAGGTTGGATGGTGTTTTCAGACTAAACATTACTCACCCTGTTCCAGGTTGGATGGTGTTTTCAGACTAAACGTTACTCACCCTGTTCCAGGTTGGATGGTGTTTTCAGACTAAACGTTACTCACCCTGTTCCAGGTTGGATGGTGTTTTCAGACTAAATGTTACTCACCCAGTTCCAGGTTGGATGGTGTTTTCAGACTAAACGTTACTCACCCAGTTCCAGGTTGGATGGTGTTTTCAGACTAAACATTACTCACTCAGTTCCAGGTTGGATGGTGTTTTCAGACTAAACATTACTCACTCAGAGCCAGGTTGGATGGTGTTTTCAGACTAAACATTACTCACCCAGTTCCAGGTTGGATGGTGTTTTCAGACTAAACATTACTCACTCAGTTCCAGGTTGGATGGTGTTTTCAGACTAAACATTACTCACCCAGTTCCAGGTTGGATGGTGTTTTCAGACTAAACATTACTCACCCAGTTCCAGGTTGGATGGTGTTTTCAGACTAAACATTACCCACCCAGTTCCAGGTTGGATGGTGTTTTCAGACTAAACATTACTCACTCAGTTCCAGGTTGGATGGTGTTTTCAGACTAAACATTACTCACCCTGTTCCAGGTTGGATGGTGTTTTCAGACTAAACATTACTCACCCAGTTCCAGGTTGGATGGTGTTTTCAGACTAAACATTACTCACTCAGTTCCAGGTTGGATGGTGTTTTCAGACTAAACATTACTCACTCAGTTCCAGGTTGGATGGTGTTTTCAGACTAAACATTACTCACCCAGTTCCAGGTTGGATGGTGTTTTCAGACTAAACATTACTCACCCAGTTCCAGGTTGGATGGTGTTTTCAGACTAAACATTACTCACTCAGTTCCAGGTTGGATGGTGTTTTCAGACTAAACATTACTCACCCAGTTCCAGGTTGGATGGTGTTTTCAGACTAAACATTACTCACTCAGTTCCAGGTTGGATGGTGTTTTCAGACTAAACATTACTCACTCAGTTCCAGGTTGGATGGTGTTTTCAGACTAAACATTACTCACTCAGTTCCAGGTTGGATGGTGTTTTCAGACTAAACATTACTCACCCTGTTCCAGGTTGGATGGTGTTTTTAGACTAAACATTACTCACCCTGTTCCAGGTTGGATGGTGTTTTCAGACTAAACATTACTCACCCAGTTCCAGGTTGGATGGTGTTTTCAGACTAAACATTACTCACCCAGTTCCAGGTTGGATGGTGTTTTCAGACTAAACATTACTGACTCAGTTCCAGGTTGGATGGTGTTTTCAGACTAAACATTACTCACCCAGTTCCAGGTTGGATGGTGTTTTCAGACTAAACATTACTCACCCAGTTCCAGGTTGGATGGTGTTTTCAGACTAAACATTACTCACCCAGTTCCAGGTTTGATGGTGTTTTCAGACTAAACATTACTGACTCAGTTCCAGGTTGGATGGTGTTTTCAGACTAAACATTACTCACCCAGTTCCAGGTTGGATGGTGTTTTCAGACTAAACATTACTCACCCAGTTCCAGGTTGGATGGTGTTTTCAGACTAAACATTACTCACCCAGTTCCAGGTTGGATGGTGTTTTTCAGACTAAACGTTACTCACTCAGTTCCAGGTTGGATGGTGTTTTCAGACTAAACATTACTCACTCAGAGCCAGGTTGGATGGTGTTTTCAGACTAAACATTACTCACCCAGTTCCAGGTTGGATGGTGTTTTCAGACTAAACATTACTCACCCAGTTCCAGGTTGGATGGTGTTTTCAGACTAAACGTTACTCACTCAGTTCCAGGTTGGATGGTGTTTTCAGACTAAACGTTACTCACCCAGTTCCAGGTTGGATGGTGTTTTCAGACTAAACATTACTCACTCAGTTCCAGGTTGGATGGTGTTTTCAGACTAAACATGACTCACTCAGTTCCAGGTTGGATGGTGTTTTCAGACTAAACATTACTCACCCTGTTCCAGGTTGGATGGTGTTTTCAGACTAAACATTACTCACTCAGTTCCAGGTTGGATGGTGTTTTCAGACTAAACATTACTCACCCAGTTCCAGGTTGGATGGTGTTTTCAGACTAAACATGACTCACTCAGTTCCAGGTTGGATGGTGTTTTCAGACTAAACATTACTCACCCTGTTCCAGGTTGGATGGTGTTTTCAGACTAAACATGACTCACTCAGTTCCAGGTTGGATGGTGTTTTCAGACTAAACATTACTCACCCTGTTCCAGGTTGGATGGTGTTTTCAGACTAAACGTTACTCACCCTGTTCCAGGTTGGATGGTGTTTTCAGACTAAACGTTACTCACCCTGTTCCAGGTTGGATGGTGTTTTCAGACTAAACATTACTCACCCAGTTCCAGGTTGGATGGTGTTTTCAGACTAAACATTACTCACTCAGTTCCAGGTTGGATGGTGTTTTCAGACTAAACATTACTCACTCAGTTCCAGGTTGGATGGTGTTTTCAGACTAAACATTACTCACCCTGTTCCAGGTTGGATGGTGTTTTTAGACTAAACATTACTCACCCTGTTCCAGGTTGGATGGTGTTTTCAGACTAAACATTACTCACCCAGTTCCAGGTTGGATGGTGTTTTCAGACTAAACATTACTGACTCAGTTCCAGGTTGGATGGTGTTTTCAGACTAAACATTACTCACCCAGTTCCAGGTTGGATGGTGTTTTCAGACTAAACATTACTCACCCAGTTCCAGGTTGGATGGTGTTTTCAGACTAAACATTACTCACCCAGTTCCAGGTTGGATGGTGTTTTCAGACTAAACATTACTGACTCAGTTCCAGGTTGGATGGTGTTTTCAGACTAAACATTACTCACCCAGTTCCAGGTTGGATGGTGTTTTCAGACTAAACATTACTCACCCAGTTCCAGGTTGGATGGTGTTTTCAGACTAAACATTACTCACCCAGTTCCAGGTTGGATGGTGTTTTCAGACTAAACGTTACTCACTCAGTTCCAGGTTGGATGGTGTTTTCAGACTAAACATTACTCACTCAGAGCCAGGTTGGATGGTGTTTTCAGACTAAACATTACTCACCCAGTTCCAGGTTGGATGGTGTTTTCAGACTAAACATTACTCACCCAGTTCCAGGTTGGATGGTGTTTTCAGACTAAACGTTACTCACTCAGTTCCAGGTTGGATGGTGTTTTCAGACTAAACGTTACTCACCCAGTTCCAGGTTGGATGGTGTTTTCAGACTAAACATTACTCACTCAGTTCCAGGTTGGATGGTGTTTTCAGACTAAACATGACTCACTCAGTTCCAGGTTGGATGGTGTTTTCAGACTAAACATTACTCACCCTGTTCCAGGTTGGATGGTGTTTTCAGACTAAACATTACTCACTCAGTTCCAGGTTGGATGGTGTTTTCAGACTAAACATTACTCACCCAGTTCCAGGTTGGATGGTGTTTTCAGACTAAACATGACTCACTCAGTTCCAGGTTGGATGGTGTTTTCAGACTAAACATTACTCACCCTGTTCCAGGTTGGATGGTGTTTTCAGACTAAACATGACTCACTCAGTTCCAGGTTGGATGGTGTTTTCAGACTAAACATTACTCACCCTGTTCCAGGTTGGATGGTGTTTTCAGACTAAACGTTACTCACCCTGTTCCAGGTTGGATGGTGTTTTCAGACTAAACGTTACTCACCCTGTTCCAGGTTGGATGGTGTTTTCAGACTAAACATTACTCACCCAGTTCCAGGTTGGATGGTGTTTTCAGACTAAACGTTACTCACCCAGTTCCAGGTTGGATGGTGTTTTCAGACTAAACATTACTCACTCAGAGCCAGGTTGGATGGTGTTTTCAGACTAAACATTACTCACCCAGTTCCAGGTTGGATGGTGTTTTCAGACTAAACATTACTCACTCAGTTCCAGGTTGGATGGTGTTTTCAGACTAAACATTACTCACCCAGTTCCAGGTTGGATGGTGTTTTCAGACTAAACATTACTCACCCAGTTCCAGGTTGGATGGTGTTTTCAGACTAAACATTACTCACCCAGTTCCAGGTTGGATGGTGTTTTCAGACTAAACATTACTCACTCAGTTCCAGGTTGGATGGTGTTTTCAGACTAAACATTACTCACCCTGTTCCAGGTTGGATGGTGTTTTCAGACTAAACATTACTCACCCAGTTCCAGGTTGGATGGTGTTTTCAGACTAAACATTACTCACTCAGTTCCAGGTTGGATGGTGTTTTCAGACTAAACATTACTCACTCAGTTCCAGGTTGGATGGTGTTTTCAGACTAAACATTACTCACTCAGTTCCAGGTTGGATGGTGTTTTCAGACTAAACATTACTCACCCAGTTCCAGGTTGGATGGTGTTTTCAGACTAAACATTACTCACCCAGTTCCAGGTTGGATGGTGTTTTCAGACTAAACATTACTCACCCAGTTCCAGGTTGGATGGTGTTTTCAGACTAAACATTACTCACTCAGAGCCAGGTTGGATGGTGTTTTCAGACTAAACATTACTCACTCAGTTCCAGGTTGGATGGTGTTTTCAGACTAAACATTACTCACTCAGTTCCAGGTTGGATGGTGTTTTCAGACTAAACATTACTCACTCAGAGCCAGGTTGGATGGTGTTTTCAGACTAAACATTACTCACTCAGTTCCAGGTTGGATGGTGTTTTCAGGTTTCTTGTGCTTCTTTTGCTGGTCGTTGGTTTGCCAGAGCATTTGCTGTATAGACCTTGGGAATAATAATCTTTGGTAGTAGGAATCCTTCCAGGTAATTTTATCCAAAATCAGGTTGTAGGTTTGGAGTTTTGATTTGGAGTGAAGGTAATGTTGTTGTGGAGGGTAGTATCCAAATACAGGTATGAAAATGTACGAAAAAATATATGAAAAATGTATGCACTCACTAACTGTAAGTCGCTCTGGATAAGAGCGTCTGCTAAATGACTAAAATGTAAAAATAAATACAGGTGTGCCAAGCTTGTAGCGTCATACCCAAGAAGACTCGAGGCTGTAATTGCTATATATAGCGCTTTTAAGGTCATAACTGGATTTTTGAAGTATAGCATATGGATCAGCAGCTCAGACATCTTTATAAAAGCTAGATGTTATCCAGGCCCAAGCCCTAAGAATACGTTGTGGAGCGCTCAGGACCTCCCCGGTGGCAGCGATGCAGGTAGAGTTGGGAGAGATGCTGTTAAAGCTAAGAAGTCAACAGCTAGCCGTGACATATTGGGTAAATCTACAGGGACATCAGGTTACACATCCTACAAAAAAACAGGTGCTCCTAGAGTGCTGGGAACATACAAGCTTTGGGTGGATAGGCAACGGCATGGCTATAGAGACGGGGTTGTTTTGGGAGGGAGTTTAGCCTCTCTGTGGTTCTTCCTGCTATCCCATCTTGGTTTCTCCCTCAACCTGTGATAGATCTAGGGTTGCTTGAGAGGGTAAGAGATGTTGAGGAAGGAGTAGATTCAGTTGTAAGTGAACATTTAAGAACACAATACTATGCTTTCTTGAATATATTCCCAGATGGCTCTAAGGACCCTAAAACAGGGAGGACAGGTGCAGCTTTTAGTGTTCCTGAGTTTAAGGTGGCTAGGGACAAAAAGGGCAATGGATCATTTATCTGTTTACACAATGGAGTTGTTGGCCATCCTATTGGCTGCTGTGGGTGGAGGAGGTGAGGCCTGTAGAAGATCCAGGAAAAGGTGGAGACAGGAAGGTCCTCAGGCCGAGAGAGAAGGGAGTACAGTGTAATCACAAGGCTGAGACTGGGAAACACAAGCCTCAATAATACATTGAAATTGGTGGGGAAACATCTGACTGGGAGGTGTGATCATTGTCAGGAGGAGACGGAGACAGTGGAACATGTTCTATTTCAGAGGCAGAAATATTTGAGGGAAAGGGAGCGATTGTTATTCGATTTGAGGAGTAATGGGGTTGAAGAGTCAGGATTAAGTGAACTGCTGGGGAAATCTTCAGGGGATGTAGTATTTAATTATGTATTTTGTTTCCTTAGGGAGATGGGATTATTGGGTAGGATTTAGACCTTCACTGTCTCTGGTCCAAACTCAGGTCCAGTTGGTGGCGATAATGCACCTTAAAGTTGGTTGCCAACTGCCATATAAAATCCACAGAAGAAGGAGACGATGAAGACAACATGGATTGTCCATTAAGAGGGTGAATGGGCAAAACAAAATATTTAACTGCCTTTGAACAGGGTATGGAAGCCTCTCGAACATAATCCAGGTAGAATCAGGAATTCCCCAGGGCAACTGTCTAGGCACGTTACTTTTTTCAATCTTTACTAATGACATGCCACTGGCTTTGAGTAAAGCCAGTGTGTCTATGTATGCGGATGACTCAACACTATACACGTCAGCTACTACAGCGAGTGAAATGACTGCAACACTTAACAAAGAGCTGCAGTTAGTTTCAGAGTGGGTGGCAAGGAATAAGTTAGTCCTAAATATTTCAAAACTAAAAGCATTGTATTTGGGACAAATCATTCACTAAACCATAAACCTCAACTAAATCTTGTGATAAATAATGTGGAAATTGAGCAAGTTGAGGAGACTAAACTGCTTGGAGTGACCCTGGATTGTAAACTGTCATGGTCAAAACATATTGATACAACAGTAGCTAAGAAGGGGAGAAGTCTGTCCATAATAAAGCGCTGCTCTACCTTCTTAACAGCACTATCAACAAGGCAGGTCCTACAGGCCCTAGTTTTGTCGCACCTAGACTACTGTTCAGTCGTGTGGTCAGGTGCCACAAAAAGGACTTAGAAAAATTGCAATTGGCTCAGAACAGGGCAGCACGGCTGGCCCTTAAATGTAGACGGAGAGCTAACATTAATAATATGCATGTCAATCTCTCCTGGATCAAAGTGGAGGAGAGATTGACTTCATCACTACTTGTATTTGTTAGAGGTATTGACATGTTGAATGCACCGAGCTGTCTGTTTAAACTACTGGCAACAGCTCGGACACCCATGCATTCCCCATAAGACATGCCACCAGAGGTCTCTTCACAGTCCCCAAGTCCAGAACAGACTATGGGAGGCGCACAGTACTACATAGAGCCATGGCTACTCCATTCCACATCAAGTAACTCGTGCAAGCAGTAGAATCCGATTTTTAAAAACAGATAAAAATACACCTTATGGAACAGCGGGGACTGTGAAGAGACACACACAGACACACACATAGACATGATAAGACACGCACGCTACACACACATGGATGTTGTATTGTAAATATGTGGTGGTGGAGTGGTGGCCTCAGGGAACACACTGAATGTGTTGGGTAAGGTGTTATGAAATATAATGTCATGTAGTATTTTAAACTGTATGTAACTGTCTTATGTTGCTGGACCCCAGGAAGAGTAGCTGCTGCCTTGGCAGGAACTAATGGGGATCCATAATAAACCCCAGGAAGAGTAGCTGCTGCTTTGACAGGAACTAATGGGGATCCATAATAAACCCCAGGAAGAGTAGCTGCTGCCTTGGCAGGAACTAATGGGGATCCATAATAAACCCCAGGAAGAGTAGCTGCTGCCTTGGCAGGAACTAATGGGGATCCATAATAAACCCCAGGAAGAGTAGCTGCTGCCTCGGCAGGAACTAATGGGGATCCATAATAAACCCCAGGAAGAGTAGCTGCTGCCTTGGCAGGAACTAATTGGGATCCATAATAAACCCCAGGAAGAGTAGCTGCTGCCTTGGCAGGAACTAATGGGGATCCATAATAAACCCCAGGAAGAGTAGCTGCTGCCTTGGCAGGAACTAATTGGGATCCTAATAAACCCCAGGAAGAGTAGCTGCTGCCTTGGCAGGAACTAATGGGGATCCTAATAAACCCCAGGAAGAGTAGCTGCTGCCTTGGCAGGAACTAATGGGGATCCATAATAAACCCCCAGGAAGAGTAGCTGCTGCCTTGGCAGGAACTAATGGGGATCCATAATAAACCCCAGGAAGAGTAGCTGTTGCCTTGGCAGGAACTAATGGGGATCCATAATAAACCCCAGGAAGAGTAGCTGCTGCCTTGGCAGGAACTAATGGGGATCCATAATAAACCCCAGGAAGAGTAGCTGCTGCCTTGGCAGGAACTAATGGGGATCCATAATAAACCCCAGGAAGAGTAGCTGCTGCCTTGGCAGGAACTAATGGGGATCCATAATAAACCCCAGGAAGAGTAGCTGCTGCCTTGGCAGGAACTAAGGGGGATCCATAATAAACCCCAGGAAGAGTAGCTGCTGCCTTGGCAGGAACTAATGGGGATCCATAATAAACCCCAGGAAGAGTAGCTGCTGCCTTGGCAGGAACTAATGGGGATCCATAATAAACCCCAGGAAGAGTAGCTGCTGCCTTGGCAGGAACTAAGGGGGATCCATAATAAACCCCAGGAAGAGTAGCTGTTGCCTTGGCAGTGGAGAAGGTAGAAAGCTTCAGGTTCCACGGCGTACGCATCACTGACAATCTGAAATGGTCCACCCACACAGACAGTGTGGTGAAGAAGGCACAAAATTCTGCTTGGTCCCTAAGACCCTCAGAAACGTTTACAGACGCACAATTGAGAGCATCCTGTCGGCCTGTATCACCGCCTGGTACGGCAACTGCACCGCCCGCAACCACAGGACTCTCCAGAGGGTTGTACGGTCTGCCCAACGCATCACCGGGGGCACACTTCCTGCCTTCCAGGACACCTACAGCACCCGATGTCACAGGAAGGCCAAAAAGATCATCAAGGGCATCAAATTAAATAAAACTTTATTTGACACATGCACCGAATACAGCAATATATACCTTACCGTAAAATGCTTACTTACAAGCCCTTAACCAACAATGCAGTTCAAGAAAGAGCCACGGCCTGTTCACCCCGCTATCATCCAGAAGGCGAGGTCAGTACAGGTGCATCAAAGCTGGGACCGAGAGACTGAAAAACAGCTTCTATCTCAAGGCCTTCAGACTGTTAAATAGCCACCACTAGCCGGCCTCCACCCAGTTACTCAACCCTGCACCTTAGAGGCTGCTGCCCTATATACATAGACATGGAATCACTGGTCACTTTAATAATGGAACACTAGTCACTTTAATAATGTTTACATACTGCTTTACTCATTTCATATGTATATACTGTATTCTATTCTACTGTATATCTTTCTTAATTCCATTCTTTTACCTTTAGATGTGTGTGTATTGTTGTGAATTGTTAGATACTACTGCACTGTTGGAGCTAGGAACACAAGCATTTCGCTACACCCGCAACAACATCTGCTAAATATGTGTATGTGACCAATAGAATTTGATTTGATTTGATTTATTCACATTACTTTACTATAATCAAATATTTCAGTTGTCTAAATTACATGTTTAATTTGATGACTTTTTATTTTATTCCAAGTCATCATCTCCTCTATAGATCTGCTGCCTATGTTGTCTGAAAAAAAAATCACTATTTTAGTAGTTCAACGTAAATAAGGCCTATTTTATGACTGCTGAATAGCAGCTATCAATCACTGGTATTTTCAGGTAGAGATACAGTCCCTCGCAAAGCAACTGCTCTCTATCCCTCTTCTCTCCATCTCTGTCAACAAGGTCTCCATGTCTGCTCCACACAGACCGGACAAGTAAACGGGTGCGCAATGGATTATGGTCATTGTAGTTAATTACCACATTTTCTATACTAAACTATGTAGAATATTGGCCTTTTGGAAACTACAACTCCCATACTACATTGCACAGTTCGTGCTTGACCTGATTAATCTCTACAGAAACTGAGCATGGAGCTCACAGGAAGAAAGAAAAAAAAAACGACGTTGGTCAATTAGTTGTTTAAAAAAACTGTTGAGCAGGTTGACGTTTATTTTGATGAGCTGTGTTCCAAACAAAACAACTACAAGTGTGCTTGCTCTAGTTCCTCAACAGTTTATAGTTGAAGACTCTTCTTCGAGTCATAAAAGTGCATTGAAATGACTTAGGAACTGTGCACACTGGAGAGGTGTGTGGCCACTTGGGGACATCAGTTATGCCGCGTTAAAAACAACTGGGAACTCTGAAGAATTCGAGGTCAAATCATGACGTCAGGTCGGAAAGTCGGAGCCCTAGAAAGAGGCCCTAGTTCCTGAGTTGGAATTCCGAGTTGGATGACCGTTCAAAACGTATCTTCCCAGTCGGAGCTCATTTTCTTCCGTGCTCCCAGTTGTTTTGAACTCGGCAATAGATCCTCTCACTCAAACCCTATTCCTTTTGTTGTCTAATGTTGCACCCCAACTTTCCCATGAATATTCTCAGTGGCGATTTTTGCATGTAAATCTTGGTGGGGCAAACTCAACATTTAGATGCATGCCAGCAAAGCCACAAACAACACTAAACAATACATTAATTGCACTATAACGGTGACAAACGGTGCCCACAAACTGTTAGGGCCTCCATAAAGCTGTCCCAACAGCAGTCCCAACACCTTACCACCGCTACACCTGGCTATCAGCGGGGCCTTGTCTGGCAGAGAAACAGTTCATTCAGCCTCATTTACTGCATTTTAAAAGACATAGCTGAAATGGCTGACTTGCTTAAACAAATGTGGTTTCTACTGACAATTGGGATGTACAAACTATGGCATAAGGGGACGACAAGCGGTTAAGAGGCAATCCGTAATTTCGATGAAGACATTAATGAGCGAGCTAGGACGGACGTAAGTCAATATAACTATTTGTTCAGCACTTTTGAAATGTACAGCGACAGATTTCAGAACATGGGCCATTCTTACAGTGTTCTCCCTGTACACCAAGTCAGAACCCTAGGATAAATAAAGGGGGATTGTAAACAGACAATGAAAGCTCTTACAATATTCGATGATTACATTTCTCTAAAACAGGCTATAGGCTACATGTGCACCACCAAGTCAGAACAGTAGGCTAAGTTATGAGGGGGAAAGGGACCAAATGATTAGGGTGAGGCACATGGGCTACTAACAGCTTACTACACAACATACACTTAGTATTACTTTCTTAGCTACAGTATATATATCTCCCTGGCATATTACATCATTTATGCAGCAGCATACAATACATTTTTGGACTCACCTTGTTGTGCTGTGCTCACTTGAACAGGAAGGTGGCGTGGCGGTCCTACTGGTGGGCAAGTTTAGTCATTAAACTTTGTCATCAAAGTCTGGCATTCTGTGGATTTATGGGGCTTTCAAGACCACTGGGAACTCTGAAAAAAACAAGGTTGAATCATGACGTCAGTGATCTTCAGGTCGGAGCTCTAGAAAGAGGCCCGAGTTCCCGACTTGGAATTCCGAATTGGATGACCGTTCAAAATGTATTTTCCCAGTCTGAGCTAGTTTTATCAGAGTTCCCAGATGTCTTGAACTCACTGAAGTCTGAGATTTCCTAGTTCCGAGTTTCCAGTTGTTTTGAACGCGGCAGAAGTCATGCTGGATTGACAGCATGGCCAATGTATTCAACCTTTTCTGGCCCGTGGTGTTGCATGTGAATGTTTATCCTTTTAAGCTTGGAAAAGAGACCCTTAAACCCAGACTTGGACCAGACACCCTCTCCACTGAATAGTAGGCAGGGGAAGCAAAATAGTGATTGCTTTGCAACGCTTGCAGTTTGTACAGTGAGGGAAAAAAGTATTTGATCCCCTGCTGTTTTTGTATGTTTGCCCATTGACAAAGACATGATCAGTCTATAATTTTAATGGTAGGTTTATTTGAACAGTGAGAGACAGAATGACAACAAAAAAACGCATGTCAAAAATGTTATAAATTGATTTACATTTTAATGAGGGAAATAAGTATTTGACCCCTCTGCAAAACATTACTTAGTACTTGGTGGCAAAACCCTTGTTGGCAATCACAGAGGTCAGACGTTTCTTGTAGTTGGCCACCAGGTTTGCACACATCTCAGGAGGGATTTTGTCCCACTCCTCTTTGCAGATCTTCTCCAAGTCATTAAGGTTTCGAGCCTGACGTTTGGCAACTCGAACCTTCAGCTCCCTCCACAGATTTTCTATGGGATTAAGGTCTGGAGACTGGCTAGGCCACTCCAGGACCTTAATGTGCTTCTTCTTGAGCCACTCCTTTGTTGCCTTGGCCGTGTGTTTTGGGTCATTGTCATGCTGGAATACCCATCCACGACCCATTTTCCATGCCCTGGCTGAGGGAAGGTTCTCACCCAAGATTTGACGGTACATGGCCCCGTCCATCGTCCCTTTGATGCGGTGAAGTTGTCCTGTCCCCTTAGCAGAAAAACACCCCCAAAGCATAATGTTTCCACATCCATGTTTGATGGTGGGGATGGTGTTCTTGGGGTGATAGGCAGCATTCCTCCTCCTCCAAACACGGCGAGTTGAGTTGATGCAAGGAGGTCGATTTTGGTCTCATCCTCTGAATCATTCAGATGTTCATTGGCTAACTTCAGACGGGCCTGTATATGTGCTTTCTTGAGCAGGGGGACCTTGCGGGCGCTGCAGGATTTCAGTCCTTCACGGCGTAGTGTGTTACCAATTGTTTTCTTGGTGACTATGGTCCCAGCTGCTTTGAGATCATTGACAAGATCCTCCCGTGTAGTTCTGGGCTGATTCTTCACCGTTCTCATGATCATTGCAGCTCCACGAGGTGAGATCTTGCATGGAGCCCCAGGCCGAGGGAGATTGACAGTCTTTTGTGTTTCTTCCATTTGCGAATAATCGCACCAACTGTTGTCACCTTCTCACCAAGCTGCTTGGCGATGGTCTTGTAGCCCATTCTAGCCTTGTGTAGGTCTACAATCTTGTCCCTGACATCCTTGGAGAGCTCTTTGGTCTTGGCCATGGTGGAGAGTTTGGAATCTGATTGATTGATTGCTTCTGTGGACAGGTGTCTTTTATACAGGTAACAAACTGAGATTAGGAGCACTCCCTTTAAGAGTGTGCTCCTAATCTCAGCTCATTACCTGTATAAAAGACACCTGGGAGACAGAAATCTTTCTGATCTCCCTGTAGATTTTGTGGTGACATAGTGTCCCCATGAGTGACAGAACACTGAGCCAATCACGGCGCAACTAGAGAACATTACCAACCCCTACGCTCTGTATTTTCCGCTGGCTGCCCCACCACCACAGAAAGCACTGAGCTAGGCTGAAACACCTGCATTTTGGAGCTGCTTTACTCAAGAAAGCAAAAAAGAGACCATGTTTGTATGCGGCTTTATTCACTCAATATTTTATTTTTCATTGTTTGCAAACTGATATGTGACACGTATGAATGCCAAAATAACATGCAGAACAGGCAAACTAAATAAAGGGCTCCGCCCCACCTGCCGCAACTGCTCAAGGACAACACTGTATCCCCGCCATGTTGTTTACACATTCCAAAAACTGTCAATTATAAATCGCAATCTGGGACAGGTGGGCATCCTTTGAAAGAGTGTTCTATTGCCAACATGGCTATCTAAGTTACAAAATACGGTGTTAGGCTTTCACAAGACAAGCAGATTGTAATGTTGGAGCGCATAGAATAGAGTCAGGAGTTCATTCTGCGGCAATTTGTATTCACAATAAAACAAACATAGGCTCATTCCGTTCAGAACAACCCAGGGTATGACGCCATGTACATCAAGCATAGTGATCATTAACACTACCTGTATATATAGTTCTATGTTATGGAAATGTGAAAGGCACATTTGGATTAACGGGCGTTTGGCTTGCTTGTATGACATCAAAGCAGTATTTGTATAATCCTCAACGTCTCATCTTTGAGAACACATCAAGTCCTCTTTTATTTACAGCATTTCCCTCACTCAGACAACAAAACATTTGAGAAAGTTGCCCCATTAGGGAGGGATGGGGGCATCTTCTTGTCACGCGTGGTGCTCAACTTTATAACAGCTGTCAGTCCAAACCCATACAGAGCTGTGAAGCACAGAACCAGAGCTCTGACGTCATGTATAGCATGTTACTGTACAGAACCAGAGCTCTGACGTCATGTATAGCATGTTACTGTACAGAACCAGAGCTCTGACGTCATGTATAGCATGTTACTGTACAGAACCAGAGCTCTGACGTCATGTATAGCATGTTACTGTACAGAACCAGAGCTCTGACGTCATGTATAGCATGTTACTGTACAGAACCAGAGCTCTGACGTCATGTATAGCATGTTACTGTACAGAACCAGAGCTCTGACGTCATGTATAGCATGTTACTGTACAGAACCAGAGCTCTGACGTCATGTATAGCGTGTTACTGTACAGAACCAGAGCTCTGACGTCATGTATAGCATGTTACTGTACAGAACCAGAGCTCTGACGTCATGTATAGCGTGTTACTGTACAGAACCAGAGCTCTGACGTCATGTATAGCGTGTTACTGTACAGAACCAGAGCTCTGACGTCATGTATAGCGTGTTACTGTACAGACCCAGAGCTCTGACGTCATGTATAGCATGTTACTGTACAGAACCAGAGCTCTGACGTTCCAATTTTCCAAAAACTTTGTTAAAACCTTTTTTAAATACTGATAAGTCAGTTAAGAACAAATTCTTCTTCTTTACAATGACGCCCTTTAGGCGCTTATTAGTGTCCAAATCTGCAATTTTTAACCTGTGTAGTAGGGGTACGGAGACTAAAGGGGTACGGAGACTAAAGGGGTACGGAGACTAAAGGGGTACGGAGACTAAAGGGGTACGGAGACTAAAGGGGTACGAGTGGAAAGAGTTAATTGACTGTGATATTGTAACATGTATTAATAGAACATAGAGGAAACGTGCTGTTCAGAGACTAAAGGGACGTGACTGAAGGGACGTGACTAAAGGGACGTGACTGAAGGGACGTGACTGAAGGAATGTGACTAAAGGGACGTGACTAAAGGGCTACTAGGGGTACGAGTATATAGGGACGTGACTAAAGGGCTACTAGGGGTACGAGTATATAGGGACGTGACTAAAGGGCTACTAGGGGTACGAGTATATAGGGACGTGACTAAAGGGCTACTAGGGGTACGAGTATATAGGGACGTGACTAAAGGGCTACTAGGGGTACGAGTATATAGGGACGTGACTAAAGGGCTACTAGGGGTACGAGTATATAGGGATGTGACTAAAGGGCTACTAGGGGTACGAGTATATAGGGATGTGACTAAAGGGCTACTAGGGGTACGAGTATATAGGGACGTGACTAAAGGGCTACTAGGGGTACGAGTGGAAAGGGACGTGACTAAAGGGACGTGACTAAAGGGACGTGACTAAAGGGCTACTAGGGGTACGAGTATATAGGGACGTGACTAAAGGGCTACTAGGGGTACGAGTATATAGGGATGTGACTAAAGGGCTACTAGGGGTACGAGTATATAGGGACGTGACTAAAGGGCTACTAGGGAGTACGAGTATATAGGGACGTGACTAAAGGGCTACTAGGGGGTGCAGTATATAGGGACGTGACTAAAGGGCTACTAGGGGTATGAGTATATAGGGACGTGACTAAAGGGCTACGAGTATATAGGGACGTGACTAAAGGGCTACTAGGGGTACGAGTATATAGGGACGTGACTAAAGGGCTACTAGGGGTACGAGTATATAGGGACGTGACTAAAGGGCTACTAGGGGTACGAGTATATAGGGACGTGACTAAAGGGCTACTAGGGGTACGAGTATATAGGGACGTGACTAAAGGGCTACTAGGGGAATGCAGTATATAGGGACGTGACTAAAGGGCTACTAGGGGTACGAGTATATAGGGACGTGACTAAAGGGCTACTAGGGGTACAGTATATAGGGACGTGACTAAAGGGCTACTAGGGGTACGAGTATATAGGGACGTGACTAAAGGGCTACTAGGGGTACGAGTATATAGGGACGTGACTAAAAGGCTACTAGGGGTACGAGTATATAGGGACGTGACTAAAGGGCTACTAGAGGTACGAGTATATAGGGACGTGACTAAAGGGCCACTAGGGGTACGAGTGGAAAGGGATGTGACTAAAGGTACGTGACTAAAGGGATGTGACTAAAGGGACGTGACTAAAGGGACGTGACTAAAGGGACGTGACTAAAGGGATGTGACTAAAGGGGCGTGACTAAAGGGATGTGACTAAAGGGACGTGACTAAAGGGACGTGACTAAAGGGACGTGACTAAAGGGACGTGACTAAAGGGACGTGACTAAAGGGATGTGACTAAAGGGATGTGACTAAAGGGATGTGACTAAAGGGACGTGACTAAAGGGACGTGACTAAAGGGATGTGACTAAAGGGACGTGACTAAAGGGACGTGACTAAAGGGACGTGACTAAAGGGATGTGACTAAAGGGATGTGACTAAATGGATGTGATTAAAGGGATGTGACTAAAGGGACGTGACTAAAGGGACGTGACTAAAGGGACGTGACTAAAGGGATGTGACTGACTAGCATCCCATTGACAGCCCAACCTAAACCTACCCTTACCATAACCAAATGTTTACCAATTTGGAAATTCAACATCGGTTTGCTGGTCAGCCACATCCCCTAGTTTTCCCCTGAAATTCTAGGACATGTCTTTGGGTAAGTCTTCCTGTGCTGACGGGGCCTCAGCCAGCCCCAGTAGTTGTAGGAGCTCGAAGTAGGAGTAGACCCAGGCTCGGGAGATGTCCTGAGTCTGTCCCAGAGCCCCAGCCTCCATCAGCAGGCCTCGTCTGAACTGCAGCTGCTGCTCCAACACAGCCCTCTGCCTGTGGACGGGAGAGAGGGAGGAGGACGGGAGAGAGGGAGGAGGACGGGAGAGAGGGAGGAGGACGGGAGAGAGGGAGGAGGACGGGAGAGAGGGAGGAAGACGGGAGAGAGGAAGGAGGACGGGAGAGAGGGAGGAGGACGGGAGAGAGGGAGGAAGACGGGAGAGAGGGAGGAAGACGGGAGAGAGGGAGGAGGACGGGAGAGAGGGAGGAGGACGGGAGAGAGGGAGGAAGACGGGAGAGAGGGAGGAAGACGGGAGAGAGGGAGGAAGACGGGAGAGAGGGAGGAGGACGGGAGAGAGGGAGGAAGACGGGAGAGAGGGAGGAGGACGGGAGAGAGGGAGGAAGACGGGAGAGAGGGAGGAGGACGGGAGAGAGGGAGGAGGACGGGAGAGAGGGAGGAAGACGGGAGAGAGGGAGGAAGACGGGAGAGAGGGAGGAAGACGGGAGAGAGGGAGGAGGACGGGAGAGAGGGAGGAAGACGGGAGAGAGGGAGGAAGACGGGAGAGAGGGAGGAAGACGGGGAGAGAGGGAGGAGGACGGGAGAGAGGGAGGAAGACGGGAGAGAGGGAGGAAGACGGGAGAGAGGGAGGAGGACGGGAGAGAGGAAGACGGGAGAGAGGGAGGAAGACGGGAGAGAGGGAGGAGGACGGGAGAGAGGGAGGAAGACGGGAGAGAGGGAGGAGGACGGGAGAGAGGAAGAAGGGAGAGAGGGAGGAAGACGGGAGAGAGGGAGAAGGACGGGAGAGAGGGAGGAAGACGGGAGAGAGGGAGGAGGACGGGAGAGAGGGAGGAAGACGGGAGAGAGGGAGGAAGACGGGAGAGAGGGAGGAGGACGGGAGAGAGAGGAAGACGGAGAGAGGGAGGAAGACGGGAGAGAGGGAGGAGGACGGGAGAGAGGGAGGAAGACGGGAGAGAGGGAGGAGGACGGGAGAGAGGAAGACGGGAGAGAGGGAGGAAGACGGGAGAGAGGGAGGAGGACGGGAGAGAGGGAGGAAGATGGGAGAGAGGGAGGAGGACGGGAGAGAGGAAGACGGGAGAGAGGGAGGAAGACGGGAGAGAGGGAGGAGGACGGGAGAGAGGGAGGAAGACGGGAGAGAGGGAGGAGGACGGGAGAGAGGGAGGAGGACGGGAGAGAGGGAGGAAGACGGGAGAGAGGGAGGAGGATGGGAGAGAGGGAGGAAGATGGGAGAGAGGGAGGAAGACGGGAGAGAGGGAGGAAGAAAATAAAACGTTTCTAGGAGAGAATCTGAATTGCCTTGATTCATCGTCTCGCCTCCTTCTCGAAATCCATTGGATGAAAAGGAAATGCAATTGAGATTCTCCCCTAGAGTATTTGTGATTAGTCTTTTCCATCTTTTTATTTATTTTATTTAACCCTTATTTTACCAGGTAAGTTGACTGAGAACACATTCTCATTTACAGCAACGACCTGGGGAATAGTTACAGGGGAGAGGAGGGGGGATGAATGAGCCAATTGGAAGCTGAAGGTGATTAAGTGGCCATGATGGTATGAGGGCCAGATTGGGAATTTAGCCAGGACACCGGGGTTAACACCCCAACTCTTACGATAAGTGCCATGGGAACTTTAGTGACCACAGAGAGTCAGGACACCCGTTTAACGTCCCATCCGAAAGGCAGCACCCTACACAGTGCAATGTCCCCCATCACTGCCCTGGGACATTAGGATTGTTATTTTTTGGACCAGACGAAAGAGTGACTCCTACTCCTTATTTTATTTTTTAGAGAGACACAACTGAACTAAAACTTCAGTTTAAGAACAAAATGGAACTCAACAACATTTCGAGTAAATGGTTTCTGTTGCAAAACGTTTTGCAATCGGCGTAATGAATACACCCCTGTCCACTTCCTCTTAATGACACACCTTCATGATATGGACCTGTTATCCAGGCCACCACCCTAGACCCTGTTATCCAGGCCACCACCCTAGACCCTGTTATCCAGGCCACCACCCTAGACCCTGTTATCCAGGCCACCACCCTAGACCCTGTTATCCAGGCCACCACCCTAGACCCTGTTATCCAGGCCACCACCCTAGACCCTGTTATCCAGGCCACCACCCTAGACCCTGTTATCCAGGCCACCACCCTAGACCCTGTTATCCAGGCCACCACCCTAGACCCTGTTATCCAGGCCTGGCACCCTAGACAGCGACCATTGGCTTCTGTTTTCAGTAGTCTGGCTAACTGGTTTTGTAACACTGACTGTGGGCAATTCCACGATAACAGAATTATGTTGAGACTCAAAAACCATTGATTTCAAAGTTTAACAAACCATACAACTCTATGTACACAGACTACTTTGAACAATTAGCACAGAAAACTTCACACTGTGCAGATGCAAAGGTAAAATCTCCCTCTGTTTTTTATGCGACCACGTTTTCCAAAAACTCTGTTAAATATCTGCTCCGAATTAAGATTCAAAGATGTCTGCAGAAAGAATGTGGTGTCGGCTATGACATGACACCTTTAGTTTGAAAAAATGTGACGACGGGTAGACTAGCCCACCTTCTGGTATGTGTTCTCTAAGACCGCTTTTCCATCTGTTTGACCAGAAATCTAAGTTTAAAGCCATTCCTCATCGGCATTTCCATCTAAAAGGGTGTCAAATGAAAGCTACATTTTTCAACCATTTTCCATTCTGGTGAAACAGATGGAAAAGGGGTCTTAGACATCATCTACCAGAAAAAGTCTTAAAAGGTGTCAGAAATACACTAATGTTGACGTAAAGACCCCTGCCAACTAAATATCAACACTTAGATTTAGTTTTGGATAAATGATTTGCCTCGTGAAAGTTTAAGAAACGTTTCCTTGTGCCTTGTAATTCCGTTACCAAAACCCCACATATTTTTAAGATATTGTCTGATTTCTCTCTCTTCTGAGGAGGGAGGATAATGAACGTTCACAGAAGTACCAAGTGAAGGCAGACCCACCAGTTAGTTAGTGGTTTTACTGATATCAAGTTTGTTTATGAGTTAAGTGATTAAAACTCAATTCTGTTACCAAATCAGTAAAGGAATTACTTCAACTAAATTAGCTACGATGGGAAATCATAATAGTCACCAACCACAGTTGGGTCTCCTGTTACTGTCCTCCTTCCACTGGTATACTGTTATGTTCAGCTCATAGGGTCTCCTGCTACTGTCCTCCTTCCACTGGTATACTGTTATGTTCAGCTCATAGGGTCTCCTGCTACTGTCCTCCTTCCACTGGTATACTGTTATGTTCAGCTCATAGGGTCTCCTGCTACTGTCCTCCTTCCACTGGTATACTGTTATGTTCAGCTCTTAGGGTCTCCTGCTACTGTCCTCCTTCCACTGGTATACTGTTATGTTCAGCTCATAGGGTCTCCTGTTACTGTCCTCCTTCCACTGGTATACTGTTATGTTCAGCTCATAGGGTCTCCTGCTACTGTCCTCCCTTCCACTGGTATACTGTTATGTTCAGCTCATAGGGTCTCCTGTTACTGTCCTCCTTCCACTGGTATACTGTTATGTTCAGCTCATAGGGTCTCCTGCTACTGTCCTCCCTTCCACTGGTATACTGTTATGTTCAGCTCATAGGGTCTCCTGCTACTGTCCTCCTTCCACTGGTATACTGTTATGTTCAGCTCATAGGGTCTCCTGCTACTGTCCTCCTTCCACTGGTATACTGTTATGTTCAGCTCATAGGGTCTCCTGTTACTGTCCTCCTTCCACTGGTATACTGTTATGTTCAGCTCATAGGGTCTCCTGTTACTGTCCTCCTTCCACTGGTATACTGTTATGTTCAGCTCATAGGGTCTCCTGATACTGTCCTCCTTCCACTGGTATACTGTTATGTTCAGCTCATAGGGTCTCCTGCTACTGTCCTCCTTCCACTGGTATACTGTTATGTTCAGCTCATAGGGTCTCCTGCTACTGTCCTCCTTCCACTGGTATACTGTTATGTTCAGCTCATAGGGTCTCCTGCTACTGTCCTCCCTTCCACTGGTATACTGTTATGTTCAGCTCATACGGTCTCCTGATACTGTCCTCCTTCCACTGGTATACTGTTATGTTCAGCTCATAGGGTCTCCTGTTACTGTCCTCCTTCCACTGGTATACCAGTTAATGTCACCTCTCCCTCTCTCTCTCTCTCCAGTTAATGTCACCCCTCCCTCTCTCTCTCTCCAGTTAATGTCACCCTCTCTCTCTCTCTTCTCTCTCTCTCCAGTTAATGTCACCTCTCCCTCTCTCTCTCTCTCTTCTCTCTCTCTCCAGTTAATGTCACCCCTCCCTCTCCCTCTCTCTCTCTCCAGTTAATGTCACCTCTCCCTCTCTCTCTCTCTCTCTCCAGTTAATGTCACCTCTCCCTCTCTCTCTCTTCTCTCTCTCTCCAGTTAATGTCACCCCTCCCTCTCTCTCTCTCTCTCGCTCTCCAGTTAATGTCACCCTCTCTCACTCTCTTCTCTCTCTCTCCAGTTAATGTCACCTCTCCCTCTCTCTCTCTCTCTTCTCTCTCTCTCCAGTTAATGTCACCCCTCCCTCTCCCTCTCTCTCTCTCCAGTTAATGTCACCTCTCCCTCTCTCTCTTCTCTCTCTCTCCAGTTAATGTCACCCCTCCCTCTCTCTCTCTCTCTCTCTCTCTCTCCCAGTTAATGTCACCCTCTCTCACTCTCTTCTCTCTCTCTCTCAGTTAATGTCACCTCTCCCTCTCTCTCTCTTCTCTCCAGTTAATGTCACCCCTCCCTCTCTCTCTCTCTCTCTCTCTCTCTCTCTCCAGTTAATGTCACCCTCTCTCACTCTCTTCTCTCTCTCTCCAGTTAATGTCACCTCTCCCTCTCTCTCTCTTCTCTCTCTCTCCAGTTAATGTCACCCCTCCCTCTCTCTCTCTCTCTCTCTCTCCAGTTAATGTCACCTCTCCCTCTCTCTCTCTCTCTTCTCTCTCTCTCCAGTTAATGTCACCCTCTCCCTCTCCCTCTCTCTCTCTCTCCAGTTAATGTCACCTCTCCCTCTCTCTCTCTCTCTCTCTCTCTCAGTTAATGTCACCTCTCCCTCTCTCTCTCTCTCTCTCCAGTTAATGTCACCCCTCCCTCTCCCTCTCTCTCTCTCCAGTTAATGTCACCTCTCCCTCTCTCTCTCTCTCTCTCTCCAGTTAATGTCACCTCTCCCTCTCTCTCTCTCTCTCTCTCTCCAGTTAATGTCACCTCTCCCTCTCTCTTCTCTCTCTCTCCAGTTAATGTCACCTCTCCCTCTCTCTCTTCTCTCTCTCTCCAGTTAATGTCACCTCTCTCATTCTCTCTCTTCTCTCTCTCTCCAGTTAATGTCACCTCTCCCTCTCTCTCTTCTCTCTCTCTCCAGTTAATGTCACCTCCCTCTCTCTCTTCTCTCTCTCTCCAATTAATGTCACCTCTCCCTCTCTCTCTCTTCTCTCTCTCTCCAGTTAATGTCACCTCTCCCTCTCTCTCTCTCTTCTCTCTCTCTCCAGTTAATGTCACCCCTCTCTCTCTCTCTCTCTCTCTCTCTCTCAGTCACTCTCACTCTCTCTCTCTCTCTCTCTCTCTCTCTCACTCTCTCTCTCTCTCTCTCTCTCTCTCTCTCTCTCTCTCTCTCTCTCTCTCTCTCTCTCTCTCTCTCTCTCTCTCTCTCTCTCTCTCTCTCTCCAGTTAATGTCACCTCTCCCTCTCTCTCTTCTCTCTCTCTCCAGTTAATGTCACCCCTCCCTCTCCCTCTCTCTTCTCTCTCTCTCCAGTTAATGTCACCTCTCCCTCTCTCCCTCTCTCTCTCTCCAGTTAATGTCACCCCTCCCTCTCTCTCTTCTCTCTCTCTCCAGTTAATGTCACCCCTCCCTCTCTCTCTCTCTCTCTCTCTCTCTCTCTCTCTCTCTCTCCTCTCTCTAGTTAATGTCACCTCTCCCTCTCTCTCTCCAGTTAATGTCACCTCTCCCTCTCTCCCTCTCTCTCTCTCCAGTTAATGTCACCCCTCCCTCTCTCTCTTCTCTCTCTCTCCAGTTAATGTCACCTCTCCCTCTCTCCCTCTCTCTCTCTCCAGTTAATGTCACCTCTCCCTCTCTCTCTTCTCTCTCTCTCCAGTTAATGTCACCTCTCCCTCTCTCTCTCCAGTTAATGTCACCTCTCCCTCTCTCTCTTCTCTCTCTAGTTAATGTCACCCTTCCCTCTCCCTCTCTCTCTTCTCTCTCTCTCCAGTTAATGTCAAATCTCCCTCTCTCCCTCTCTCTCTCTCCAGTTAATGTCACCCCTCCCTCTCTCTCTTCTCTCTCTCTCCAGTTAATGTCACCCCTCCCTCTCTCTCTCTCTCTCTCTCTCTCTCTCTCTCTCTCTCTCTCTCTCTCTCTCTCTCTCTCACTCTCTCTCTCTCTCTCTCTCTCTCTCTCTCTCTCTCTCTCTCCAGTTAATGTCACCTCTCCCTCTCTCTCTCCAGTTAATGTCACCTCTCCCTCTCTCTCTCCAGTTAATGTCACCCCTCCCTCTCTCTCTTCTCTCTCTCTCCAGTTAATATCACCTCTCCCTCTCTCTCTCTCCAGTTAATGTCACCCCTCCCTCTCTCTCTTCTCTCTCTCTCCAGTTAATGTCACCCCCTCCCTCTCTCTCTCTCTCTCTCTCTCTCTCCAGTTAATGTCACCCCTCCCTCTCTCTCTCTCTCTCTCTCTCCAGTTAATGTCACCTCTCCCGCTCTCTCTTCTCTCTCTCTCCAGTTAATGTCACCTCTCCCTCTCCCTCTCCCTCTCTCTCTCTCCAGTTAATGTCACCCCTCCCTCTCTCCCTCTCTCTCTCTCTCCAGTTAATGTCACCCCTCTCTCCAGTTAATGTCACCCTCTCTCTCTCTCTCTCTCTCTCTCCAGTTAATGTCACCTCTCCCTCTCTCTCTCTCTCTTCTCTCTGTCTCCAGTTAATGTCACCCCTCCCTCTCTCTCTCTCTTTCTCTCCAGTTAATGTCACCTCTCCCTCTCTCTCTCTCTCCAGTTAATGTCACCTCTCCCTCTCTCTCTTCTCTCTCTCTCCAGTTAATGTCACCTCTCCCTCTCTCTCTTCTCTCTCTCTCCAGTTAATGTCACCTCCCTCTCTCTCTCTTCTCTCTCTCTCCAGTTAATGTCACCTCTCTCCCTCTCTCTCTCCAGTTAATGTCACCTCTCCCTCTCTCTCTTCTCTCTCTCTCTCCAGTTAATGTCACCTCTCCCTCTCCCTCTCTCTCTCTTCTCTCTCTCTCCAATTAATGTCACCTCTCCCTCTCTCTCTCCAGTTAATGTCACCTCTCCCTCTCTCTCTCTTCTCTCCCTCTCCAGTTAATGTCACCCCTCCCTCTCTCTCTCTTCTCTCTCTCTCCAGTTAATGTCACCTCTCCCGCTCTCTCTCTTCTCTCTCTCTCCAGTTCATGTCACCTCTCCCTCCCTCTCCCTCTCCAGTTAATGTCACCTCTCCCTCTCTCTCTTATCTCTCTCTCCAGTTAATGTCACCTCTCCCGCTCTCTCTCTTCTCTCTCTCTCCAGTTAATGTCACCTCTCCCGCTCTCTCTCTTCTCTCTCTCTCCAGTTCATGTCACCTCTCCCTCCCTCTCCCTCTCCAGTTCATGTCACCTCTCCCTCCCTCTCCCTCTCCAGTTAATGTCACCTCTCCCTCTCTCTCTTATCGCTCTCTCCAGTTAATGTCACCTCTCCCGCTCTCTCTTCTCTCTCTCTCTCCAGTTAATGTCACCTCTCCCGCTCTCTCTCTTCTCTCTCTCTCCAGTTCATGTCACCTCTCCCTCCCTCTCCCTCTCCAGTTCATGTCACCTCTCCCTCCCTCTCCCTCTCCAGTTAATGTCACCTCTCCCTCTCTCTCTTATCTCTCTCTCCAGTTAATGTCACCTCTCCCTCTCTCTCTTCTCTCTCTCTCCAGTTAATGTCACCTCTCCCTCTCTCTCTCTCTCTCTCTCTCTCTCTCTCTCTCTCTCTCTCTCTCTCCAGTTAATGTCACCTCTCCCTCTCTCTCTTCTCTCTCTCTCCAGTTAATGTCACCTCTCCCTCTCTCTCTCTCTCTCTCTCCAGTTAATGTCACCTCTCCCTCTCTCTCTCTCTCTCTCTCTCTCTCTCTCTCCAGTTAATGTCACCTCTCCCTCTCTCTCTCTCTCCAGTTAATGTCACCTCTCCCTCTCTCTCTTCTCTCTCTCTCCAGTTAATGTCACCTCTCTCTCTCTCTCTCTCTCTCTCTCTCTCTCTCTCTCTCTCTCTCTCTCTCTCTCTCTCTCTCTCTCTCTCTCTCTCTCTCTCTCTCTCTCTCTCTCTCTCTCTCTCTCTCTCTCTCTCCAGTTAATGTCACCTCTCTCTCTCCAGTTAATGTCACCTCTCCCTCTCTCCCTCTCTCTCTCTCCAGTTAATGTCACCCCTCCCTCTCTCTCTTCTCTCTCTCTCCAGTTAATGTCACCTCTCCCTCTCCCTCTCTCTCTCTCCAGTTAATGTCACCCCTCCCTCTCTCTCTTCTCTCTCTCTCCAGTTAATGTCACCTCTTACTGACACCAGCCATGACAGCTACCACCTACCCTCTTTCCATTTACTGTAACCAGCATCCTGAGCACCGACCGACACCGAGGTCCATGGATTCCGTTACCAGATGTAAATCCACTTCACCTACTGTAGTTCAGAACTAAAGGTGTCATGTCATAGCTGACACCCAATTCTTTCTGCAGACATGTTTGAATCTTAACTCGTAGCAGATATTTAAGAGTTTCTGGAAAACGTGGTCGCATAAAATACTGAGGGAGATTTTACCGTAATTCTGTTACCACATTTTGCATCTGCACAGTTCTTTCAGTAAATGCGTTTTTGTGAAATTTTCTGTGTAAATTGTTCAAAGTGATCCTTGTGCATAGAGTTGTATTGGTTTGTTAAACTTGTAAGTTTTGTTTGGCATTTAAAGTGAAAAATCTGAGTCAAAGAGTAATTATGTTACAGTGGAACTGCCCTCATTTTGAAGATGGAAAATGGTTAAAAATGTATCTATACCTTCGTTTAGCTTTCATTTGACACCCAATTTGACTGCTATGAACTTCACATGTTGATGCTCATGAGTCCTTTTTCATGGTAATGACACTTCAAATGACAGTGACCTACTGGCATGCAAATGTCCCTTCTACTGCAAAGGCTTGGAGATGGTAGCAACAATGAAGAGATTGAGATACCTGGCAAACAGTTCAGCTTGTAGTCGTGCCTCTTCTTTTGCCCGCTGCGTTGCCTCCGCAACTCTTCTCTTTCTCTCCTCCTCTGCCTTCCTCCTCTCCTCTTCCTCCTCCTTCTGTTTCTGCAGGTACTCTGTCTTCTCATGGTCCTCCATCGCTGCCAGCCTCCTTCTCTCCTCTTCTTTGCGCAACGCCTCCTCTAGTCGCTGCTGCTCCAACTCAGCTGTAGTAGAGTGGAGGGGACACCTAGTTAAATGCAGGTCTGTGTGTGTGTGTGTGTGTGTGTGTGTGTGTGTGTGTGTGTGTGTGTGTGTGTGTGTGTGTGTGTGTGTGTGTGTGTGTGTGTGTGTGTGTGTGTGTGTGTGTGTGTGTGTTTTTTTGATGTGTGTGGTGTGTGTGTGTGTGTGTGTGTCTGTGTGTGTTTGCAGGGCTGGCCCTAGCCTTTTGGGGGCCCTAAGAGAGATTTGGTTGGGGGGCCCCCTACCTCACGGCAAAAACGTTTTAGTGGCCCCCCTCTTGATGGCGGAGAGAACAAATGTACTTTTAAAGTTCATTTCCTGCTATTCTACACATTTTGCCATGGGACGAAGGGACATTTTTTCAATTCTATAACAAATTTCATGCAATTCTATTCATTTTGCCAATACTTATCCTGTGTTAATATGATATCTGAGTTAGTGACTAACAAAATCAATGGGGGCCCCCTGGAGGTCAGAGCCCCTGGAGGTCAGGCCCCTGGAGGTCAGAGCCCCTGGAGGTCAGAGCCCCTGGAGGTCAGAGCCCCTGGAGGTCAGGCCCCTGGAGGTCAGGCCCCTGGAGGTCAGGCCCCTGGAGGTCAGGCCCCTGGAGGTCAGAGCCCCTGGAGGTCAGAGCCCCTGGAGGTCAGAGCCCCTGGAGGTCAGGCCCCTGGGCACGTGCCCTGCGTACCCAGTCGGTATTCGGCCATGAAAAGTTTAGATAGCTGGCTAGACTAACTACCAGTTTAGATAGCTGGCTAGACTAACTACCAGTTTAGATAGCTGGCTAGACTAACTACCAGTTTAGATAGCTGGCTAGACTAACTACCAGTTTAGATAGCTGGCTAGACTAACTACCAGTTTAGATAGCTGGCTAGACTAACTACCAGTTTAGATAGCTGGCTAGACTAACTACCAGTTTAGATAGCTGGCTAGACTAACTACCAGTTTAGATAGCTGGCTAGACTAACTACCAGTTTAGATAGCTGGCTAGAGTACAGTGGGGAAAAAAAGTATTTAGTCAGCCACCAATTGTGCAAGTTCTCCCACATAAAAAGATGAGAGAGGCCTGTAATTTTCATCATAGGTACACGTCAACTATGACAGACAAATTGAGAAAAAAAATTCCAGAAAATCACATTGTAGGATTTTTAATGAATTTATTTGCAAATTATGATGGAAAATAAGTATTTGGTCACCTACAAACAAGCAAGATTTCTGGCTCTCACAGACCTGTAACTTCTTCTTTAAGAGGCTCCTCTGTCCTCCACTCGTTACCTGTATTAATGGCACCTGTTTGAACTTGTTATCAGTATAAAAGACACCTGTCCACAACCTCAAACAGTCACACTCCAAACTCCACTATGGCCAAGACCAAAGAGCTGTCAAAGGACACCAGAAACAAAATTGTAGACTTGCACCAGGCCGGGAAGACTGAATCTGCAATAGGTAAGCAGCTTGGTTTGAAGAAATCAACTGTGGGAGCAATTATTAGGAAATGGAATACATACAAGACCACTGATAATCTCCCTCGATCTGGGGCTCCACGCAAGATCTCACCCCGTGGGGTCAAAATGATCACAAGAACGGTGAGCAGAAATCCCAGAACCACACGGGGGGACCTAGTGAATGACCTGCAGAGAGCTGGGACCAAAGTAACAAAGCCTACCATCAGTAACACACTACGCCGCCAGGGACTCAAATCCTGAGTGTCCCCCTACTTAAGCCAGTACATGTCCAGGCCCGTCTGAAGTTTGCTAGAGTGCATTTGGATGATCCAGAAGAGGATTGGGAGAATGTCATATGGTCAGATGAAACCAAAATAGAACTTTTTGGTAAAAAGTCAACTTGTCGTGTTTGGAGGACAAAGAATGCTGAGTTGCATCCAAAGAACACCATACCTACTGTGAAGCATGGGGGTGGAAACATCATGCTTTGGGGCTGTTTTTCTGCAAAAGGACCAAGACGACTGATCTGTGTAAAGGAAAGAATGAATGGGGCCATGTATCGTGAGATTTTGAGTGAAAACCTCCTTCCATCAGCAAGGGCATTGAAGATGAAACGTGGCTGGGTCTTTCAGCATGACAATGATCCCAAACACACCGCCCGGGCAACGAAGGAGTAGCTTCGTAAGAAGCATTTCAAGGTGCTGGAGTGGCCTAGCCAGTCTCCAGATCTCAACCCCATAGAAAATCTTTGGATGGAGTTGAAAGTCTGTGTTACCCAGCGACAGCCCCAAAACATCACTGCTCTAGAGGAGATCTGCATGGAGGAATGGGCCAAAATACCAGCAACAGTGTGTGAAAACCTTGTGAAGACTTACAGAAAACGTTTGACCTGTGTCATTGCCAACAAAGGGTATATAACAAAGTATTGAGAAACTTTTGTTATTGACCAAATACTTATTTTCCACCATAATTTGCAAATAAATTCATAAAAAATCCTACAATGTGATTTTCTGGATTTTTTTTCCTCATTTTGTCTGTCATAGTTGACGTGTACCTATGATGAAAATTACAGGCCTCTCTCATCTTTTTAAGTGGGAGAACATGCACAATTGGTGGCTGACTAAATACTTTTTTTCCCCACTGTAACTACCAGTTTAGATAGCTGGCTAGACTAACTACCAATCTAAAACATGTTAGCTGACATGGCTAATTGAGTGACTGTCAGTGACTAACATAACAAGAGAAAAACTGCTGATGCAACAACCAAATTTCGAAATTGCACCTTGTGTATTCTCCTTTTCTTACTCTCAATAGTAAACTGACACCCCGACTGAATTCCTAAAAAACCCTAGCAACCGGGGGCACTAAGCAACCGCTCTGATGCTGGGGAAAGGCCCTGTTCACCTGCCTAGCAACCGGGGGCCCTAAGCAACCGCTCTGATGCCTGGGACAGGCCCTGTTCACCTGCCCTGCGTTCCTCCTCTTCCTGTCTGATCTTCTGGATCATCTCCAACTGGCTTCTCTTCTTCTCCTTTTTCCTCCACTCTCTCTCTTTCTCCGCCTGCTCCCTCCTTATCCTTTCAGTCTCCTTCTCCTCTAACCTTCGTCTCTCTTCCTCCTCAGACAGTCTCCTCAGCCTGCAGGAAGAGATCATTACTATACAAATATTTACATTTATATTTAAATAATTTAGCGACTTACAGTGCATTCGGAAAGTATTCAGACTCCTTCCCTTTTTCCACATTTTGTTACATTACAGCCTTATTCTAAAATTGATTAAATTATTCCCCCCCGCACAATACACCATAATGACAAAGTAAAAAAGGTTTTTAGAAGTTTTTGCAAATGTATTAAAAATAAAAAACAGAAATACCTTTTTTACATAAGTATTCAAACCCAATGTTATGACACTCGAAATTGAGCACAGGTGCATCCTGTTTCCATTGATCATCCTTGAGATGTTTCCACAACTTGATTGTGAGTCCACCTTTGGTAAATTCAATTGATTGGACATGATTGGGAAGGCACACACCTGTCTATATAAGGTCCCACAGTTCACAGTGCATGTCAGAGCAACAACCAAGCCATGAGGTTGAAGGAATTGTCTGTAGAGCTCCAAGACAGGATTGTGTCGAAGCATAGATCTGGGGAAGGGTACCACAAAATGTCTGCAGCATTGAAGGTCCCCAAGAACACAGTGGCCTCCATCATTCTTAAATGGAAGAAGTTTGGAACCACCAAGACTCTTCCTAGAGCTGGCCGCCCGGCCAAACTGAGCAATCGGCGGAGAAGGGCCTTGGCAGGGAGGTGACCAAGAACCAGATGGTCACTCTGACAGAGCTCCAGAGTTCCTCTGTGGAGATGGAAGAACCTTCCAGAAGGACAACCATCTCTGCAGCACTCCACCAATCAGGCCTTTATGGTAGAGTGGCCAGACAGAAGCCACTCCTCAGTAAAAGGCAAGACAGCCCGCTTGGAGTTTGCCAAAAGGCACCTAAAGGACTCTCAGACCATGAGAAACAAGATTCTCTGGTCTGATGAAACCAAGATTCAACTCTTTGGCCTGAATGCCAAGCGTCACGTCTGGAGGAAACCTGGCACCATCCCTATGGTGAAGCATGGTGGTGGCAGCATAATGCTGTGGGTATGTTTTGGCAGGGACTGGGAGACTAGTCAGGATCGAGGGAAAGATGAACGGAGCTAAGTACAGAGAGATCCTTGATGAAAACCTGCTCCAGAGCGCTCAGGACCTCAGACTGGGGTGAAGGTTCACCTTCCAACAGGACAATGACCCTAAGCACACAGCCAAGACAACGCAGGAGTGGATTCGGGACAAGTCTCTAAATGTCCTTGAGTGGCCCAGCCAGAGCCCGGACTTGAACCCGTGGAGCTTTGCAGCTCCTTCAGGGTTATCTTTGGTCTCTTTGTTGCCTCTCTGATCAATGCCCTCCTTGCCTGGTCCGTGAGCTTTGGTGGGCGGCCCTCTCTTGGCAGGTTTGTTGTGGTGCCATATTCTTTCCATTTTTTTTATAATGGATTTAATGGTGCTCCGTGGGATGTTCAAAGTTTCTGATCTTTTTTAATAACCCAACCCTGATCTGTACTTCTCCACAACTTTGTCCCTGACCTGTTTGGAGAGCTCCTTGGTCTTCATGGTGCCGCTTGCTTGGTGGTGCCCCTTGCTTAGTGGTGTTGCAGACTCTGGGGCCTTTCAGAACAGGTGTATATGTACTGAGATCATGTGACAGATCATGTGACACTTAGATTGCACACAGGTGGACTTTATTTAACTAATTATGTGACTTCTGAAGGTAATTGGTTGCACCAGATCTTATTTAGGGGCGTCATAGCAAAGGGGGTGAATATATATGCACGCACCACTTTTCCGTTATTTATTTTTTAGAATTTTTTTTCATTGACCAAGTGACCAGGAAAAGCTCTGGACCAAGTGACCAGGAGAATCTCTCAGTCCTAGAGCAAGTGACCAGGAAAAGATCTGGGTCCTAGAGCAAGTGACCAGGAAAAGCTCAGGGTCCTAGAGCAAGTGACCAGGAAAAGCTCTGGATCCTAGGATCCTAGCTCTGGGTCCTAGGACCTAGTGACCAGGAAATACATGAGTTCCATATTTGAGGTAATTCATAACATACCCACTAGAGGGCGGTGCTGAGGCCCCTTCCCAGCCCATATCAGGGAGTTAGACAGTCCTCCTACCTGAGTTCCTCAGCTCTCTGATTCTGCTCCTCTTCCAGCTCCAGCCTCATGCACTCCTCTCTCTCCTCCCGCTCCTGCTGCCGTCTCTTCTCCTCGTCTCTCTCCTTCCTCTTCCTCTCCACCTCTAGTCGGCGACGCTCTGCCTTCTCAGCCAACACTTTCTTCTGTTGCTCCTTACGGGCCGCTGCCTCTGCTCTGTTCTTGTCCTTATCATCCAACACACAGATCATGGATAATGTAGCGGATTCAAGGGTAGCACCGACCAGGACTCCAACCCATCAGTCCAACAATTTAACCGTTACGCCCAGAGGTCCGAGCCTCTGTAAGAAGTCGCTAGGTGTTGTACTGAGGTCACTAGCAATGCTGAGAAAGTGTTTGTCCGAAGTGGCGTCCTATTCCCTACATAGTGCACTACCCTAGGGGTCCTGGTCGAAAGTAGTGCACTATATACAGAATAAGGTGCCATTTGTAAAGTAGTGCACTATATAAACATTTACATTTACGTCATTTAGCAGACGCTCTTATCCAGAGCGACTTACAGTTAGTGAGTGCATACATTATTTTTATTTTTTAATACTGGCCCCCCGTGGGAATCGAACCCACAACCCTGGCGTTGCAAACGCCATGCTCTACCAACTGAGCTACATCCCTGCCGGCCATTCCCTCCCCTACCCTGGACGACGCTGGGCCAATTGTGCGCCGCCCCATGGGTCTCCCGGTCGCGGCCGGCTACGACAGAACCTGGATTCGAACCAGGATCTCTAGTGGCACAGCTAGCACTGCGATGCAGCGCCTTAGACCACTGCGCCACTATATAGGGGGTCAGGTGCCATTTGGGATGCAGCGTGTGTCCTCCATACTCACAGTATTGCTGCTGGCGTCAGACATGACCAGATTTAACAGTTGGTTTTCTGCTGTCATGACAACCGAGCAGGGTGACAGTTGGTCATGAGAGGAGCGTCGTGGTCCGCTGGGTAGAACCACCTCCTCACAGGAGTTAGATCTGTGAGAAATCTGACCTGACTGCCCATTGGACGAGGAGCTCCTAAAGAGAAAAGGGAATTCAGCTTGGAAGACAGTGGAAGTGGATAAAACTGCTTCCTGTTTACAGAGCTGTGATGGGATAAAACCAACCCACCTGTTTACAGAGCTGTGATGGGTTAAAACCAACCCACCTGTTTACAGAGCTGTGATGGGTTAAAACCAACCCACCTGTTTCCAGAGCTGTGATGGGATAAAACCAACCCACCTGTTTACAGAGCTGTGATGGGATAAAACCAACCCACCTGTTTCCAGAGCTGTGATGGGGTAAAACCAACCCACCTGTTTACAGAGCTGTGATGGGATAAAACCAACCCACCTGTTTACAGAGCTGTGATGGGATAAAACCAACCCACCTGTTTACAGAGCTGTGATGGGTTAAAACCAACCCACCTGTTTCCAGAGCTGTGATGGGTTAAAACCAACCCACCTGTTTACAGAGCTGTGATGGGATAAAACCAACCCACCTGTTTACAGAGCTGTGATGGAATAAAACCAACCCACCTGTTTACAGAGCTGTGATGGGGTAAAACCAACCCACCTGTTTACAGAGCTGTGATGGGTTAAAACCAACCCACCTGTTTACAGAGCTGTGATGGAATAAAACCAACCCACCTGTTTCCAGAGCTGTGATGGGATAAAACCAACCCACCTGTTTACAGAGCTGTGATGGAATAAAACCAACCCACCTGTTTCCAGAGCTGTGATGGGTTAAAACCAACCCACCTGTTTACAGAGCTGTGATGGGATAAAACCAACCCACCTGTTTACAGAGCTGTGATGGGATATAAACCAACCCACCTGTTTCCAGAGCTGTGATGGGTTAAAACCAACCCACCTGTTTCCAGAGCTGTGATGAGTTAAAACCAACCCACCTGTTTCCAGAGCTGCGATGGGGTAAAACCAACCCACCTGTTTCCAGAGCTGCGATGGGTTAAAACCAACCCACCTGTTTACAGAGCTGTGATGGGATAAAACCAACCCACCTGTTTACAGAGCTGTGATGGGATAAAACCAACCCACCTGTTTACAGAGCTGTGATGGGGTAAAACCAACCCACCTGTTTACAGAGCTGTGATGGGATAAAACCAACCCACCTGTTTACAGAGCTGTGATGGGATAAAACCAACCCACCTGTTTCCAGAGCTGCGATGGGATAAAACCAACCCACCTGTTTCCAGAGCTGCGATGGGGTAAAACCAACCCACCTGTTTCCAGAGCTGTGATGGGATAAAACCAACCCACCTGTTTACAGAGCTGTGATGGGATAAAACCAACCCACCTGTTTACAGAGCTGTGATGGGATAAAACCAACCCACCTGTTTACAGAGCTGTGATGGGATAAAACCAACCCACCTGTTTACAGAGCTGTGATGGGATAAAACCAACCCACCTGTTTACAGAGCTGTGATGGGTTAAAACCAACCCACCTGTTTCCAGAGCTGTGATGGGATAAAACCAACCCACCTGTTTACAGAGCTGTGATGGGATAAAACCAACCCACCTGTTTACAGAGCTGTGATGGGTTAAAACCAACCCACCTGTTTACAGAGCTGTGATGGGTTAAAACCAACCCACCTGTTTCCAGAGCTGTGATGGGTTAAAACTAACCCACCTGTTTACAGAGCTGTGATGGGATATAAACCAACCCACCTGTTTCCAGAGCTGTGATGGGATATAAACCAACCCACCTGTTTCCAGAGCTGTGATGGGTTAAAACCAACCCACCTGTTTCCAGAGCTGTGATGGGTTAAAACCAACCCACCTGTTTCCAGAGCTGTGATGGGTTAGAACCAACCCACCTGTTTCCAGAGCTGTGATGGGTTAGAACCAACCCACCTGTTTCCAGAGCTGTGATGGGTTAGAACCAACCCACCTGTTTCCAGAGCTGTGATGGGTTAGAACCAACCCACCTGTTTCCAGAGCTGTGATGGGATAAAACCAACCCACCTGTTTCCAGAGCTGTGATGGGATAAAACCAACCCACCTGTTTCCAGAGCTGTGATGGGGTCTAGGGGATTCCATATGGACACTATGTTCCTCTTCAACCATAGACTCAAAGTCATGTGTGTTGATGTTGAGTGCAGCACTATCGTCCACAGTGTCTCCATCAGGAGACGTCTCAGATGTGCCTTTCCTCTCTTTGGTCTTCTGCGTCCTCTCCACGTCCACATGGCCTTTAGGTTTTCCTATAAGACAGGGAGGGAATCAGTGGAGATGGGTCTCAAACACCATGGGGTGCATACCAAATATCACCCTATTCCCTATATAGTGCACTACTTTAGACCAGGACCTATAGGGAATAGGGTGCCATTTGGGACGTTAATCATATCAGATATCAGCTCCATTCAACAGGTCATCCTGACAGAGACAGAAACTCACCGACAACAAACTCAGCTTGATCTTTGACCCGGTCCTTTTTCTTCTTCCTCAAGACCCTCCCCTTCTCCTTGGGGAGGCCTTTCTGTTCCTGGCCCCTCCCCTCCTCCTTGGGGAGGCCTTTCTGTTCCTGGCCCCTCCCCTTCTCCTTGGAGAGGCCTTTCTGTTCCTGGCCCCTCCCCTTCTCCTTGGAGAGGCCTTTCTGTTCCTGGCCCCTCCCCTCCTGCCCTTCATTCACTTTCCTATTTTTCTGGAAAACAGGAATGACAACAATTAAGCTACACCTCGGGGTTTGTGCGGGACTGGGTGTTTATTGAACAACAGTATTATGTGTTGGATACATTAAGGCAGAGTCCCAAATGGCACCCTATTCCCTATATAGTGGGCTCTGGTCAAAAGTAGTGCGCTATGTAGGGAACTCAGTGCCACTTGGGACTCAGCCTAAGACCATAACGTACCATTGTCTGTACAGCAGGAGAGTCCTGTGATTCCACCTCTTTATTCAATGTATCCTCCAGCTTCTCTCTGCTGGTTTGTTCACCTGTTTCCTGTGTCTCTCCCTCCACCTGCTGTGGATTCTGTTCACCTACCATCACGTTTGTTTTCTTAGAAGGGCCTCCTTTCCTGCTAAAAAGAGAGAACCAGAATGAAAGGTAATGATCAATAAAGATGGAGATACTAGAGGCAGATGGGGTGAACAGGGGAGGGAGACTGAGGGAGGGAGAGAGCAGGGGAGACTGAGGGAGGGAGAGAGAGGGAGAGATGAGGTGGACGGGAGGGAGACTGAGGGAGGGAGAGAGCAGGGGAGACTGAGGGAGGGAGAGAGAGGGGAGACTGAGGAAGGGAGAGAGAGGGAGAGATGAGGTGGATGGGAGGGAGACTGAGGGAGGGAGAGGGAGGGAGAGATGGGGTGAACAGGGGAGGGAGCCTGAGGGAGGGAGAGAGCAGGGGAGACTGAGGAAGGGAGAGAGAGGGAGAGATGGGGTGAACAGGGGAGGGAGACTGAAGGAGGGAGAGAGAGGGAGAGATGGGGTCAACAGGGGAGGGAGACTGAGGGAGGGAGAGAGCAGGGGAGACTGAGGAAGGGAGAGAGAGGGAGAGATGGGGTGAACAGGGGAGGGAGACTGAAGGAGGGAGAGAGAGGGAGAGATGGGGTCAACAGGGGAGGGGGACTGAGGGAGGGAGAGAGCAGGGGAGACTGAGGAAGGGAGAGAGAGGGAGAGATGGGGTGAACAGGGGAGGGAGACTGAGGGAGGGAGAGAGCAGGGGAGACTGAGGAAGGGAGAGAGAGGGAGATATGGGGTGGACAGGGGAGGGAGAGAGAGAGCATTGGAGACTGAGGGAGGGAGAGAGAGGGAGATATGGGGTGGACAGGGGAGGGAGACTGAGGGAGGGAGAGAGAAGGGGAGACTGAGGGAGGGAGAGAGAGGGAGAGATGGGGTGGACAGGGGACTGGGAAGGAGAGAAGAGGGGGAGACTGTGGGAGCAAGACTGAGGGAGGGAGAGGAGAGGGAGACTAAGAGAGGGAGACTGAGGGGAGGGAGACTGAGGGAGGGGGAGAGAGGAGAGGGAGGCGAAGGTAGGGAGACTGAGGGAGGGAGAATAAGGGAGGGAGTCTGAGGGAGGGAGAGACTGAGGGAGGGGGAGTAGATCTGTCTTAGTCCCAAATGGGTCCTATGAGCCCTGGTCAACAGTAGTGCACTATCTAGGGAGTGGGAAGCAGTCTCTGTCTCTGTACATTCACTCACCCACTGGGGGGAAGGGCTCCGTCTGAGTGTTTGGGATTTCCCTTCTGAGAGACGGCCCATTCTGTAGAGTGGCCTGTGGGGGTGGGGTGTGAAGGTTTGTGGGGGTTGATGTTTTGGCTCTCTTCTTCTTCTGTGGTAAGTAGGGAGGATACCCCACTCATCGGTGGACCTGGCTGATCCCGATCCTGGCTCCTCTTCCTTGTTGTCGACTTCTCCTCAGCTTCCTCCCTCCTCACCTCCTTTCCTTCCCATGCCTCCTTCCCTTCCTCCTGTCTTGCTGCTACAAGCAGAGTTGAGGTGTATAGCTACTGGCCTATCAGAGTTGAGGTGTATAGGTACTGGCCTATCAGAGTTGAGGTGTATAGGTACTGGCCTATCAGAGTTGAGGTGTATAGCTACTGGCCTATCAGAGTTGAGGTGTATAGCTACTGGCCTATCAGAGTTGAGGTGTATAGCTACTGGCCTATCAGAGTTGAGGTGTATAGCTACTGGCCTATCAGAGTTGAGGTGTATAGCTACTGGCCTATCAGAGTTGAGGTGTATAGGTACTGGCCTATCAGAGTTGAGGTGTATAGGTACTGGCCTATCAGAGTTGAGGTGTATAGCTACTGGCCTATCAGAGTTGAGGTGTATAGGTACTGGCCTATCAGAGTTGAGGTGTATAGCTACTGGCCTATCAGAGTTGAGGTGTATAGCTACTGGCCTATCAGAAGGCTAATAGCTGCTGGTCTTTACCTGTCCTACTGCAGAGGTTGTAGCTGACAGCAGCCATGTCTTTATGTCTTCCTCCAGGTCTCTGAGTGTCTTGGTGCTGCTGGCCAGGGGAGGGACAGACCACAGGGTTAGACTAGACCAGGCTGTAGACCAGGCTATAGACCAGGCAATAGACCAGGCTATAGACCAGGCAATAGACCAGGCTATAGACCAGGCTATAGACCAGGCACTAGACCAGGCACTAGACCAGGCTATAGACCAGGCACTAGACCAGGCACTAGACCAGGCACTAGACCAGGCACTAGACCAGGCACTAGACCAGGCTATAGACCAGGCACTAGACCAGGCTATAGACCAGGCTATAGACCAGGCACTAGACCAGGCACTAGACCAGGCACTAGACCAGGCTATAGACCAGGCACTAGACCAGGCACTAGACCAGGCTATAGACCAGGCACTAGACCAGTCTATAGACCAGGCACTAGACCAGGCAATAGACCAGGCACTAGACCAGGCTATAGACCAGGCACTAGACCAGGCTATAGACCAGGCTATAGACCAGGCTATAGACCAGGCACTAGACCAGGCACTAGACCAGGCTATAGACCAGGCACTAGACCAGGCACTAGACCAGGCACTAGACCAGGCACTAGACCAGGCACTAGACCAGGCTATAGACCAGGCTATAGACCAGGCACTAGACCAGGCTATAGACCAGGCTATAGACCAGGCACTAGACCAGGCACTAGACCAGGCTATAGACCAGGCACTAGACCAGGCTATAGACCAGGCTATAGACCAGGCTATAGACCAGGCTATAGACCAGGCTATAGACCAGGCACTAGACCAGGCTATAGACCAGGCTATAGACCAGGCTATAGACCAGGCACTAGACCAGGCACTAGACCAGGCAATAGACCAGGCTATAGACCAGGCTAGGTGTTGTAGAGTAAATGTAATGTGTGGTGTTGCCCACCTGTTTAGTTCTGTTCCTGGAAGACTCAGGTCCCTGCTGGTCACCAGACAGGACAGTTTGTCCATCAGATGCCACTGCTTGGACTAATTCACATTGTTCCATGTTGGCTGGGGGTCCTTCAGGATCACTGGCCTCCCCTGGAACAAGAATGAAAAGCCATCAGAGATATAATTGATCCACTTTTATATATAGCTGTGGGTACGTAATGAAACCTAATCAAAACACCCACTACATACATTTACGTCATTTAGCAGACGCTCTTATCCAGAGCGACTTACAGTTAGTGAGTGCATACATTTTCATACTGGCCCCCAGTGGGAAACAAACCCACAACCCTGGCGTTGCAAGCGCCATGCTCTACCAACTGAGCTACATGGGACCCAGCCATCCCCTGTGTATTGAGACATGGTGATGGCTGGGTATGTCAATCTAAAACAACTGGAACCACCACTTCCATGTACAGTGGGGAAAAAAAGTATTTAGTCAGCCACCAATTGTGCAAGTTCTCCCACTTAAAAAGATGAGAGAGGCCTGTCATTTTCATAATAGGTACACATCAACTATGACAGACAAATTGAGAAATAAAAATCCAGAAAATCACATTGTAGGATTTTTAATGAATTTATTTGCAAATTATGGTGGAAAATAAGTATTTGGTCACCTACAAACAAGCAAGATTTCTGGCTCTCACAGACCTGTAACTTCTTCTTTAAGAGGCTCCTCTGTCCTCCACTCGTTACCTGTATTAATGGCACCTGTTTGAACTTGTTATCAGTATAAAAGACACCTGTCCACAACCTCAAACAGTCACACTCCAAACTCCACTATGGTCAAGACCAAAGAGCTGTCAAAGGACACCAGAAACAAAATTGTAGACCTGCACCAGGCTGGGAAGACTGCATCTGCAATAGGTAAGCAGCTTGGTTTGAAGAAATCAACTGTGGGAGCAATTATTAGGAAATGGAAGACATACAAGACCACTGATAATCTCCCTCGATCTTGGGCTCCACGCAAGATCTCACCCCGTGGGGTCAAAATGATCACAAGAACGGTGAGCAAAAATCCCAGAACCACACGGGGGGACCTAGTGAGGGGATCAATAAACACATCAACTGACTCGAAATAATAAAACGAGAAATTCAAATGACCCAATCCACCCTGTCGTTTTACAAGCTATAAATTATATACCTCAGTAACAGCTCAACATTTAATTTGGGAAGTATTTCATGTTACTTGTGTCAAGTCTTGAAATCAGACATAAACAAATGTATGCGTCATATATAATTAGGCCTCTCCATCATTTTGTATGAAATTGCGCAAACTCCAAAGATATTGCAGTGCGTGTCGGGAAGCCTGCTGCAACCTTGCTGACTTGATCAAAGTGGCTATCTGAGGGTCTAATTAGCCCCTACACCCTCGATAATTTTCACTCCTTCAGCTTTGGGACACTTGTGCAAATGGAGGGGCGAGGGGGGGTTGGGATTCAGCCAAGATCACGTTTTATTTTTATTATTTTTTATTTAACCTTTATTTAACCAGGTAAGCCAGTTGAGAACAAGTTCTCATTTACAACTGCGACCTGGCCAAGATAAAGCAAAGCAGTGCGATAAAAACAACACAGAGTTACATATGGGGTAAAAAAAACAAAGTCAAAAATACAATAGAAAATATATATACAGTGTGTGCAAATGTAGCAAGTTATGGAGGTAAGGCAATAAATAGGCTATAGTGCAAAATAATTACAATAGTATTAACACTGGAATGCTAGATGTGCAAGAGATTATGTGCAAATAGAGATACTGGGGTGCAAAAGAGCAAAATAAATAACAATATAGGGATGAGGTAGTTGGGTGGGCTAATTTCAGATGGGCTGTGTACAGGTGCAGTGATCGGTAAGGTGCTCTGACAACTGATGCTTAAAGTTAGTGAGGGAGATAAGAGTCTCCAGCTTCAGAGATTTTTGCAATTCGTTCCAGTCATTGGCAGCAGAGAACTGGAAGGAATGGCGGTCAAAGGAGGTGTTGGCTTTGGGAATGACCAGTGAGATATACCTGCTGGAGCGCAGACTACGTGTGGGTGCTGCTATGGTGATCAATGAGCTAAGATAAGGCGGGGATTTGCCTAGCAGTGATTTATAGATGGCCTGGAGCCAGTGGGTTTGACGACGAACATGTAGTGAGGACCAGCCAACAAGAGCGTACAGGTCACAGTGGTGGGTAGTGTATGGGGCTTTGGAGACAAAACGGATGGCACTGTGATAGACTACATCCAGTTTGCTGAGTAGAGTGTTGGAGGCTATTTTGTAAATTTGTAAATGACATCGCCGAAGTGAAGGATCGTTAGGATAGTCAGTTTTACGAGGGCATGTTTGGCAGCATGAGTGAAGGAGGCTTTGTTGCGAAATAGGAAGCCGATTCTAGATTTAACTTTGGATTGGAGATTCTTTATGTGAGTCTGGAAGGAGAGTTTACAGTCTAACCAGTCTAACCAGACACCTAGGTATTTGTAGTTGTCCACATACTCTAGGTCAGACCCGTCGAGAGTAGTGATTCTAGTCGGGTGGGTGGGTGCCAGCAGCGTTCGATTGAAAAGCATACATTTAGTTTTACTAGTGTTTAAGAGCAGTTGGAGGCTACTGAAGGAGTGTTGTATGGCATTGAAGCTCGTTTGGCGGTTTGTTAACACAGTGTCCAATGAAGGGCCAGATGTATACAAAATGGTGTCGTCTGCGTAGAGGTGGATCTGAGAGTCACCAGCAGCAAGAGCGACATCATTGATATACACGGAGAAAAGTGTCGGCCCAAGAATTGAACCCTGTGGCACCCCCATAGAGACTGCCATAGGTCCAGACAACAGGCCCTCCGATTTGACACACTGAACTCTATCTGAGAAGTAGTTGGTGAACCAGGCGAGGCAGTCATTAGAGAAACCAAGGCTATTTAGTCTGCCAATAAGAATGCGGTGGTTGACAGAGTCGAAAGCCTTGGCCAGGTCGATGAAAACGGCTGCACAGTACTGTCTATTATCAATCGCGGTTATAATATCATTTAGGACCTTGAGCGTGGCTGAAGTGCACCCATGACCAGCTCGGAAACCGGATTGCATAGCGGAGAAGGTACGGTGGTATTCGAAATGGTCGGTGATCTGTTTGTTAACTTGGCTTTCAAATACTTTCGAAAGGCAGGGCAGGATGGATATAGGTCTATAACAGTTTGGATCTAGAGCGTCACCCCCTTTGAAGAGGGGGATGACCGCGGCAGCTTTCCAATCTCTGGGGATCTCAGACGTTATGAAAGAGAGGTTGAACAGACTAGTAATAGGGGTTGCGACAATTTCGGCGGCTAGTTTTAGAAAGAAAGGGTCCAGATTGTCTAGCCCAGCTGATTTGTAGGGGTCCAGATTTTGCAGCTCTTTCAGAACATCAGCTGTCTGAATTTGTGTGAAGGAGAAGCGGGGGGGGGGGCATGGGCAAGTTGCAGCGGAGGGTGCAGAGTTGGTGGCCGGGGTAGTGGTAGCCAGATGGAAAGCATGGCCAGCCGTAGCAAAATGCTTGTTGAAATTCTCGATTATTGTAGATTTATCGGTGGTGATAGTGTTTCCTAGCCTCAGTGCAGTGGGCAACTGGGAGGAGGTGCTCTTATTCTCCATGGACTTTACAGTGTCCCAAAACTTTTTGGAGTTAGTGCTACAGGATGCAAATTTCTGTTTGAAAAAGTTAGCCTTTGCTTTCCTGACTGCTTGTGTATATTGGTTCCTAACTTCCCTGAAAAGTTGCATATCGCGGGGGCTATTTGATGCTAATGCAGTACGCCACAGGATGTTTTTGTGCTGGTCAAGGGCAGTCATGTCTGAGGAGAACCAGGGGCTATATCGGTTCTTAGTTCTGTATTTTTTTGAATGGGGCATGTTTATTTAAGATTGAGAGGAATTACTTTTAAGGAACAACCAGGCATCCTCTACTGACGGAATGAGATCTATATCCATCCAGGATACCTGGGCCAGGTCAATTAGGAAGGCCTGCTCGCTAAAGTGTTTTAGGGAGCGTTTGACAGTGATGAGGGGTGGTCGTTTGACCGCGGACCCGTTATGGACGCAGGCAATAAGGCAGTGATCGCTGAGATCCTGGTTGAAGACAGCTGAGGTGTATTTAGAGGGTATGTTAGTCAGGATGATATCTATGAGGGTACCCATGTTTACGGATTTAGGGTTGTACCTGGTAGGTTCGTTGATTATTTGCGTGAGATTGAGGGCATCTAGTTTGGATTGTAGGATGGCCGGGGTATTAAGCATATCCCAATTTAGGTCACCAAGCAGTACGAACTCTGGGGATAAATGGGGGGCAATCAATTCACATATGGTGTCCAGGGCACAGCTGGGAGCTGAGGGGGGTCTGTAGCAAGCGGCAACAGTGAGAGACTTATTTCTGGAAAGGTGGATTTTTAGAAGTAGAAGCTCAAACTGTTTGGGCACAGACCTGGATAGTATGATAGAGCTCTGCAGGCTATCTCTACAGTAGATTGCAACTCCACCCCCCTTTGGCAGTTCTATCTAGACGGAAAATGTTATAGTTGGGGATGGAAATTTCAGAATTTTTGGTGGCCTTCCTGAGCCAGGATTCAGACACTGCTAGAACATCAGGGTTGGCGGAGTGTGCTAACGCAGTGAATAACTCAAACTTAGGAAGTAGACTTCTGATATTTACGTGCAAGAAACCAAGACTTTTGCGATTACAGAAGTCAGCAAATGATAGCGCCTGGGGAGTAGGAGTGATACTGAGGGCTGCAGGGCCTGGGTTAGCCTCTACATCACCAGAGGAACAGAGGAGGACTAGAATAAGGATACGGCTAAAGGCTTTAAGAACTGGTCTTCTAGTGCGTTGGGTACATAGAATAAAGGGGGCAGATTTCCGGGCGTTGTAGAAAAAATTCAGGCCATTATGTACAGACAAGGATATGGAAGGATATGAGTAAAGTGGAGGTAAACCTAAGCGTTGGGTAACAATGAAAGATATAGCATCACTGGAGGCACCAATTGAGTTGGTCTCCGCGTGTATGGGGGGTGGGACAAAGGAGCTATCTAAAGCAGGTTTAGCTGGGCTGGGGGATCTACAGTGAAATAGTACAATTAGAAATAACCGAAACAACAATAAGCTAACCATGTTTGGGCTGAGGCTAAACATAAACAGGATGTAGTACCGTAAAAAGGAACAGTCCAGCAGACATCAGCTGTATAGCTGAGTTATCATAAGGTCCGGTGAACAGCAATAGGATAGTTCGGAGGCTGCTAAAGCACTAGCGAGTAAGAGGCCACGGCTAGCGTGTGCTAGCGGGCCGGGGCTAGCAGATGGAATCTTCGTGGTCGACGTCGTAACCACATCAGACGATTTCGTCGGCAGACCAGTCGTGTAGGATCGGCGGGGCTCCGTGTCAACACTAGGTGGTCTCGTCCGGTTGACAGAGAGGTAGATAGCCGGGAGATGGGCCTAGCTCAGGATGATTAGCCAGACCACAGCGTCCATTTTGTTGCAGCTAGCTGGTAGCGATGAATCCGGAGTTAAAGGTCCAGTGATTCAGTGATTCCGGCAGAAAAACTGATATGTTCTGGGTCGATAACGCGCTGTGCAGACTGGCCGAATAATAGTCCAGACTAGAGCTGGCTGGTGAGTGGTGCAGGCCACGGACAATGGTGAAAAACCGCTAACGGTAGCTGATAGCAAGTAGCTAGTTAGCTGGCTACTCCCGTCCGGTACGGGAGTAGCCAATAGGGCGGCAGGTGGCTTAGTGGTTAAGAGCGTTGTGCCAGTAACCGAAAGGTCGCTGGTTCTAATCTCCGAGGTGAAAAATCTGTCGATGTGCCCTTGAGCAAGGCACTTAACCCTAATTGCTCCTGTAAGTCGCTCTGGATAAGAGCGTCTGCTAAATAATGTAAATGTAAATGAATGAATGGGGTGAGTGGAACTGACACCCGCGGCAACTCAAAGCAACAGTATACCAACAACACATCAGTGTTCCAGTGTGTCCTACTGTTTAAGCACAATAGGCTCTGGAACAGTATATGTTAACTCTCATTGAGTTCCTGGATGTCAGAACAGGTCTTAACAGTGTCTCTACCCCAGGCTGATAGGGACACCAGGAGTGCACCCTATTCCCTATATAGTGCACTACGTTTGACCAGAGTGCCTGGCACTCTTTTCCCTATAGAGTGCACTGCAAAAGTAGGGAATGGGGTGCCATTTGGGACACAACCCAGGAGACTTCACTAATTCTATTGTACTCTGCTTATGGGTCTCAGAGCAACCCTCTGGTTACGCACCAGCGGCCTGGGTCTCAGGAGAGTTCAGCTGCTGCACTTTGGAGGAAGTTCCTAGTCAGTTGTACAACTGAACGCATTCAACCCTTCTGTATCAGAGAGGTGCGGGGGGGACTTCCTTAATCAACCTCCATGTCATCAGCCCCCGGTTGTTGGGGGTTAATTGCCTTCCTCAAGGGCAGAATGACAGATTTCCACCTTGCTGGCTCGAGGATTCGAACCAGCGACCTTTCGGTTACTGGCCCAACGCTCTTAACCACTAGGCTACCTGCCGCCAACGATGTTCCATATAGTTGGGGAAATGTGTTCAAAGAAATCTCTAAGATAAACCTCTGGCTCTGCTCTAAAGGAAATGTGTTCACAAACCTCTGCTCAGAGTCAGTCGAGCGTACCTCCTACCTCCTACCGCCTACCTCCTACCTCCTACCTCCTACCTCCTATCCCCAAACATCCCTCCCCCTCACCCCAGCAGCACCATGTCCCCCTCACCCCAGCAGTGCCATGTCTCCCTCACCCTTCCTTTACAACAGGCTGCATGTCTCCCTCACCCTTCCTTTCCAACAGGCTGCATGTCTCCCTCCATTACCCCTCTCTCTCTCCCTCACCCTTCCTTTCCAACAGGCTGCATGTCTCCCTCCATTACCCCTCTCTCTCTGCCTCACCCTTCCTTTACAACAGGCTGCATGTCTCCCTCACCCTTCCTTTCCAACAGGCTGCATGTCTCCCTCCATTACCCCTCTCTCTCTGCCTCACCCTTCCTTTCCAACAGGCTGCATGTCTCCCATTACCCCTCTCTCTCTGCCTCACCCTTTCTTTCCAACAGGCTGCATGTCTCCCTCCATAACCCCTCTCTCTCTGCCTCACCCTTCCTTTCCAACAGGCTGCATGTCTCCCTCCATTACCCCTCTCTCTCTGCCTCACCCTTCCTTTCCAAAAGGCTGCATGTCTCCCTCCATTACCCCTCTCTCTCTGCCTCACCCTTCCTTTCCAACAGGCTGCATGTCTCCCTCCATAACCCCTCTCTCTCTGCCTCACCCTTCCTTTCCAACAGGCTGCATGTCTCCCTCCATAACCCCTCTCTCTCTGCCTCACCCTTCCTTTCCAACAGGCTGCATGTCTCCCATTACCCCTCTCTCTCTGCCTCACCCTTCCTTTCCAACAGGCTGCATGTCTCCCTCACCCTTCCTTTCCAACAGGCTGCATGTCTCCCTCCATTACCCCTCTCTCTCTCCCTCACCCTTCCTTTCCAACAGGCTGCATGTCTCCCTCCATTACCCCTCTCTCTCTCCCTCACCCTTCCTTTCCAACAGGCTGCATGTCTCCCTCCATTACCCCTCTCTCTCTCCCTCACCCTTCCTTTCCAACAGGCTGCATGTCTCCCTCCATTACCCCTCTCTCTCTCCCTCACCCTTCCTTTCCAACAGGCTGCATGTCTCCCATTACCCCTCTCTCTCTGCCTCACCCTTCCTTTCCAACAGGCTGCATGTCTCCCTCACCCTTCCTTTCCAACAGGCTGCATGTCTCCCTCCATTACCCCTCTCTCTCTGCCTCACCCTTCCTTTCCAACAGGCTGCATGTCTCCCTCCATTACCCCTCTCTCTCTGCCTCACCCTTCCTTTCCAACAGGCTGCATGTCTCCCTCACCCTTCCTTTCCAACAGGCAGCATGTCTCCCTCCATTACCCCTCTCTCTCTGCCTCACCCTTCCTTTCCAACAGGCTGCATGTCTCCCTCCATAACCCCTCTCTCTCTGCCTCACCCTTCCTTTCCAACAGGCTGCATGTCTCCCTCCATTACCCCTCTCTCTCTGCCTCACCCTTCCTTTCCAACAGGCAGCATGTCTCCCTCCATTACCCCTCTCTCTCACCCGGCACTGACCTGTAGCTTTATGCTCTGTTGGCATCAGTAGGATCCAGGGAAGCTTCCTCTCTGAGGCTAGGACCTGGAGAGCTGTATGGGTGTAGAGGGCATAGTGAAGTTGTTGTAGTGTAGAGGGCATAGTGAAGGTGTTGTAGTGTAGAGGGCATAGTGAAGGTGTTGTAGTGTAGAGGGCATAGTGAGGGCATAGTGAAGGTGTTGTAGTGTAGAGGGCATAGTGAAGTTGTTGTAGTGTAGAGGGCATAGTGAAGGTGTTGTATTGTAGAGGGCATAGTGAAGGTGTTTTAGTGTAGAGGGCATAGTGAAGGTGTTGTAGTGTAGAGGGCATAGTGAAGGTGTTGTAGTGTAGAGGGCATAGTGAAGGTGTTGTAGTGTAGAGGGCATCGTGAAGGTGTTGTAGTGTAGAGGGCATAGTGAAGGTCTTGTAGTGTAGAGGGCATAGTGAAGGTGTTGTAGTGTAGAGGGCATAGTGAAGGTGTTGTAGTGTAGAGGGCATAGTGAAGGTGTTGTAGTGTAGAGGGCATAGTGAAGGTGTTGTAGTGTAGAGGGCATAGTGAGGGCATAGTGAAGGTGTTGTAGTGTAGAGGGCATAGTGAGGGCATAGTGAAGGTGTTGTAGTGTAGAGGGCATAGTGAAGGTGTTGTAGTGTAGAGGGCATAGTGAAGGTGTTGTAGTCTAGAGGGCATAGTGAAGGTGTTGTAGTGTAGAGGGCATAGTGAAGGTGTTGTAGTGTAGAGGGCATAGTGAAGGTGTTGTAGTCTAGAGGGCATAGTGAGGGCATAGTGAAGGTGTTGTAGTGTAGAGGGCATAGTGAAGGTGTTGTAGTGTAGAGGGCATAGTGAAGGTGTTGTAGTCTAGAGGGCATAGTGAAGGTGTTGTAGTGTAGAGGGCATAGTGAAGGTGTTGTAGTCTAGAGGGCATAGTGAAGGTGTTGTAGTGTAGAGGGCATAGTGAAGGTGTTGTAGTCTAGAGGGCATAGTGAAGGTGTTGTAGTGTAGAGGGCATAGTGAAGGTGTTGTAGTGTAGAGGGCATAGTGAAGGTGTTGTAGTCTAGAGGGCATAGTGAAGGTGTTGTAGTCTAGAGGGCATAATGAAGTTGTTTTACGTATGAGTGAGCTTACAATGGCATTCAATACTAACATGGTTAATCTGTTTAATTTGGAAGCAAACAAATATAATGATTTACTATGTAAATGTTAAGTCTAAACATTAGCTGAGACTAATTGAAATGGAAACCCCACAACAGTGCTGGATGCATCCAACCCCCACTAACCTCCCTGTCATTGGCCTGATGACCCCAGTGCCCCTGCATAGTTAATAACCCCACAGACATACCATGGTCTGGTGTGACCTGGTCCAGGACAGAGGCTAGGGCAGGCTGGTCCTCAGTGGCAGCCATATTGGTAGGGTCCAACAGGGACATTTGTATAACCTCACCATCAGGACCCAAGATCAAGGTGCCCAGGGATCTGCCTGTCTGCTGCTGCCACTCTGAAAACACACAGAGGCTGCGTCTGAAATAATAATATAATATGCCATTTAGCAGACACTTTTATCCAAAGCGACGTACAGTCATGCGTGCAAATTTTTTTTTTGTGTATGGGTGGTCCCAGGGATCGAACCCACTACCCTGGCGTTACAAGCGCCGTGCTCTACCAGCTGAGCTGAAATGGCACCCTATTCAATACTTTTGACCAGAATATGGTGCCAATGGGCCCTGGTCAAAAGTAGTGCACCATATAGGGAATAGGGTGCCTTTTGGAACACACTCAAACGTTGGTTTACCTAACTGAGCATCTAGAATGGCCTTATCAACATACCAGAGATCTACTGAACACAGAGTCCTGTGATATGGGCATCTTACCCCTGAGCTCCAGGGGTAGGCTTCCTCTGACCATGGCCCTCCCAGGATCGGAGGGGTCCCAGGGGGCATGGACGTCAGATCTGTCTTTGTAGATGGCCATGGAGCTCTGTTTGCCTGGGCCTCTCAGCCGACCAGCCAGGGGGGCAAATACAGCCAGGGGGACAGCATGCTCTGGAGGAGGAATGGAAGTATCAGAATAGTGAAAGAAAGATGGATCCCTGCACACTGTTGAATGCTCCTGCAGTTTTATTGAGTGCAACGTTTTTACCTGAAGGTCATAGTGAAGCCTTATGGTATGCCACAGAACAGAGCCCTATACTACATAGCTGGTGCCACAGAACAGAGCCCTATACTACATAGCTGGTGCCACAGAACAGAGCCCTATACTACATAGCTGGTGCCACAGAACAGAACTCTATACTACATAGCTGGTGCCACAGAACAGAGCTCTATACTACATAGCTGGTGCCACAGAACAGAGCCCTATACTACATAGCTGGTGCCACAGAACAGAGCCCTATACTACATAGCTGGTGCCACAGAACAGAGCCCTATACTACATAGCTGGTGCCACAGAACAGAACTCTATACTACATAGCTGGTGCCACAGAACAGAGCTCTATACTACATAGCTGGTGCCACAGAACAGAGCCCTATACTACATAGCTGGTGCCACAGAACAGAGCCCTATACTACATAGCTGGTGCCACAGAACAGAGCCCTATACTACATAGCTGGTGCCACAGAACAGAGCCCTATACTACATAGCTGGTGCCACAGAACAGAGCCCTATACTACATAGCTGGTGCCACAGAACAGAGCCCTATACTACATAGCTGGTGCCACAGAACAGAGCCCTATACTACATAGCTGGTGCCACAGAACAGAGCTCTATACTACATAGCTGGTTTAAGGAGTTAGTCAGGTAACTTTGGTCAACGCTGAGTTCAACTCAGGATAACCGGTACCATGAAAGTGGCTCATCTTTTAGCCAGGTACATTTCTATGGCAACGAATCCTTCAGAACTAACCTGCTCCGGGGAAGGCTAACTCAGGGCTAACTCCATTCGTGCTGAATTAAGTATACGAGTCGCGAGCTGAGGACCAATGAAATCAGATTTCTTCCCTCTCGCAAAGATTGTGACATCATCCCCTTCATTTGAGGAAGACAATTGATTCAATATTTTATTAATCAAATGTTTTTTTTGTGTTATTATTATAATTATTTCTATCACATTAAACATTTAGTAACGACAGAATGCGTTTGAAACTTCACACACAATAAAATAAGAGGTAAAGATTACTTCACCAGGCTTTGCCTAGCCTGGATACCAGTCTGTATCTGGGTAAATTACTTTCCATAGCCTGGATGCCAGTCTGTTTCTAGGTAATTGACTTACCCTAGCTTGTTAGCCAGTTTGATTCTGGATAAATGACTCTCCCTAGACTGGATTCCAGTCTGTTTCTGTTTAACTGACTTTCCCTAGCCTGGATTCCAGTCTGTTTCTGGGTAAATTTCTTTACCAGGCTCTCCCTAGCCTGGATGCCAGTCTACTTTTGTGTAACTCACCTTCCCTAGCCTGGATAACAGTCTGTTTCTGGGTAACTGACTTTCCCTAGCGCGTTGTCGGGTGAGGTCGTCGGGTAAGCTTGGCTTTATACATAGTTTGGGCTTTGTCGAGTAAAGCTTAAACTATGTATTTAGATTGTAGTTAGGTATTGTAGGTAGTTATCGTGGGTTGTTGTATGTAATTATTGTACGTTAGTATTGTATTCGGCTGAGCCCGGTGTAGCACGAAGCTAGCTGGCTAACCCACTACCTAGCGCGTAGCTACTGGCAACTATTAGCAATGGTATAGTTGTTTCACGCCTGAGAGTGCCTGTAATTACGCCAGCTGGCTGCCTACAATAATTACATACAATAATGCCTACCATTCAGCTGTTTTCTAACCTCATTGTCTGAACCGTTAACGTTAGGTAGCAAGTGGCTACTGTGCTTGAAATTTAGCTAGCTTGTTGCTACCTGGATAGCAACTAGTAAACAATAGCTGGAACGACCTGGCGAACAGACGCGAACTGGCTGAGTCAATTCAGTGGCTAGCTTTGCACTTGGCTAGCTAACAGTAGCTGCTAGGGGTAAGTCATGACCTACATTTGTGTTTTGTTTTTACATATTGGTAGCCAGAGTCGTTCAAGGGAATTCGGGACATGGGTGACTAGTTAACGTTAGCTTGGCTCTCTCTGTGTGTTCGTGCCGTGAAAGGAGGGGTTTCTTCTTTGTCTGAAAGCAATGGCTAGCTAGTATGCTAACTATTCTAGCTAACTAACTGGCTGAATAAGTTGACGACGGACTCGCTCAAGCGGTCTAACACACAACGTTAGACACGGACACGAACGATCTGCTTGGCGTGTTGATACACTTGCCTCCTGAGTGGCGCAGTGGTCTAAGGCAATCCAGGCTCTGTCGCAGCCGGCCGCGACCAGGAGTCTCATGGGCGGCGCACAATTGGCCCAGCGTCGTCCAGGGTAGGGGAGGGAATGGCCGGCAGGGATGTAGCTCAAAAAAATAAATATGTATTCACTAAAACTGTAAGTCGCTCTGGATAAGAGCGTCTGCTAAATGACTAAAATGTAAATGTAATGTAAAATGGTGGTTTGTTGTGGCCGAGTATTGGTGCTAAACCGTGTTGTTGGAGTCCGGCATGCTAGCTGGCTGTGGCGTCTTATGACTAGGTGCCCTGGATGATTTTCACGGAAGAATACTGTACCTAGTTAGCTAGCTGAATAAACTAAGTTAGTCTATTCCTAGAAAACATTGAACCGCTGTAGTTTACAACAATTATAGTTTCTGAGGTGGAAGTTGGGTGAGTTATATTTGGGTGTTGTGGTGAGGGAGGCCTCGCTCTCTCCTTTCCCAGATGTTTAGTTCATTTCATTCCGATCTCCTTTGCATTATTGTAGCCATTTTCTGCAGCCTGTCAACTATGCCTCTGCCTATCCCTGTTCTCTCCTCTCCGCACAGGCTATACAAACGCCTCACACCGCGTGGCTGCTGCCTCTCTAACCTAGTGGTCCCTGCACGCACCACCCACGTGGAGTTCCAGGTCTCAGGCAGCCTCTGGAACTGCCGTTCTGCTGCAACAAGGCAGAGTGCATCTCAGCCTATGCTACCCTCCAGTCCCTCGACTTCTTGGCGCTGACGGAAACATGGATTACCACTGAAAACACTGCTACTCCTACTGCTCTCTCCTCATCTGACCATGTGTTCTCGCATACCCTGAGAGCATCTGGTCAGCGGGGTGGTGGCACAGGAATCCTCATCTCTCCCAAATGGACATTCTCTATTTTTCCCCTGACCCATCTGTCTATCTCCTCATTTGAATTCCATGCTGTCACAATCACTAGCCCATTTAAGCTTAATATCCTTGTCATCTATCGCCCTCCAGGTTCCCTTGGAGAGTTCATCAATGAGCTTGACGCCTTGATAAGTTCCTTTCCTGAGGATGGCTCACCCCTCACAGTTCTGGGGGACTTCAACCTCCCTACGTCTACCTTTGACTCATTTCTCTCTGCCTCCTTCTTTCCACTCCTCTCCTCTTTTGACCTCACCCTCTCACCATCCCCCCCTACTCACAAGGCAGGCAATACGCTTGACCTCATCTTTACTAGATGCTGTTCTTCTACTAATCTCACTGCAACTCCCCTCCATGTCTCCAACCACTACTTTGTATCCTTTTCTCTCTCGCTCTCCTCCAACACTACTCACTCTGCCCCTACTCAGATGGTAATGCGCCGTCGCAACCTTCGCTCTCTCTCTCCCGCTACTCTCTCCTCTTCCATCCTATAATCTCTTCCCTCTGCTCAATCCTTCTCCCTCCAATCTCCTGATTCTGCCTCCTCAACCCTCCTCTCCTCCCTTTCTGCATCATTTGACTCTCTATGTCCCCTATCCTCCCGGCCGGCTCGGTCCTCCCCTCCAGCTCCGTGGCTTGATGACTCATTGCGAGCTCACAGAACAGGGCTCCGGGCAGCCGAGCGGAAATGGAAGAAAACTAGATCATCATCTTTTCACTCCCTCCTCTCTACATTTTCTTCATCTGTTTCTGCTGCTAAGGCCACTTTCTACCACTCTAAATTCCAAGCATCTGCCTCTAACCCTAGGAAGCTCTTTGCCACCTTCTCTTCCCTGCTGACCCTCCCCCTCTCTGTGGATGACTTCGTCAACCATTTTGAAAAGAAGGTTGACGACATCCGATCCTCGTTTGTTAAGTCAAATGACACTGCTGGTCCTGCTCACACTGCCCTACCCTATGCTTTGACTTATTTCTCCCCTCTCTCTCCAGATAAAATCTTGCGACTTGTGATGGCCGGCCGCCCAACAACCTGCCCGCTTGACCCTATCCCCTCCTCTCTTCTCCAGACCATCTCCGGTGACCTTCTCCCTTACCTCACCTCGCTGATCAACTCATCCTTGACCGCGGGCTATGTCCCTTCCGTCTTCAAGAGAGCGAGAGTTGCACCCCTTCTCAAAAAACCAACACTCAATCCCTCTGATGTCAACAACTACAGACCAGTATCCCTTCTTTCTTTTCTCTTCAAAACTATTGAGCGTGCAGTCTTTAGCCAACTCTCTTGCTATCTCTCTCAGAATGACCTTCTTGATCCAAACCAGTCAGGTTTCAAGACTGGTCATTCAAATGAGACTGCTCTTCTCTGTGTCACGGAGGCTCTCCGCACTGCTAAAGCTAACTCTCTCTCCTCTGCTCTTATCCTTCTAGACCTGTCTGCTGCCTTTGATACTGTGAACCATCAGATCCTCCTCTCCACCCTCTCCGAGCTGGGCATCTCCGGCGCGGCTCACTCTTGGATTGTGTCCTACCTGACCGGTCGCTCCTACCAAGTGGCGTGGCGAGAAGCTGTCTCCGCACCACGTGCTCTCACCACTGGTGTCCCCCAGGGCTCAGTTCTAGGCCCTCTCCTATTCTCACTATACACCAAGTCACTTGGCTCTGTCATATCCTCACATGGCCTCTCCTATCATTGCTACGCAGACGACACACAACTAATCTTCTCCTTTCCCCCTTCTGATAACCAGGTGGCGAATCGCATCTCTGCATGTCTGGCAGACATATCAGTATGGATGACAGATCACCACCTCAAGCTGAACCTTGGCAAGACGGAGCTGCTCTTCCATCACGGTTGACAACTCCGTTGTGTCCTCCTCCCAGAGTGCGAAGAGCCTTGGCGTGACCCTGGACAACACCCTGCCGTTCTCCGCTAACATCAAGGCGGTGACCCGATCCTGTAGGTTCATGTTCTACAACATTCGGAGAGTACGACCCTGCCTTACACAGGAAGCGGCACAGGTCCTAATCCAGGCACTCGTCATCTCCCGTCTGGATTACTGCAACTCGCTGTTGGCTGGGCTCCCTGCCTGTGCCATTAAACCCCTACAACTCATCCAGAATGCTGCAGCCCGTCTGGTGTTCAACCTTCCCAAGTTCTCTCACGTCACCCCGCTCCTCCGCACACAACACTGGCTTCCAGTTGAAGCTCGCATCTGCTACAAGACCATGGTGCTTGCCTATGGAGCTGTGAGGGGAACGGCACCTCCGTACCTTCAGGCTCTGATCAGTCCCTACACCCAAACGAGGGCATTGCGTTCATCCACCTCTGGCCTGCTGGCTCCCCTACCTCTGCTGAAGCACAGTTCCCGCTCAGCCCAGTCAAAACTGTTCGCTGCCCTGGCACCCCAATGGTGGAACAAGCTCCCTCACGACGCCAGGACAGCGGAGTCACTCACCACCTTCCGGAGACATTTGAAACCCCACCTCTTTAAGGAACACCTGGGATAGGATAAAGTAATCCTTCTAACACCCCCCTTACCCCACCAAAAAAAAAAAAATTGTAAAGTAGTTATCCCACTGGCTATAAGGTGAATGCACCAATTTGTAAGTCGCTCTGGACAAGCGCGTCTGCTAAATGACGTAAATGTAAATGTATGCTTGTCTGCTTCTGGGTCACTGACTTTCCCTGGGCTGATTGCCAGTCTGTTTCTGGGTAACTTCCTTCATCAGGCTTTCCCTAGCCTGGATTCCAGTCTGTTTCTGTTTAACTGACTCTCACTTCCTTGGATACCAGTCTGTTTCTGGGTAAAGGACTTTCCCTAGCCTGGATTCCAGTCTTTCGCTAGCCAGTTTGCCAGTCTGTTTCTGGGTGACTTCCTTCATCAGGCTTTCCCTAGCCTGGTAACAGTCTGTTTCTGGGTAAAGGGCTTTCCCTAGCCTGGATTCCAGTCTGTTTCTGATAACTGACTCTCACTTCCTTGGATACCAGTCTGCTTCTGGGTCACTGACTTTCCCTAGCCTGGATACCAGTCTGTGTTTTGTGAAACTGACTTTCCCTAGACTGGATGCCAGTCTGTGTTTTGTGAAACTGACTTTCCCTAGACTGGATGCCAGTCTGTTTCTGGCTAACTGACTTTCCCTAGACTGGATCAAATCAAATCAAATTGTATTGGCCACATGCGCCGAATACAACAGGTTTAGACATTACAGTGAAATGCTTACTTACAGCCCTTAACCAAGCCTGTTTGCCAGTCTGTTTCTGGATAAATGACTTCCCTAGCCTGGATGCCAGTCTGTTTCTCTGTAACTTCCTTCACCTGACTTTCCATAGCCTGGATTCCAGTCTGTTTCTCTGTAACTTCCTTCACCTGACTTTCCATAGCCTGGATTCCAGTCTGTTTCTCTGTAACTTCCTTCACCTGACTTTCCATAGCCTGGATTCCAGTCTGTTTCTCTGTAACTTCCTTCACCTGACTTTCCATAGCCTGGATTCCAGTCTGTTTCTCTGTAACTTCCTTCACCTGACTTTCCATAGCCTGGATTCCAGTCTGTTTCTCTGTAACTTCCTTCACCTGACTTTCCATAGCCTGGATTCCAGTCTGTTTCTCTGTGACTTCCTTCACCTGACTTTCCATAGCCTGGATTCCAGTCTGTTTCTCTGTAACTTCCTTCACCTGACTTTCCATAGCCTGGATTCCAGTCTGTTTCTCTGTAACTTCCTTCACCTGACTTTCCATAGCCTGGATTCCAGTCTGTTTCTCTGTAACTTCCTTCACCTGACTTTCCATAGCCTGGATTCCAGTCTGTTTCTCTGTAACTTCCTTCACCTGACTTTCCATAGCCTGGATTCCAGTCTGTTTCTCTGTAACTTCCTTCACCTGACTCTCCCTAGCCTGGATGCCAGTCTGTTTCTGGTTAACTGACTTTCTGTAGCCTGGATGCCAGTATGTTTCTGGGTAACTTACTTCATTAGTCTTACTCTAGCCTGGATACCAGTCTGTTTCTGCTCTCTTACCAATTTACCAACTCCATTTAGTTTCTTAAGGAATTGCCATACCAACTCAATGCTTGGTTTGACAATGACAGCAATGGAGTTGGCAAGAGCACAAACAGATCTGGGACCAGGCTTTCCCCTCAGCCCAATCACCAGTACATAGTAAATCTCCCTATCTGGGGATTTGAGCAGAAATCCATCTGCCATTGGAATCTGAAACATTCTTTCCATTTCATCTCAGGTGATCTGAATACCTTCCCCAGGCTCAAGTAGGGAGAGACCGTCCTGCTCAGGCCCTGTCTGCTTAGAGCCTTTCTCAGGGAGACCCCTTCCTCTTCCTCCTCCTCCTCCTCCTCCTCCTCCCCCTCTTCTAGTGCTCTCTCTTTTGTGTATCATCTCTCCACAGTCAGGCTCCCCTCTGTCCTCCTCTGATTGCTTGTGGTGGACACCAACTGAGAGACACAGAAGAGACCGACAAGACAATAGGATGAAGATCGTTAGTGTAAAATATAATGTGTTTTCAATGACTTACGTAGTTAAATAATACAATAAATAAGAATGTCCTAGTAGGTATTAGTCAGCATGTTAAACATTAATACACAGGGGAAATAAAGATACCTGTCTGCATCTCCTCCTCTTCTATATGGGGTAGCAGCACTGACAGCAACAGCCTCCTGGGTCCTGGCTTCTCTGGATGGGCTTGGGGCTCTAGGTGGGTCTGGGTCAACCTCTCTGGCTGGGTCTGGGCTGGACCCTCTGAGCTGACGTAAGCCTCATGTATGAGTGGCAGGAACTGCTCTGAGTCTCTCCTCCCCCCCAGCCCACCTGGACTCCTTGGTTTCTGCCATATAAGGATTTAGAATTACTATGTTGTAATTCTATGAAGCTCAAAGCTGGTGTCATTAGAACGCCTTACTTACCCTCCCACCACTGTCCCTCTCCGGGTCCACACTGACCAGTGAGCCAGAAAAAACGGGAGGGAAATGAAATCTGGAGACGCTGGGGTCTGAGGATGTGTTGTCCTTCGCACTGCCTTGTTTCACTGACCAAAGAAACAAAACAAGTTGGAATTTGACTCTGTGATACACATGCACACTCACAATCATTCTTAATTCTTCACAACTGAACTGAAGAATGTGAAGGAAGGTGAATATATGAAGGAAGGTGAACTCACGTTTCCGTCCCTGCTGGGCCCCACCCAGGTAACCACCATAGTAGTTGATGTGTGATAGCTGGCTGCTTCTCCAGGAGGAATCTACTGAAGCCGTCTTCAGACTGCAGGGTCTCTCTCCTCTCTGTAGAGGCCAGGGTCTCTCTCCTCTCTGTAGAGGCCAGGGTCTCTCTCCTCTCTGTAGAGGCCAGGGTCTCTCTCCTCTCTGTAGAGGCCAGGGTCTCTCTCCTCTCTGTAGAGGCCAGGGTCTCTCTCCTCTCTGTAGAGGCCAGGGTCTCTCTCCTCCAACATCCTCACAGTCTTTCACACTAAATCGTTATAATTTATTCAACTTCTGTAGCGCTTTTCATAACAGAAAGAAATCTCAAAGCAATATGTCATGCAAACGTGCAATATATCATGAGTAGCCAAGCTATAGCTAACTATACTGAACAAAATTATAAACGCAACAAAGTGTAAAGTGTTGGTCCCATTTTTCATGAGCTGAAATAAAAGATCCCAGAAATGTTCCACATGCACAAAAAGCTTATTTCTCTAAAATTTTGTGCACAAATTTGTTTACATCTCTGTTATTGAGCATTTCTCCAGGGCCAAGATAATCCATCCATCTAACAGGCATGGCATATCAAGAAGCTGATTAAACAGCATGATCATTACACAGGTGGACCTTGTGCTGTGGGCAATAAAAGGCCATGTCCAACAGAGCTGTTGCCAGGGATTTTAATGTTCATTTCTCTACCATAAGCCGCCTACAACGTCATTTGAAAGAATTTGGCAGTACATCCTACCGTCATCACAACCGCAGACCACGTGTAACCACGCCAGCCCAGGACCTCCACATCCGGCTTTTTCACCTGCGGGATTGTCTGAGGAGGGGTAGGTGGGGGGGGTGCTGAGGAGTATTTCTGTCTGTAATAAAGCCCTTTTGTGGGGAAAAACGTATTCTGATTTGTATTTGTATTTATTATAGATCCCCATTAGTTCCTGCCAAGGCAGCAGCTACTCTTCCTGGGGTTTATTATGGATCCCCATTAGTTCCTGCCAAGGCAGCAGCTACTCTTCCTGTGGTTTATTATGGATCCCCATTAGTTCCTGTCAAAGCAGCAGCTACTCTTCCTGGGGTTTATTATGGATCCCCATTAGTTCCTGCCAAGGCAGCAGCTACTCTTCCTGGGGTTTATTATGGATCCCCATTAGTTCCTGTCAAAGCAGCAGCTACTCTTCCTGGGGTTTATTAGGGATCCCCATTAGTTCCTGCCAAGGCAGCAGCTACTCTTCCTGGGGTTTATTATGGATCCCCATTAGTTCCTGCCAAAGCAGCAGCTACTCTTCCTGGGGTTTATTATGGATCCCCATTAGTTCCTGCCAAGGCAGCAGCTACTCTTCCTGGGGTTTATTATGGATCCCCATTAGTTCCTGCCAAGGCAGCAGCTACTCTTCCTGGGGTTTATTAGGGATCCCCATTAGTTCCTCCCAAGGCAGCAGCTACTCTTCCTGGGGTTTATTAGGGATCCCCATTAGTTCCTGCCAAGGCAGCAGCTACTCTTCCTGGGGTTTATTAGGGATCCCCATTAGTTCCTGCCAAGGCAGCAGCTACTCTTCCTGGGGTTTATTAGGGATCCCCATTAGTTCCTGCCAAGGCAGCAGCTACTCTTCCTGGGGTTTATTAGGGATCCCCATTAGTTCCTGCCAAGGCAGCAGCTACTCTTCCTGGGGTTTATTAGGGATCGCCATTAGTTCCTGCCAAGGCAGCAGCTACTCTTCCTGGGGTTTATTAGGGATCCCCATTAGTTCCTGCCAAGGCAGCAGCTACTCTTCCTGGGGTTTATTAGGGATCCCCATTAGTTCCTGCCAAGGCAGCAGCTACTCTTCCTGGGGTTTATTAGGGATCCCCATTAGTTCCTGCCAAGGCAGCAGCTACTCTTCCTGGGGTTTATTATGGATCCCCATTAGTTCCTGCCAAGGCAGCAGCTACTCTTCCTGGGGTTTATTAGGGATCCCCATTAGTTCCTGCCAAGGCAGCAGCTACTCTTCCTGGGGTTTATTATGGATCCCCATTAGTTCCTGCCAAGGCAGCAGCTACTCTTCCTGGGGTTTATTAGGGATCCCCCTTAGTTCCTGCCAAGGCAGCAGCTACTCTTCCTGGGGTTTATTATGGATCTCCATTAGTTCCTGCCAAGGCAGCAGCTACTCTCCCTGGGGTTTATTATGGATCCCCATTAGTTCCTGCTAAGGCAGCAGCTACTCTTCCTGGGGTTTATTATGGATCCCCATTAGTTCCTGCCAAAGCAGCAGCTACTCTTCCTGGTGTTTATTATGGATCCCCATTAGTTCCTGCCAAGGCAGCAGCTACTCTTCCTGGGGTTTATTATGGATCCCCATTAGTTCCTGCCAAGGCAGCAGCTACTCTCCCTGGGGTTTATTATGGATCCCCATTAGTTCCTGCCAAGGCAGCAGCTACTCTTCCTTGGGTCCAAACACATTAAGGCACTTGCATTACACATAAAACCAAAGATAAAACAGGACATCATAGAACACTGTCACACCTCCAAATATCCACACCACAAAATGTATAATACCACTATACAACAATATTACAATGTGCGTGTGTGTAGAGTGTGCGTGTGCTTGTGGGGTATGCATGGGTGTCCGAGCTGTGTGCTAGTAGTTTAAACAGACAGCTCGGTACATTCAGCTTGTCAAAACCTCTTACAAAAACAAGTAATGATAAAGTCAATCTTTCCTCCACTTTAAGTCCCTTTTTGTGGCACCTGACCACACGACTGAACAGTAGTCCAGGTGCGACAAAACTAGGGCCTGTAGGACCTGCCTTGTTGATAGTGCTGTTAAGAAGGTTGAGCAGCGCTTTATTATGGACAGACTTCTCCCCATCTTAGCTACTGTTGTATCAACATGTTTTGACCATGACAGTTTACAATCCAGGGTTACTCCAAACAGTTTAGTCACCTCAACTTGCTAAATGTCCTCACTATTCATTGCAAGACTTAGTTGAGGTTTAGGGTTTAGTGAATGTGTCCCAAATACAATGCTTTAAGTTTTTGAAATATTTAGGACTAACTTCTTCCTTGCCACCCATTCTGAAACAAACGGCAGCCCTTTGTTAAGTGTTGCAGTCATTTCAGTCGCTGTAGTAGCTGACGTGTATAGTGTTGAGTCATCCGCATACATAGACACACTGGCTTTACTCAAAGACAGTGGCATGTTGTTAGTAAAGATTTAAAAAAGTAATGGGCCTAGACAGCTGCTCTGGGGAATTCCTGATTCTACCTGGATTATGTTGGAGAGGCTTCCATTAAAGAACACCCTCTGTGTTCTGTTAGACAGGTAACTCTTTATCCACAATATAGCAGGGAGTGTAAAGCCATAACACATACGTTTTTCCAGCAGCAGACGATGATTGATAATGTCAAAAGCCGCACTGAAGTCTAACAAAACAGCCACCACAATATTTTTATCATCAATTTCTCTCAGCCAATCATCAGTCATTTGTGTAAGTGCTGTGTTTGTTGAATGTCTTTTCCTATAAGCGTGCTGAAAGTCTGTTGTCAATTTGTTTACAGTAAAATAGCATTGTATCTGTTCAAACACAATTTTTTCAAAAAGTTTACTAAGGGTTGGTAACAGGTTGATTGGTTGGCTATTTGAGCCAGTAAAGGGGACTTTACTATTCTTAGGTAGCGGAATGACTTTTGCTTCCCTTCAGGCCTGAGGGCACACACTTTCTAGTAGGCGTAAATTGAAGATATGGCAAATAGGAGTGGCAATATCATCCGCTATTATCCTCAGTAATTTTACATAGACAACAACAAATAATTTCACTTCTTCCATACATACTTTACGGAATTCAAAATTACAATGCTTGTCTTTCATAATTTGATCAGTTGTACTTGGATGTATAGTGTCAGCGTTTGTTGCTGGCATGTCATGCCTAAGTTTGCTAATCTTGCCAATGAAAAAATCATCAAAGTAGTTGGCAATATCAGTGGGTTTTGTGATGAATGAGCCATCTGATTCAAGAAATGATGGAGCTGAGTTTGCCTTTTTGCCCAAAATATCATTTAAAGTGCTCCAAAGCTTTTTACTATCATTCTTTATGTCATTTATCTTTGTTTCATAGTGTAGTTTCTTCTTCTTTTTATTCAGTTTAGTCACATGATTTCTCAATTTGCAGTACGTTTGCCAATCGGTTGTGCAGCCAAATTATTTGCCATTCCTTTTGCCTCATCCAACAACATAAGAATCATTCATTACATCTTCAACATAGGAATCACTACAAAACGTATTGTATGACCTCTTATACACTATATTAGGCCCAGCCTTTGGAATTTAGGTTTTCCTAGATCTGGCTACTATATTGTGATCACTACGTCCAATGGATCTGGATACTGCTTTAAAGCACATTTCTGTAGCATTAGTAAAGATGTGATCAATACGTGTTGATGATTTAATTCCTGTGCTGTTTGTAACTATCCTGGTAGGTTGACTGATAACCTAACCAGGTTGCAGGCACTGGTTACAGTTTTAAGCTTTCTCTTGAGTGGGCAGCCTGATGAAAGCCTGCCAATATTTAAATCATCCAGCAAATATACCTCTCTGTTGATATCAAATACATTTGGTTCTCCACCTTTGACATTTCTGTCTTTTCTGTAGATCTTATAACCATGTATAGCAACCATTGTATCATCAAAGGTATTACAGTGGGGGGGAAAAGTATTTAGTCAGCCACCAATTGTGCAAGTTCTCCCACTTAAAAAGATGAGAGAGGCCTGTAATTTTCATCATAGGTACACGTCAACTAGAACAGACAAAATGAGAAAAAAAATCCAGAAAATCACATTGTAGGATTTTTAATGAATTTATTTGCAAATTATGGTGGAAAATAAGTATTTGGTCAATAACAAAAGTTTCTCAATACTTTGTTATATACCCTTTGTTGGCAATGACACAGGTCAAACGTTCTCTGTAAGTCTTCACAAGGTTTTCACACACTGTTGCTGGTATTTTGGCCCATTCCTCCATGCAGATCTCCTCTAGAGCAGTGATGTTTTGGGGCTGTCGCTGGGCAACACGGACTTTCAACTCCCTCCAAAGATTTTCTATGGGGTTGAGATCTGGAGACTGGCTAGGCCACTCCAGGACCTTGAAATGCTTCTTACGAAGCCACTCCTTCGTTGCCCGGGCGGTGTGTTTGGGATCCTTGTCATGCTGAAAGACCCAGCCACGTTTCATCTTCAATGCCCTTGCTGATGGAAGGAGGTTTTCACTCAAAATCTCACGATACATGGCCCCATTCATTCTTTCCTTTACACGGATCAGTCGTCCTGGTCCCTTTGCAGAAAAACAGCCCCAAAGCATGATGTTTCCACCCCCATGCTTCACAGTAGGTATGGTGTTCTTTGGATGCAACTCAGCATTCTTTGTCCTTCAAACACGACGAGTTGAGTTTTTACCAAAAAGTTCTATTTTGGTTTCATCTGACCATATGACATTCTCCCAATCCTCTTCTGGATCATCCAAATGCACTCTAGCAAACTTCAGACGGGCCTGGACATGTATTGGCTTAAGCAGGGGGACACGTCTGGCACTGCAGGATTTGAGTCCCTGGCGGCGTAGTGTGTTATTGATGGTAGGCTTTGTTACTTTGGTCCCAGCTCTCTGCAGGTCATTCACTAGGTCCCCCGTGTGGTTCTGGGATTTTTGCTCACCGTTCTTGTGATCATTTTGACCCCACGGGGTGAGATCTTGCGTGGAGCCCCAGATCGAGGGAGATTATCAGTGGTCTTGTATGTCTTCCATTTCCTAATAATTGCTCCCACAGTTGATTTCTTCAAACCAAGCTGCTTACCTATTGCAGATTCAGTCTTCCCAGCCTGGTGCAGGTCTACAATTTTGTTTCTGGTGTCCTTTGACAGCTCATTGGTCTTGGCCATAGTGGAGTTTGGAGTGTGACAGTTTGAGGTTGTGGACAGGTGTCTTTTATACTGATAACAAGTTCAAACAGGTGCCATTAATACAGGTAACGAGTGGAGGACAGAGGAGCCTCTTAAAGAAGAAGTTACAGGTCTGTGAGAGCCAGAAATCTTGCTTGTTTGTAGGTGACCAAATACTTATTTTCCACCATAATTTGCAAATAAATTCATTAAAAATCCTACAATGTGATTTTCTGGAATTTTTTTTCTTAATTTGTCTGTCATAGTTGACGTGTACCTATGATGAAAATTACAGGCCTCTCTCATCTTTTTAAGTGGGAGAACTTGCACAATTGGTGGCTGACTAAATACTTTTTTCCCCCACTGTATCTAAGTGAGTTTCAGAGATTGTCAGAATATGAATATCATCTGTTACTAGCAAATTATTGATTTCATGAACCTTGTTTCTTAAGCTACATATGTTAACGTGGGCCATTTTTAGCACTTTTCTGGAATGCTTGATTGTTTTTATTGCTTTACTGGGAAGCTTAGCAGCAGTAGATGTGCTCATGTTATTTATATTAGTGCAGGGTGAGCTGCACACAGTGGACTTCCTACTAGGGGCACACCGTCTCAGTGCTAACAGTATAACTCTGCTTCATAGGCACATTAATACTGCATTCAGTAGCTGTGGGATCAGCAGAGGCATTCAGGGCAGTAAGAGTGACATACAGTAAATTAGGTTACTTACATTGTGTCTTCCAATGCCCCTGGGATAATGTACATTTGCTGAAGTATTATGACAACTCAGCGACACAATGGTAGGGATTAACTGAGTTAGGCTTGGGTCATTGATAAGTCATTGTCTCAACGCAGCCTCATAATGCTGTGAAAGGACCCAGGAACCCAAATGATTTGGGTGGATCCCATCCTCCTTTTAAAACGAGCTTTGCTTCCAGAAGGTATCAGAATTGTCAATAAACGTTATACCCACAGAGCTACAATAGTCTTGTAGCCAGTTATGGAGGGCTAAAAGTCTGCTGAAACGTTCAATGCCATGACTTAGGGAAGGCAGAGGGACAGATATTGTGGGGCGTTTGTTGGTGTCAAGCAGTGACCCAATCAGTTCTTTAAAATCCATCTTCAGTTGTTCTGAGCTGCTGCCCTTCATAATGTCATTGAATCCCATTTCCTGATACAGGTTTAAAATGTTTGGGAGCAGCTTATTGATGTCCTGTACTCGTGCTCCTGGATACCACAACGTTTTTGGTCCAGGGACTGAGACATTTCTCACCATTGAACTGCCCAAAACAACGGCCAGAGAAGGGAATTGATAAATCCTCCCATTCCCATTCCCACCCCTCACACAATTCGTTGAATCTTTCACGGGCCAATGAGAAGCAGGATAGCGTACGCCCGCTGCTCCCGGCGATAGGTCCAGACCTCCCACAGCAGGCTGTGCCCCGTCAGATCCAGACAGAGGGAAAGGAGCCGAACTCGACGACGAAGCCGCTGCTGGAGTCAGTGTAGTTGGAGTCAGCACCACCGTCCCAGACACAGGCAGTCCCAGACACAGGCAGTCCCAGACACAGGCAGTCCCAGACACAGGCAGTCCCAGACACAGGCAGTCCCAGACACAGGCAGTCCCAGACACAGGCAGTCCCAGTCCCAGACACAGGCAGTCCCAGTCCCAGACACAGGCAGTCCCAGACACAGGCAGTCCCAGACACAGGCAGTCCCAGACACAGATAGTCCCAGACACAGGCAGTCCCAGACACAGGCAGTCCCAGACACAGGCAGTCCCAGACACAGGCAGTCCCAGTCCCAGACACAGGCAGTCCCAGACACAGGCAGTCCCAGACACAGGCAGTCCCAGACACAGGCAGTCCCAGACACAGGCAGTGCCAGACACAGGCAGTCCCAGACACAGGCAGTCCCAGACACAGGCAGTCCCAGACACAGGCAGTCCCAGTCCCAGCCACAGGCAGTCCCAGACACAGGCAGTCACAGACACAGGCAGTCCCAGACACAGGCAGTCCCAGACACAGGCAGTCACAGACACAGGCAGTCCCAGACACAGGCAGTCCCAGACACAGGCAGTCCCAATCAATCAATCAATCAATTTTATTTTATATAGCCCTTCTTACATCAGCTAATATCTCGAAGTGCTGTACAGAAACCCAGCCTAAAACCCCAAACAGCTAATAATGCAGGTGTAGAAGCACGGTGGCTAGGAAAAACTCCCTAGAAAGGCAAAACCTAGGAAGAAACCTAGAGAGGAACCAGGCTATGAGGGGTGGCCAGTCCTCTTCTGGCTGTGCCGGGTGGAGATTATAACAGAACCATGCCAAGATGTTCAAAAATGTTCATAAGTGACAAGCATGGTCAAATAATAATCAGGAATAAATCTCAGTTGGCTTTTCATAGCCGATCATTAGAGTTTAAAACAGCAGGTCTGGGACAGGTAGGGGTTCCATAACCGCAGGCAGAACAGTTTAAACTGGAATAGCAGCAAGGCCAGGCGGACTGGGGACAGCAAGGAGTCACCACGGCCGGTAGTCCCGACGTATGGTCCCAGACACAGGCAGTCCCAGTGATGAAGGAGCAGGTAGATCAGGCTCCAGTGCAGTGAAGCTATTCCTTATGTCAATCTGCTCCGAACATCTCGCAGTCACTCCAGTCCGCTTAGCAGCATGCCGCTGCCTTCGGTTTCCACGACTTGTGACATGGGACCAGCACTGATTGGAACAATCCTCTTGCTGTTCTCCGTCTACTTCACTACAGGAAGGAGGAGGAGAAGCAGATGGAGACGACTTCCTTGGCAGGCAAGTTCCAGGTAGAACAGGCCATTCAGATTGGGACAGATGACAAGGCGGGGAAACACCCATCGGGCCCGAGCAGCATCCAGCCATAGGAGTTGAGAACGAGAAAGTTCCAATTTGCGTTTTCCCCATAAGTTTGCGCAGAATTGAGATTTGTTTGTTAAGCATAGTGTTAGATTAATTTGTATTTTAAGAATAATGACTAAAGGATTTCACCCCAAATACAGTATAAATGTGTGAACGGTGTTAAAGTTATAATGTAGTGGCAACCCACTAACAGAGGGGGGCGGGACTAAACATTCCAGGGTGAAGGGGACTGAGAAAACTGGTTAAAAAAAGCCTCCTGAAGGTGGGCGGAGCAAAGTGCCTTTGTGTGTCAAGAGGTATAAAACAGGAGTGTATGGGTTTTGGCGCCAGAGCTCTGCATGAATAAAAATACAGATCATTCTTGCTGGTTGTGGACCTTGAATCATTTATGATTAAAACCAGAGCCTTACAACCTCTGGTAATGATTCAAGCTTAGGTTGAATTAGAGATAGAAATTCTCATGACACAAAGCCACCTCCTTCCTGTAATCCTCCGCATTGGAACTCCGGATTGTCAATATTGTCCCTGACAAGAGCATAATAAACACAGCTTCTACAGCGCTGGAAACGTTCGTTAGCTATTCCAGGCGAAGTGAGCTCTATTGCAACCTGGTTAGCTAGCCTTCTACAGCGCTGGAAACGTTCGTTAGCTATTCCAGGCGAAGTGAGCTCTATTGCAACCTAGCCACCTAGCTAGCTGGTTAGTTGGTAGCAGGTGTTGACACAAACGCTTATGAACATAATTAAATAAAACAAAGTAGAACAAAGTAAAACTTTGGAAACAGAAGCCACAGGTCAAGGCGCAGGAGGTATTAGAGTTTGTGACAGGAAATTACGTGGACAGGAAATGTGAGAGCACTGTGATTAGCTGGGCCTGGCTCCCCAGTTGGAGGACCTGGCTCCCCAGTGTGTGCACCCCTGCCCAGTCATGTGAAATCCATAGGTCCTAATGAATTTATTTCAATTGACTGATTTCCTTCTATGAACTGTAACTCAGTAAAAATATTTTGAAATTGTTGCATGTTGCGGTTATATTTTTGTTCAGTATAAGTCAACCAATAGAAGCCAAGTGTTTGAGTGCATGCATCCTTCAAAGATCTAGAGCACGTGTCAAACTCATTCCACGGAGGGCCGAGTGTCTGCGGGTTTTCGCTACTCCCTTGTACTTGATTGATGATAAAAGGTCACTAATTAGTAAGGAACTCCCCTCACCTGGGTGTCTAGGGCTTAATTGAAATGAAAAACCAAAAAACCAAAAACCCGCAGACACTAAGCCCTCCGTGGGACGAGTTTGACCCCCCTGAGAGATACCTGTCATCAGGGTGTATTACCACGGGCCTCCCAATTTTCTGGAATATACAATAAAGATGATCAGTTATGTTGAAATTGTTGAGACTAGTCCAGGGGGTTTACTAGTACATCAAGCTGCCTCACGCTACAGAAACAGGAGACAGGCTCCTGCCCTATGGGCCGTTCTGGCTAGGACAAGGCTTACTTATAGTGAAACCAAATGCCTTTGACAAAATGGTACATCGACAAAATGGACAATTAGTTTTTGTTATCACCTGTCCATGAGGTGGATCTCCAGGGAGGTGTTTGGTACTCTCTACCCGCCAAAGAGGCTCTGTCTCTGGGATGGGACTCATCTGAACCCTGGGTGTCTCAACCATGACTTCAAACTTCACACGCCTCAGTAGCCTAGCCTCCTGCTCCTCCAAACCTGTTAGAGACAACAACAATAACAATAACAACAACAACAACAACAATAACAATAACAACAAACAAACAACAAGATCATTTAAATGTTGACCTGCTGCTCTTGATGGATGACATTACATGACAGAATCAATGAATGCTACTATTGATGGATAACAGTTCAATAGAATTACCATTGATCTACTCTGACATGTTTTATTTAACCTTTATTTAACCAGGTAAGCCAGTTGAGAACAAGTTCTCATTTACAACTGCGACCTGGCCAAGATAAAGCAAAGCAGTGCGATAAAAACAACAACACAGAGTTACATATGGGGTAAAAAAACATAAAGTCAAAAAATACAACAGAAAATATATATACAGTGTGTGCAAATGTAGTAAGTTATGGAGGTAAGGCAATAAATAGGCCATAGTGCAAAATAATTACAATTAGTATTAACACTGGAATGCTAGATGTGCAAGAGATTATGTGCAAATAGAGATACTGGGGTGCAAGTTGGGTGGGCTAATTATTGATGGGCTGTGTACAGGTGCAGTGATCGGTAAGGTGCTCTGACAACTGATGCTTAAAGTTAGTGAGGGAGATAAGAGTCTCCAGCTTCAGAGATTTTTGCAATTCGTTCCAGTCATTGGCAGCAGAGAACTGGAAGGAATGGCGGCCAAAGGAGGTGTTGGCTTTGGGGATGTCCAGTGAGATATACCTGCTGGAGCGCAGACTACGGGTGGGTGCTGCTATGGTGACCAATGAGCTAAGATAAGACTGGGATTTGCCTAGCAGTGATTTATAGATGACCTGGAGCCAGTGGGTTTGGCGATGAATATGTAGTGAGGACCAGTCAACAAGAGTGTACAGGTCACAGTGGTGGGTAGTGTATGGGGCTTTGGAGACAAAACGGATGGCACTGTGATAGACTACATCCAATTTGCTGAGTAGAGTGTTGGAGGCTATTTTGTAAATGACATCACCGAAGTCAAGGATCGGTAGGATAGTCCGTTTTACGAGGGCATGTTTGGCAGCATGAGTGAAGGAGGCTTTGTTGCGAAATAGGAAGCCGATTCTAGATTTAACTTTGGATTGGAGATGCTTAATGTGAGTCTGGAAGGAGAGTTTACAGTCTAACCAGACACCTAGGTATTTGTAGTTGTCCACATACTCTAGGTCAGACCCGTCGAGAGTAGTGATTCTAGTCGGGTGGGCGGGTGCCAGCAGCGTTCGATTGAAGAGCATGCATTTAGTTTTACTAGTGTTTAAGAGCAGTTGGAGGCTACTGAAGGAGTGTTGTATGGCATTGAAGCTTGTTTGGAGGTTTGTTAACACAGTGTCCAATGAAGGGCCAGATGTATACAAAATGGTGTCGTCTGCGTAGAGGTGGATCTGAGAGTCACCAGCAGCAAGAGCGACATCATTGATATACACAGAGAATAGAGTCGGCCCGAGAATTGAACCCTGTGGCACCCCCATAGAGACTGCCAGAGGTCCAGACAACAGGCCCTCCGATTTGACACATTGAACTCTATCTGAGAAGTAGTTGGTGAACAAGGCGAGGCAGTCATTTGAGAAACCAAGGCTATTTAGTCTGCCAATAAGAATGCGGTGGTTGACAGAGTCGAAAGCCTTGGCCAGGTCGATGAAGACGGCTGCGCAGTACTGTCTTTTATCGATTGCGGTTATAATATCGTTTAGGACCTTGAGCGTGGCTGAAGTACACCCATGACCAGCTCGGAAAACGGATTGCATAGCGGAGAAGGTACGGTGGGATTCGAAATGGTCGGTGATCTGTTTGTTAACTTGGCTTTCAAAAACTTTCGAAAGGCAGGGCAGGATGGATATAGGTCTGTAACAGTTTGGATCTAGAGTTTCACCCCCTTTGAAGAGGGGGAAGACCACGGCAGCATTCCAATCTCTGGGGATCTCAGACGTTATGAAAGAGAGGTTGAACAGGCTAGAAATAGGGGTTGCGACAATTTCGGCGGCTAGTTTTAGAAAGAAAGGGTCCAGATTGTCTAGCCCAGCTGATTTGTAAGGGCCCAGATTTTGCAGCTCTTCAGAACATCAGCTGTCTGAATTTGTGTGAAGGAGAAGCGGGGGGGGCATGGGCAATTTGCAGCGGAGGGTGCAGAGCATGCTGTGGCGTCTCCTGTGGTAACTCTGTGACATATAACAACGGCTCAAAAGAAGGTCATGAGCATGCTGCACAGCCAGAGTTGTGGGTTCGACTCCCGGGGCCACCCATACGTAAAATATATGCACATATGACTGTAAGTCGCTTTGGATAAAAGCATCTGCTAAATGGCATATTATTATATTATATAAACAAACTGTGTGGCATATGTTCTGATAATGTTGGAAGGCAACTTTTGCTTCCTGAAAAACAGGTTTGCCCTTTAAGTGCAGTAAATAACATCTATTCAGAGGTAGAAGGGTGAATTGATGAACCTGTTTCATTACATGGGGTTATACTGGTTGCTTCCCAAATGGCTATTCATTATATAGTGTACAACCTTCTGGGCCCTGTACTGTGTAGAGGAGATAGTCCTACAATGGTTCGTGGGAATGGTGGGATCCAGTATTGTCATGGAGTCTCTACCTCACACTCATAAATCACAGGGAGTGTCTTTTAAAACCTAGTACCACTTTATTTCTCTAAAAATCCTCAGATTAATCCACAGGTCCCAATAATATATTGATCATCTCTCTCTGAAGTGTGTCTTACTAATACTCCGACTGTTGTCCTCTCCTTCATTATTAACCCTAACCCTCCTAATATTGTCCCTCTCCATCATTACTAACCCTCCCACTGTTGTCCTCTCCATCATTACTAACCCTCCCACTGTTGTCCCTCTCCATCATTACTAACCCTCCCACTGTTGTCCTCTCCATCATTACTAACCCTCCCACTGTTGTCCCTCTCCATCATTACTAACCCTCCCACTGTTGTCCCTCTCCATCATTACTAACCCTCCCACTGTTGTCCTCTCCATCATTACTAACCCTCCCACTGTTGTCCTCTCCATCATTACTAACCCTCCCACTGTTGTCCTCTCCATCATTACTAACCCTAACCCTCCAACTGTTGTCCTCTCCATCATTACTAACCCTCCCACTGTTGTCCCTCTCCATCATTACTAACCCTAACCCTCCAACTGTTGTCCCTCTCCATCATTACTAACCCTCCCACTGTTGTCCCTCTCCATCATTACTAACCCTAACCCTCCAACTGTTGTCCTCTCCATCATTACTAACCCTCCCACTGTTGTCCCTCTCCATCATTACTAACCCTAACCCTCCAACTGTTGTCCCTCTCCATTATTACTAACCCTCCCACTGTTGTCCTCTCCATCATTACTAACCCTCCCACTGTTGTCCTCTCCATCATTACTAACCCTCCCACTGTTGTCCTCTCCATCATTACTAACCCTCCCACTGTTGTCCTCTCCATCATTACTAACCCTCCCACTGTTGTCCTCTCCATCATTACTAACCCTCCCACTGTTGTCCTCTCCATCATTACTAACCCTCCCACTGTTGTCCTCTCCATCATTACTAACCCTCCCACTGTTGTCCTCTCCATCATTACTAACCCTCCCACTGTTGTCCTCTCCATCATTACTAACCCTCCCACTGTTGTCCCTCTCCATCATTACTAACCCTAACCCTCCCACTGTTGTCCCTCTCCATCATTACTAACCCTCCCACTGTTGTCCTCTCCATCATTACTAACCCTAACCCTCCCACTGTTGTCCTCTCCATCATTACTAACCCTAACCCTCCAACTGTTGTCCCTCTCCATCATTACTAACCCTCCCACTGTTGTCCTCTCCATCATTACTAACCCTCCCACTGTTGTCCTCTCCATCATTACTAACCCTCCCACTGTTGTCCTCTCCATCATTACTAACCCTCCCACTGTTGTCCCTCTCCATCATTACTAACCCTCCCACTGTTGTCCCTCTCCATCATTACTAACCCCTCCCACTGTTGTCCTCTCCATCATTACTAACCCTCCCACTGTTGTCCTCTCCATCATTACTAACCCTCCACTGTTGTCCCTCTCCATCATTACTAACCCCTAACCCTCTCACTGTTGTCCTTGTCCATCATTACTAACCCTAACCCTCCCACTGTTGTCCTCTCCATCATTACTAACCCTCCCACTGTTGTCCTCTCCATCATTACTAACCCTAACCCTCCCACTGTTGTCCTCTCCATCATTACTAACCCTCCCACTGTTGTCCCTCTCCATCATTACTAACCCTCCCACTGTTGTCCTCTCCATCATTACTAACCCTCCCACTGTTGTCCTCTCCATCATTACTAACCCTCCCACTGTTGTCCTCTCCATCATTACTAACCCTCCCACTGTTGTCCCTCTCCATCATTACTAACCCTCCCACTGTTGTCCTCTCCATCATTACTAACCCTAACCCTCCCACTGTTGTCCCTCTCCATCATTACTAACCCCTCCCACTGTTGTCCTCTCCATCATTACTAACCCTCCCACTGTTGTCCCTCTCCATCATTACTAACCCTCCCACTGTTGTCCTCTCCATCATTACTAACCCTCCCACTGTTGTCCCTCTCCATCATTACTAACCCTCCCACTGTTGTCCTCTCCATCATTACTAACCCTCCCACTGTTGTCCCTCTCCATCATTACTAACCCTAACCCTCCCACTGTTGTCCCTCTCCATCATTACTAACCCTCCCACTGTTGTCCTCTCCATCATTACTAACCCTCCCACTGTTGTCCTCTCCATCATTACTAACCCTCCCACTGTTGTCCTCTCCATCATTACTAACCCTCCCACTGTTGTCCCTCTCCATCATTACTAACCCTAACCCTCCCACTGTTGTCCTCTCCATCATTACTAACCCTAACCCTCCCACTGTTGTCCCTCTCCATCATTACTAACCCTCCCACTGTTGTCCTCTCCATCATTACTAACCCTCCCACTGTTGTCCCTCTCCATCATTACTAACCTTAACCCTCCAACTGTTGTCCTCTCCATCAATACTAACCATCCCACTGTTGTCCCTCTCCATCATTACTAACCCTAACCCTCCCACTGTTGTCCTCTCCATCATTACTAACCCTCCCACTGTTGTCCTCTCCATCATTACTAACCCTCCCACTGTTGTCCCTCTCCATCATTACTAACCCTCCCACTGTTGTCCCTCTCCATCATTACTAACCCTCCCACTGTTGTCCCTCTCCATCATTACTAACCCTCCCACTGTTGTCCCTCTCCATCATTACTAACCCTCCCACTGTTGTCCCTCTCCATCATTACTAACCCTAACCCTCCAACTGTTGTCCCTCTCCATTATTACTAACCCTCCCACTGTTGTCCTCTCCATCATTACTAACCCTCCCACTGTTGTCCTCTCCATCATTACTAACCCTCCCACTGTTGTCCTCTCCATCATTACTAACCCTCCCACTGTTGTCCTCTCCATCATTACTAACCCTCCCACTGTTGTCCTCTCCATCATTACTAACCCTCCCACTGTTGTCCCTCTCCATCATTACTAACCCTAACCCTCCCACTGTTGTCCCTCTCCATCATTACTAACCCTCCCACTGTTGTCCTCTCCATCATTACTAACCCTAACCCTCCCACTGTTGTCCTCTCCATCATTACTAACCCTCCCACTGTTGTCCCTCTCCATCATTACTAACCCTCCCACTGTTGTCCTCTCCATCATTACTAACCCTCCAACTGTTGTCCTCTCCATCATTACTAACCCTCCCACTGTTGTCCTCTCCATCATTACTAACCCTCCCACTGTTGTCCCACTCCATCATTACTAACCCTCCCACTGTTGTCCCTCTCCATCATTACTAACCCTCCCACTGTTGTCCTCTCCATCATTACTAACCCTCCCACTGTTGTCCCTCTCCATCATTACTAACCCTAACCCTCCCACTGTTGTCCCTCTCCATCATTACTAACCCTAACCCTCTCACTGTTGTCCTTCTCCATCATTACTAACCCTCCCACTGTTGTCCCTCTCCATCATTACTAACCCTCCCACTGTTGTCCTCTCCATCATTACTAACCCTCCCACTGTTGTCCCTCATCATTACTAACTAACCCTCCCACTGTTGTCCCTCCATCATTACCTACCCTGTTGTCCTTCCATCATTACTAACCCTCCCACTGTTGTCCCTCTCCATCATTACTAACCCTAACCCTCCCACTGTTGTCCCTCTCCATCATTACTAACCCTCCCACTGTTGTCCCTCTCCATCATTACTAACCCCCCCACTGTTGTCCTCTCCATCATTACTAACCCTCCCACTGTTGTCCTCTCCATCATTACTAACCCTAACCCTCCCACTGTTGTCCTCTCCATCATTACTAACCCTCCCACTGTTGTTCCTCTCCATCATTACTAACCCCCCCATTGTTGTCCTCTCCATCATTACTAACCCTCCCACTGTTGTCCTCTCCATCATTACTAACCCTAACCCTCCCACTGTTGTCCTCTCCATCATTACTAACCCTCCCACTGTTGTCCTCTCCATCATTACTAACCCTCCCACTGTTGTCCTCTCCATCATTACTAACCCTCCCACTGTTGTCCTCTCCATCATTACTAACCCTAACCCTCCCACTGTTGTCCTCTCCATCATTACTAACCCTCCCACTGTTGTCCTCTCCATCATTACTAACCCTCCCACTGTTGTCCTCTCCATCATTACTAACCCTCCCACTGTTGTCCTCTCCATCATTACTAACCCTCCCACTGTTGTCCCTCTCCATCATTACTAACCCTCACCTCCACTGTTGTCCCTCTCCATCATTACTAACCCTAACCTCCCACTGTTGTCCCTCTCCATCATTACTAACCCTCCACTGTTGTCCTCTCCATCATTACTAACCCTCCCACTGTTGTCCTCTCCATCATTACTAACCCTCCCACTGTTGTCCTCTCCATCATTACTAACCCTCCCACTGTTGTCCTCTCCATCATTACTAACCTACCCTCCCACTGTTGTCCCTCTCCATCATTACTAACCCTCTCCCACTGTTGTCCCTCTCCATCATTACTAACCCTAACCCTCCCACTGTTGTCCTCTCCATCATTACTAACCCTAACCCTCCCACTGTTGTCCCTCTCCATCATTACTAACCCTCCCACTGTTGTCCTCTCCATCATTACTAACCCTCCCACTGTTGTCCTCTCCATCATTACTAACCCTCCCACTGTTGTCCCTCTCCATCATTAGCTAACCCTCCCACTGTTGTCCTCTCCATCATTACTAACCCTAACCCTCCCACTGTTGTCCTCTCCATCATTACTAACCCTCCCACTGTTGTCCCTCTCCATCATTACTAACCCTCCCACTGTTGTCCTCTCCATCATTACTAACCCTCCCACTGTTGTCCCTCTCCATCATTACTAACCCTCCCACTGTTGTCCTCTCCATCATTACTAACCCTCCCACTGTTGTCCTCTCCATCATTACTAACCCTCCCACTGTTGTCCTCTCCATCATTACTAACCCTCCCACTGTTGTCCCTCTCCATCATTACTAACCCTCCCACTGTTGTCCCTCTCCATCATTACTAACCCTCCCACTGTTGTCCTCTCCATCATTACTACCTCCCCCACTGTTGTCCTCTCCATCATTACTAACCCTAACCCTCCCACTGTTGTCCCTCTCCATCATTACTAACCCTCCCACTGTTGTCCCTCTCCATCATTACTAACCCTAACCCTCCCACTGTTGTCCCTCTCCATCATTACTAACCCTAACCCTCCCACTGTTGTTCCTCTCCATCATTACTAACCCTCCCACTGTTGTCCTCTCCATCATTACTAACCCTAACCCTCCCACTGTTGTCCCTCTCCATCATTACTAACCCTAACCCTCCCACTGTTGTCCCTCTCCATCATTACTAACCCTCCCCCACTGTTGTTCCCTCTCCATCATTACTAACCCTCCCACTGTTGTCCCTCTCCATCATTACTAACCCTCCCACTGTTGTCCTCTCCATCATTACTAACCCTCCCACTGTTGTCCTCTCCATCATTACTAACCCTAACCCTCCCACTGTTGTCCCTCTCCATCATTACTAACCCTCCCACTGTTGTCCCTCTCCATCATTACTAACCCTAACCCTCCCACTGTTGTCCTCTCCATCATTACTAACCCTAACCCTCACTGTTGTCCCTCTCCATCATTACTAACCCTCCACTGTTGTCCTCTCCATCATTACTAACCCCTCCCACTGTTGTCCTCTCCATCATTACTAACCCTCCCACTGTTGTCCCTCTCCATCATTACTAACCCTCCCACTGTTGTCCTCTCCATCATTACTAACCCTAACCCTCCACTGTTGTCCTCTCCATCATTACTAACCCTCCCACTGTTGTCCTCTCCATCATTACTAACCCTCCCACTGTTGTCCTCTCCATCATTACTGACCCTCCCACTGTTGTCCCTCTCCATCATTACTAACCCTCCCACTGTTGTCCTCTCCATCATTACTAACCCTCCCACTGTTGTCCTCTCCATCATTACTAACCCTCCCACTGTTGTCCCTCTCCATCATTACTAACCCTCCCACTGTTGTCCCTCTCCATCATTACTAACCCTCCCACTGTTGTCCCTCTCCATCATTACTAACCCTCCCACTGTTGTCCTCTCCATCATTACTAACCCTCCCACTGTTGTCCTCTCCATCATTACTAACCCTAACCCTCCCACTGTTGTCCCTCTCCATCATTACTAACCCTCCCACTGTTGTCCCTCTCCATCATTACTAACCCCTAACCCTCCCACTGTTGTCCCTCTCCATCATTACTAACCCTAAACCCTCCCACTGTTGTTCCTCTCCATCATTACTAACCCTCCCACTGTTGTCCCTCTCCATCATTACCCCTAACCCTCCCCACTGTTGTCCCTCTCCATCATTACTAACCCTAACCCTCCCACTGTTGTCCTCTCCATCATTACTAACCCTAACCCTCCCACTGTTGTCCCTCTCCATCATTACTAACCCTCCCACTGTTGTCCTCTCCATCATTACTAACCCTCCACTGTTGTCCTCTCCATCATTACTAACCCTCCCACTGTTGTCCTCTCCATCATTACTAACCCTAACCCTCCCACTGTTGTCCTCTCCATCATTACTAACCCTCCCACTGTTGTCCTCTCCATCATTACTAACCCTCCCACTGTTGTCCTCTCCATCATTACTAACCCTCCCACTGTTGTCCTCTCCATCATTACTAACCCTAACCCTCCACTGTTGTCCTCTCCATCATTACTAACCCTCCCACTGTTGTCCCTCTCCATCATTACTAACCCTCCCACTGTTGTCCCTCTCCATCATTACTAACCCTCCCACTGTTGTCCTCTCCATCATTACTAACCCCTCCCACTGTTGTCCTCTCCATCATTACTAACCCTCCCACTGTTTGTCTCTCTCCATCATTACTAACCCTAACCCTCCACTGTTGTCCCTCTCCATCATTACTAACCCTCCACTGTTGTCCTCTCCATCATTACTAACCCTCCCACTGTTGTCCCTCTCCATCATTACTAACCCTCCCACTGTTGTCCTCTCCATCATTACTAACCCTCCCACTGTTGTCCCTCTCCATCATTACTAACCCTAACCCTCCAACTGTTGTCCTCTCCATCATTACTAACCCTAACCCTCCCACTGTTGTCCCTCTCCATCATTACTAACCCACCCACTGTTGTCCTCTCCATCATTACTAACCCTAACCCTCCCACTGTTGTCCTCTCCATCATTACTAACCCTCCCACTGTTGTCCCTCTCCATCATTACTAACCCTCCCACTGTTGTCCCTCTCCATCATTACTAACCCTCCCACTGTTGTCCTCTCCATCATTACTAACCCTCCACTGTTGTCCTCTCCATCATTACTAACCCTAACCCTCCCACTGTTGTCCTCTCCATCATTACTAACCCTCCCACTGTTGTCCTCTCCATCATTACTAACCCTCCCACTGTTGTCCCTCTCCATCATTACTAACCCTAACCCTCTCACTGTTGTCCTTCTCCATCATTACTAACCCTAACCCTCCCACTGTTGTCCTCTCCATCATTACTAACCCTCCCACTGTTGTCCTCTCCATCATTACTAACCCTCCCACTGTTGTCCTCTCCATCATTACTAACCCTAACCCTCCCACTGTTGTCCTCTCCATCATTACTAACCCTCCCACTGTTGTCCTCTCCATCATTACTAACCCTCCCACTGTTGTCCTCTCCATCATTACTAACCCTCCCACTGTTGTCCTCTCCATCATTACTAACCCTCCCACTGTTGTCCTCTCCATCATTACTAACCCTCCCACTGTTGTCCCTCTCCATCATTACTAACCCTAACCCTCCCACTGTTGTCCTCTCCATCATTACTAACCCTCCCACTGTTGTCCTCTCCATCATTACTAACCTCTCCACTGTTGTCCTCTCCATCATTACTAACCCTCCACTGTTGTCCTCTCCATCATTACTAACCCTCCCACTGTTGTCCCTCTCCATCATTACTAACCCTAACCCTCCCACTGTTGTCCTCTCCATCATTACTAACCCTCCCACTGTTGTCCTCTCCATCATTACTAACCCTCCCACTGTTGTCCTTTCCATCATTACTAACCCTCCCACTGTTGTCCTCTCCATCATTACTAACCCTCCACTGTTGTCCCTCTCCATCATTACTAACCCCTCCACTGTTGTCCCTCTCCATCATTACTAACCCTAACCCTCCCACTGTTGTCCTCTCCATCATTACTAACCCTCCCACTGTTGTCCTCTCCATCATTACTAACCCTCCCACTGTTGTCCCTCTCCATCATTACTAACCCTCCCACTGTTGTCCTCTCCATCATTACTAACCCTAACCCTCCCACTGTTGTCCCTCTCCATCATTACTAACCCTCCCACTGTTGTCCCTCTCCATCATTACTAACCCTCCCACTGTTGTCCTCTCCATCATTACTAACCCTCCCACTGTTGTCCTCTCCATCATTACTAACCTTCCCACTGTTGTCCCTCTCCATCATTACTAACTAACCCTCCAACTGTTGTCCTCTCCATCATTACTAACCCTAACCCTCCCACTGTTGTCCCTCTCCATCATTGCTAACCCCTAACCCCCACTGTTGTCCTCTCATCATTACTAACCCTCCACTGTTGTCCTTCTCCATCATTACTAACCCTAACCCTCCCACTGTTGTCCTCTCCATCATTACTAACCCTCCACTGTTGTCCCTCTCCATCATTACTAACCCTCCCACTGTTGTCCTCTCCATCATTACTAACCCTCCCACTGTTGTCCCTCTCCATCATTACTAACCCTCCCACTGTTGTCCCTCTCCATCATTACTAACCCTCCCACTGTTGTCCTCTCCATCATTACTAACCCTCCCACTGTTGTCCTCTCCATCATTACTAACCCTAACCCTTCCACTGTTGTCCTCTCCATCATTACTAACCCTAACCCTCCACTGTTGTCCCTCTCCATCATTACTAACCCTCCCACTGTTGTCCTCTCCATCATTACTAACCCTAACCCTCCACTGTTGTCCTCTCCATCATTACTAACCCTCCCACTGTTGTCCCTCTCCATCATTACTAACCCTCCCACTGTTGTCCTCTCCATCATTACTAACCCTCCCACTGTTGTCCCTCTCCATCATTACACAACCCTCCAACTGTTGTCCTCTCCATCATTACTAACCCTAACCCTCCCACTGTTGTCCTCTCCATCATTACTAACCCTCCACTGTTGTCCTCTCCATCATTACTAACCCTCCCACTGTTGTCCTCTCCATCATTACTAACCCCTCCCACTGTTGTCCTCTCCATCATTACTAACCCTCCCACTGTTGTCCTCTCCATCATTACTAACCCTCCCACTGTTGTCCTCTCCATCATTACTAACCCTCCCACTGTTGTCCTCTCCATCATTACTAACCCTCCCACTGTTGTCCTCTCCATCATTACTAACCCTCCCACTGTTGTCCTCTCCATCATTACTAACCCTACCTCCACTGTTGTCCTCTCCATCATTACTAACCCTCTCCACTGTTGTCCTCTCCATCATTACTAACCCTCCCACTGTTGTCCCTCTCCATCATTACTAACCCTCCTCACTGTTGTCCTCTCCATCATTACTAACCCTAACCCTCCCACTGTTGTCCTCTCCATCATTACTAACCCTCCCACTGTTGTCCTCTCCATCATTACTAACCCTCCCACTGTTGTCCCTCTCCATCATTACTAACCCTCCCACTGTTGTCCTCTCCATCATTACTAACCCTCCCACTGTTGTCCTCTCCATCATTACTAACCCTAACCCTCCCACTGTTGTCCTCTCCATCATTACTAACCCTCCCACTGTTGTCCCTCTCCATCATTACTAACCCTAACCCTCTCACTGTTGTCCTTCTCCATCATTACTAACCCTAACCCTCCCACTGTTGTCCCTCTCCATCATTACTAACCCTCCCACTGTTGTCCCTCTCCATCATTACTAACCCTAACCCTCCAACTGTTGTCCCTCTCCATTATTACTAACCCTCCCACTGTTGTCCTCTCCATCATTACTAACCCTCCCACTGTTGTCCTCTCCATCATTACTAACCCTCCCACTGTTGTCCTCTCCATCATTACTAACCCTCCCACTGTTGTCCTCTCCATCATTACTAACCCTACCCACTGTTGTCCTCTCCATCATTACTAACCCTCCCACTGTTGTCCCTCTCCATCATTACTAACCCTAACCCCCCCACTGTTGTCCTCTCCATCATTACTAACCCTCCCACTGTTGTCCTCTCCATCATTACTAACCTAACCCTCCCACTGTTGTCCTCTCCATCATTACTAACCCTCCACTGTTGTCCCTCTCCGTCATTACTAACCCTCCACTGTTGTCCTCTCCATCATTACTAACCCTCCAACTGTTGTCCTCTCCATCATTACTAACCCTCCCACTGTTGTCCTCTCCATCATTACTAACCCTCCCACTGTTGTCCTCTCCATCATTACTAACCCTTCCCACTGTTGTCCCTCTCCATCATTACTAACCCTCCCACTGTTGTCCTCTCCATCATTACTAACCCTCCCACTGTTGTCCCTCTCCATCATTACTAACCCTAACCCTCTCACTGTTGTCCTCTCCATCATTACTAACCCCTCTCACTGTTGTCCTTCTCCATCATTACTACTAACCCTCCCACTGTTGTCCCTCTCCATCATTACTAACCCTTCCACTGTTGTCCTCTCCATCATTACTAACCCTCCCACTGTTGTCCCTCTCCATCATTACTAACCCTACCTCCCACTGTTGTCCTCTCCATCATTACTAACCCTCCCACTGTTGTCCTCTCCATCATTACTAACCCCTCCTACTGTTGTCCTCTCCATCATTACTAACCCTAACCCTCCCACTGTTGTCCTCTCCATCATTACTAACCCTCCCACTGTTGTCCCTCTCCATCATTACTAACCCCCACTGTTGTCCTCTCCATCATTACTAACCCTCCCACTGTTGTCCTCTCCATCATTACTAACCCTAACCCTCCCACTGTTGTCCTCTCCATCATTACTAACCCTCCCACTGTTGTTCCTCTCCATCATTACTAACCCCCCATTGTTGTCCTCTCCATCATTACTAACCCTCCCACTGTTGTCCTCTCCATCATTACTAACCCTAACCCTCCCACTGTTGTCCTCTCCATCATTACTAACCCTCCACTGTTGTCCTCTCCATCATTACTAACCTCCCACTGTTGTCCTCTCCATCATTACTAACCCTCCCACTGTTGTCCTCTCCATCATTACTAACCCTAACCCTCCCACTGTTGTCCTCTCCATCATTACTAACCCTCCCACTGTTGTCCTCTCCATCATTACTAACCCTCCCACTGTTGTCCTCTCCATCATTACTAACCCTCCCACTGTTGTCCTCTCCATCATTACTAACCCTCCCACTGTTGTCCCTCTCCATCATTACTAACCCTCCTCACTGTTGTCCTCTCCATCATTACTAACCCTAACTCCTCCACTGTTGTCCCTCTCCATCATTACTAACCTCTCCACTGTTGTCCTCTCCATCATTACTAACCCTCCCACTGTTGTCCTCTCCATCATTACTAACCCTCCCACTGTTGTCCTCTCCATCATTACTAACCCTCCCACTGTTGTCCTCTCCATCATTACTAACCCTAACCCTCCCACTGTTGTCCCTCTCCATCATTACCAACCCTAACCCTCCCACTGTTGTCCCTCTCCATCATTACTAACCCTAACCCTCCCACTGTTGTCCTCTCCATCATTACTAACCCTAACCTCCCACTGTTGTCCTCTCCATCATTACTAACCCTCCCACTGTTGTCCTCTCCATCATTACTAACCCTCCCACTGTTGTCCTCTCCATCATTACTAACCCTCCCACTGTTGTCCCTCTCCATCATTACTAACCCTCCCACTGTTGTCCTCTCCATCATTACTAACCCTAACCCTCCCACTGTTGTCCTCTCCATCATTACTAACCCTCCCACTGTTGTCCTCTCCATCATTACTAACCCTCCACTGTTGTCCTCTCCATCATTACTAACCCTCCCACTGTTGTCCCTCTCCATCATTACTAACCCTCCCACTGTTGTCCTCTCCATCATTACTAACCCTCCCACTGTTGTCCTCTCCATCATTACTAACCCCTCCCACTGTTGTCCTCTCCATCATTACTAACCCTCCCACTGTTGTCCTCTCCATCATTACTAACCCTCCCACTGTTGTCCTCTCCATCATTACTAACCCTCCACTGTTGTCCTCTCCATCATTACTACCCCTCCCACTGTTGTCCTCTCCATCATTACTAACCCTAACTCCCACTGTTGTCCCTCTCCATCATTACTAACCCTTCACTGTTGTCCTCTCCATCATTACTAACCCTAATCCCACTGTTGTCCTCTCCATCATTACTAACCTAACCCTCCACTGTTGTTCCTCTCCATCATTACTAACCCTCCCACTGTTGTCCTCTCCATCATTACTAACCCTAACCTCCACTGTTGTCCTCTCCATCATTACTAACCCTAACCCTCCCACTGTTGTCCCTCTCCATCATTACTAACCCTAACCCTCCACTGTTGTTCCTCTCCATCATTACTAACCCTCCACTGTTGTCCTCTCCATCATTACTAACCCTCCCACTGTTGTTCCTCTCCATCATTGCTAACCCTCCCACTGTTGTCCTCTCCATCATTACTAACCCCTAACCCTCCCACTGTTGTCCTCTCCATCATTACTAACCCTTCCACTGTTGTCCCTCTCCATCATTACTAACCCTAACCCTCCCACTGTTGTCCTCTCCATCATTACTAACCCTAACCCTCCCACTGTTGTCCCTCTCCATCATTACTAACCCTCCCACTGTTGTCCTCTCCATCATTACTAACCCTCCCACTGTTGTCCTCTCCATCATTACTAACCCTCCCACTGTTGTCCCTCTCCATCATTACTAACCCTCCCACTGTTGTCCTCTCCATCATTACTAACCCTAACCCTCCCACTGTTGTCCTCTCCATCATTACTAACCCTCCCACTGTTGTCCCTCTCCATCATTACTAACCCTCCCACTGTTGTCCTCTCCATCATTACTAACCCTCCCACTGTTGTCCCTCTCCATCATTACTAACCCTCCCACTGTTGTCCTCTCCATCATTACTAACCCTCCCACTGTTGTCCTCTCCATCATTACTAACCCCTCCCACTGTTGTCCCTCTCCATCATTACTAACCCTCCCACTGTTGTCCCTCTCCATCATTACTAACCCTCCCACTGTTGTCCCTCTCCATCATTACTAACCCTCCCACTGTTGTCCTCTCCATCATTACTAACCCTCCCACTGTTGTCCTCTCCATCATTACTAACCCTAACCCTCCCACTGTTGTCCCTCTCCATCATTACTAACCCTCCCACTGTTGTCCTCTCCATCATTACTAACCCTAACCCTCCCACTGTTGTCCCTCTCCATCATTACTAACCCTAACCCTCCCACTGTTGTTCCTCTCCATCATTACTAACCCTCCCACTGTTGTCCCTCTCCATCATTACTAACCCTAACCCTCCCACTGTTGTCCCTCTCCATCATTACTAACCCTAACCCTCCACTGTTGTCCACTCTCCATCATTACTAACCCTAACCCTCCACTGTTGTTCCTCTCCATCATTACTAACCCCTCCCACTGTTGTCCCTCTCCATCATTACTAACCCTCCCACTGTTGTCCTCTCCATCATTACTAACCCTCCCACTGTTGTCCTCTCCATCATTACTAACCCTAACCCTCCCACTGTTGTCCTCTCCATCATTACTAACCCTCCCACTGTTGTCCTCTCCATCATTACTAACCCTCCCACTGTTGTCCTCTCCATCATTACTAACCCTCCCACTGTTGTCCTCTCCATCATTACTAACCCTAACCCTCCACTGTTGTCCTCTCCATCATTACTAACCCTCCCACTGTTGTCCTCTCCATCATTACTAACCCTCCCACTGTTGTCCCTCTCCATCATTACTAACCCTCCCACTGTTGTCCTCTCCATCATTACTAACCCTCCCACTGTTGTCCCTCTCCATCATTACTAACCCTCCCACTGTTTGCTCTCTCCATCATTACTAACCCTAACCCTCCCACTGTTGTCCCTCTCCATCATTACTAACCCTCCCACTGTTGTCCCTCTCCATCATTACTAACCCTCCCACTGTTGTCCCTCTCCATCATTACTAACCCTCCCACTGTTGTCCTCTCCATCATTACTAACCCTCCCACTGTTGTCCCTCTCCATCATTACTAACCCTAACCCTCCAACTGTTGTCCTCTCCATCATTACTAACCCTAACCCTCCCACTGTTGTCCCTCTCCATCATTACTAACCCACCCACTGTTGTCCTCTCCATCATTACTAACCCTAACCCTCCCACTGTTGTCCTCTCCATCATTACTAACCCTCCCACTGTTGTCCCTCTCCATCATTACTAACCCTCCCACTGTTGTCCCTCTCCATCATTACTAACCCTCCCACTGTTGTCCTCTCCATCATTACTAACCCTCCCACTGTTGTCCTCTCCATCATTACTAACCCTAACCCTCCCACTGTTGTCCTCTCCATCATTACTAACCCTCCCACTGTTGTCCTCTCCATCATTACTAACCCTCCACTGTTGTCCCTCTCCATGATTACTAACCCCTAACCCTCTCACTGTTGTCCTTCTCCATCATTACTAACCCTAACCCTCCCACTGTTGTCCTCTCCATCATTACTAACCCTCCCACTGTTGTCCTCTCCATCATTACTAACCCTCCCACTGTTGTCCTCTCCATCATTACTAACCCTAACCCTCCCACTGTTGTCCTCTCCATCATTACTAACCCTCCCACTGTTGTCCCTCTCCATCATTACTAACCCTCCCACTGTTGTCCTCTCCATCATTGCTAACCCTCCACTGTTGTCCTCTCCATCATTACTAACCCTCCACTGTTGTCCTCTCCATCATTACTAACCCTCCCACTGTTGTCCCTCTCCATCATTACTAACCCTAACCCTCCCACTGTTGTCCTCTCCATCATTACTAACCCTCCCACTGTTGTCCTCTCCATCATTACTAACCTCCACTGTTGTCCTCTCCATCATTACTAACCCCTCCCACTGTTGTCCTCTCCATCATTACTAACCCTCCCACTGTTGTCCCTCTCCATCATTCACTAACCCTAACCCTCCCACTGTTGTCCTCTCCATCATTACTAACCCCTCCCACTGTTGTCCTCTCCATCATTACTAACCCTCCCACTGTTGTCCTTTCCATCATTACTAACCCTCCCACTGTTGTCCTCCCATCATTACTAACCCTCCCACTGTTGTCCCTCTCCATCATTACTAACCCTCCCACTGTTGTCCTCTCCATCATTACTAACCCTAACCCTCCCACTGTTGTCCTCTCCATCATTACTAACCCTCCCACTGTTGTCCTCTCCATCATTACTAACCCTCCCACTGTTGTCCCTCTCCATCATTACTAACCCCTCCCACTGTTGTCCTCTCCATCATTACTAACCTACCCTCCCACTGTTGTCCCTCTCCATCATTACTAACCCTCCCACTGTTGTCCCTCTCCATCATTACTAACCCTCCCACTGTTGTCCGTCTCCATCATTACTAACCCTCCCACTGTTGTCCTCTCCATCATTACTAACCCTCCACTGTTGTCCTCTCCATCATTACTAACCCTAACCCTCCAACTGTTGTCCTCTCATCATTACTAACCCTCCCACTGTTGTCCCTCTCCATCATTACTAACCCTAACCCTCCCACTGTTTTCCTCTCCATCATTACTAACCCTCCCACTGTTGTCCCTCTCCATCATTACTAACCCTAACCCTCCCACTGTTGTCCCTCTCCATCATTACTAACCCTCCCACTGTTGTCCCTCTCCATCATTACTAACCCTCCCACTGTTGTCCTCTCCATCATTACTAACCCTCCCACTGTTGTCCCTCTCCATCATTACTAACCCTCCCACTGTTGTCCCTCTCCATCATTACTAACCCTCCCACTGTTGTCCTCTCCATCATTACTAACCCTCCCACTGTTGTCCCTCTCCATCATTACTAACCCTAACCCTCCAACTGTTGTCCTCTCCATCATTACTAACCCTAACCCTCCCACTGTTGTCCCTCTCCATCATTACTAACCCTCCCACTGTTGTCCTCTCCATCATTACTAACCCTAACCCTCCCACTGTTGTCCTCTCCATCATTACTAACCCTCCACTGTTGTCCCTCTCCATCATTACTAACCCTCCCACTGTTGTCCTCTCCATCATTACTAACCCTCCCACTGTTGTCCCTCTCCATCATTACTAACCCTCCAACTGTTGTCCTCTCCATCATTACTAACCCTAACCCTCCCACTGTTGTCCTCTCCATCATTACTAACCCTCCCACTGTTGTCCTCTCCATCATTACTAACCCTCCCACTGTTGTCCTCTCCATCATTACTAACCCTCCCACTGTTGTCCCTCTCCATCATTACTAACCCTCCCACTGTTGTCCCTCTCCATCATTACTAACCCTCCCACTGTTGTCCTCTCCATCATTACTAACCCTCCCACTGTTGTCCTCTCCATCATTACTAACCCTAACCCTCCCACTGTTGTCCTCTCCATCATTACTAACCCTCCCACTGTTGTCCTCTCCATCATTACTAACCCTAACCCTCCCACTGTTGTCCTCTCCATCATTACTAACCCTAACCCTCCAACTGTTGTCCTCTCCATCATTACTAACCCTCCCACTGTTGTCCCTCTCCATCATTACTAACCCTAACCCTCTCACTGTTGTCCTTCTCCATCATTACTAACCCTAACCCTCCCACTGTTGTCCTCTCCATCATTACTAACCCCTCCACTGTTGTCCTCTCCATCATTACTAACCCCTCCCACTGTTGTCCCTCTCCATCATTACTAACCCTCCCACTGTTGTCCTCTCCATCATTACTAACCCTCCCACTGTTGTCCTCTCCATCATTACTAACCCTAACCCTCCCACTGTTGTCCTCTCCATCATTACTAACCCTCCCACTGTTGTCCCTCTCCATCATTACTAACCCTAACCCTCTCACTGTTGTCCTTCTCCATCATTACTAACCCTAACCCTCCCACTGTTGTCCTCTCCATCATTACTAACCCTCCCACTGTTGTCCTCTCCATCATTACTAACCCTCCCACTGTTGTCCTCTCCATCATTACTAACCCTAACCCTCCCACTGTTGTCCTCTCCATCATTACTAACCCTCCCACTGTTGTCCTCTCCATCATTACTAACCCTCCCACTGTTGTCCTCTCCATCATTACTAACCCTCCCACTGTTGTCCTCTCCATCATTACTAACCCTCCCACTGTTGTCCTCTCCATCATTACTAACCCTCCCACTGTTGTCCCTCTCCATCATTACTAACCCTCCCACTGTTGTCCTCTCCATCATTACTAACCCTCCCACTGTTGTCCCTCTCCATCATTACTAACCCTCCCACTGTTGTCCTCTCCATCATTACTAACCCCTCCCACTGTTGTCCTCTCCATCATTACTAACCCTCCCACTGTTGTCCTCTCCATCATTACTAACCCTCCCTCACTGTTGTCCTCTCCATCATTACTAACCCTAACCCTCCCACTGTTGTCCTCTCCATCATTACTAACCCTCCCACTGTTGTCCTCTCTCCATCATTACTAACCCCTAACCCTCCACTGTTGTCCTCTCCATCATTACTAACCCTCCACTGTTGTCCTCTCCATCATTACTAACCCTAACCCTCCACTGTTGTCCCTCTCCATCATTACTAACCCTCCCACTGTTGTCCTCTCCATCATTACTAACCCTCCCACTGTTGTCCTCTCCATCATTACTAACCCTCCCACTGTTGTCCCTCTCCATCATTACTAACCCTCCCACTGTTGTCCCTCTCCATCATTACTAACCCTCCCACTGTTGTCCTCTCCATCATTACTAACCCTCCCACTGTTGTCCCTCTCCATCATTACTAACCCTCCCACTGTTGTCCTCTCCATCATTACTAACCCTCCCACTGTTGTCCTCTCCATCATTACTAACCCTAACCCTCCCACTGTTGTCCTCTCCATCATTACTAACCCTCCCACTGTTGTCCTCTCCATCATTACTAACCCTCCCACTGTTGTCCTCTCCATCATTACTAACCCTAACCCTCCCACTGTTGTCCTCTCCATCATTACTAACCCTCCCACTGTTGTCCTCTCCATCATTACTAACCCTTCCCACTGTTGTCCTCTCCATCATTACTAACCCTACCCTCCCACTGTTGTCCCTCTCCATCATTACTAACCCTCCACTGTTGTCCCTCTCCATCATTACTAACCCTCCCACTGTTGTCCCTCTCCATCATTACTAACCCTCCCACTGTTGTCCCTCTCCATCATTACTAACCCTCCCACTGTTGTCCTCTCCATCATTACTAACCCTACCCCTCACTGTTGTCCTCTCCATCATTACTAACCCTCCCACTGTTGTCCTCTCCATCATTACTAACCTAACCCTCCCACTGTTGTCCCTCTCCATCATTACTAACCTCTCCACTGTTGTCCTCTCCATCATTACTAACCCTCCCACTGTTGTCCTCTCCATCATTACTAACCCTCCCACTGTTGTCCCTCTCCATCATTACTAACCCTCCCACTGTTGTCCCTCTCCATCATTACTAACCCTAACCCTCTCACTGTTGTCCTTCTCCATCATTACTAACCCTAACCCTCCCACTGTTGTCCTCTCCATCATTACTAACCCTCCACTGTTGTCCTCTCCATCATTACTAACCCTCCCACTGTTGTCCTCTCCATCATTACTAACCCTCCCACTGTTGTCCTCTCCATCATTACTAACCCTCCCACTGTTGTCCTCTCCATCATTACTAACCCTCTCACTGTTGTCCCTTCTCCATCATTACTAACCCTCCTCACTGTTGTCCTTCTCCATCATTACTAACCCTTCCACTGTTGTCCTCTCCATCATTACTAACCCTCCCACTGTTGTCCTCTCCATCATTACTAACCCTCCCACTGTTGTCCTCTCCATCATTACTAACCCTCCCACTGTTGTCCTCTCCATCATTACTAACCCTCCCACTGTTGTCCTCTCCATCATTACTAACCCTCCCACTGTTGTCCTCTCCATCATTACTAACCCTCCCACTGTTGTCCTCTCCATCATTACTAACCCTCCCACTGTTGTCCTCTCCATCATTACTAACCCTCCCACTGTTGTCCTCTCCATCATTACTAACCCTCCCACTGTTGTCCCTCTCCATCATTACTAACCCTCCCACTGTTGTCCTCTCCATCATTACTAACCCTCCCACTGTTGTCCCTCTCCATCATTACTAACCCTCCCACTGTTGTCCTCTCCATCATTACTAACCCTCCCACTGTTGTCCTCTCCATCATTACTAACCCTCCCACTGTTGTCCTCTCCATCATTACTAACCCTCCCACTGTTGTCCTCTCCATCATTACTAACCCTTCCCACTGTTGTCCCTCTCCATCATTACTAACCCTAACCCTCCACTGTTGTCCTCTCCATCATTACTAACCCTAACCCACTGTTGTCCCTCTCCATCATTACTAACCTCCCACTGTTGTCCTCTCCATCATTACTAACCCCTCCCACTGTTGTCCTCTCCATCATTACTAACCCTCCCACTGTTGTCCTCTCCATCATTACTAACCCTCCCACTGTTGTCCCTCTCCATCATTACTAACCCTCCCACTGTTGTCCCTCTCCATCATTACTAACCCTAACCCTCCCACTGTTGTCCCTCTCCATCATTACTAACCCTAACCCTCCAACTGTTGTCCTCTCCATCATTACTAACCCTCCCACTGTTGTCCCTCTCCATCATTACTAACCCTCCCACTGTTGTCCCTCTATCATCATTAACCCTCCCACTGTTGTCCTCTCCATCATTACTAACCCTCCCACTGTTGTCCTCTCCATCATTACTAACCCTAACCCTCCAACTGTTGTCCTCTCCATCATTACTAACCCTAACCCTCCACTGTTGTCCTCTCCATCATTACTAACCCTCCCACTGTTGTCCTCTCCATCATTACTAACCCTCCCACTGTTGTCCCTCTCCATCATTACTAACCCTAACCCTCCACTGTTGTCCCTCTCCATCATTACTAACCCTCCCACTGTTGTCCCTCTCCATCATTACTAACCCTCCCACTGTTGTCCTCTCCATCATTACTAACCCTCCAACTGTTGTCCTCTCCATCATTACTAACCCTAACCCTCTCACTGTTGTCCTCTCCATCATTACTAACCCTCCCACTGTTGTCCTCTCCATCATTACTAACCCTAATCTAGTGGGAGTTTCCACCATAAAGCATTGGATTAGTGGAGGCATGGGCGATTGGAAGTTTCCAGCATAAAGCATTGGACTTAAATCTGTTGGTCAACATGCTGAGTTTACCTGGTGCTGGATGAGATACGTCTCTTGTATAGCAGTTCACCTCTGGTATTGGTGGTAAAGGAACTTGAGGTTGCCTGTAGGGTCTGGGGGAGACTGCCTGGCCATTTCCTGCAGCTGGGGTGGGGCATGGAATCTTGACATGGCCCCTACACAGCTCTGGATCATCTGGTAAAACAAGAGACAAGCGGAGGACAGGAAAGGTCTCTCTGTTTCAGTGAAATACTCAGACATGCACAGGCCGTCTATTTTCGGACTTTCTCTCAACTCCCATTCTTGACAGAAGGTGGACACATTTCATGTTAGCCCTGTTATGCCTGTTACCTTTGACCTTTGGCCTGTCCTGTGTGTTACCTGTAAGCTGCTCCAAGTGGCGGCTCCAGGTGGACCTGAAGGGAGTCCAACCTTTGGTGGGGTGTTTGGGGTAGGAGGGCTTGATTGGAGGATAGTAAGACTCCTGACTGGAGGGGAGGGGGAGGACAGGCTGGCCTTCTCCTTCCTCACGGAGCTGAGGGAGACTGGAGAGGAGGGGGAGGACAGGCTGGCCTTCTCCTTCCTCACGGAGCTGAGGGAGACTGGAGAGGAGGGGGAGGACAGGCTGGCCTTCTCCTTCCTCACGGAGCTGAGGGAGACTGGAGGGGAGGGGCAGGACAGGCTGGCCTTCTCCTTCCTCACGGAGCTGAGGGAGACTGGAGGGGAGGGGCAGGACAGGCTGGCCTTCTCCTTCCTCACGGAGCTGAGGGAGAGACAGACACCAACTATTATAGATGCATCATAACTACTACTACACTACTTTAGATACTTCCCAGTGGTAGGAAAAGGGCTTTAGCAATACATTTAGCCTGTCAGTGGTAAATATGAACTGGATGGGCGTGTCCTACCATAGTTGATATATATACAGTGGGGAAAAAAAGTATTTAGTCAGCCACCAATTGTGCAAGTTCTCCCACTTAAAAAGATGAGAGAGGCCTGTAATTTTCATCATAGGTACACGTCAACTATGACAGACAAATTGAGAAAAGAAATTCCAGAAAATCACATTGTAGGATTTTTAATGAATTTATTTGCAAATTATGGTGGAAAATAAGTATTTGGTCACCTACAAACAAGCAAGATTTCTGGCTCTCACAGACCTGTAACTTCTTCTTTAAGAGGCTCCTCTGTCCTCCACTCGTTACCTGTATTAATGGCACCTGTTTGAACTTGTTATCCGTATAAAAGACACCTGTCCACAACCTCAAACAGTCACACTCCAAACTCCACTATGGCCAAGACCAAAGAGCTGTCAAAGGACACCAGAAACAAAATTGTAGACCTGCACCAGGCTGGGAAGACTGAATCTGCAATAGGTAAGCAGCTTGGTTTGAAGAAATCAACTGTGGGAGCAATTATTAGGAAATGGAAGACATACAAGACCACTGATAATCTCCCTCGATCTGGGGCTCCACGCAAGAGCTCACCCCGTGGGGTCAAAATGATCACAAGAACGGTGAGCAAAAATCCCAGAACCACATGGGGGGGACCTAGTGAATGACCTACAGAGAGCTGGGACCAAAGTAACAAAGCCTACCATCAGTAACACACTACGCCGCCAGGGACTCCAAATCCTGCAGTCCCCCTGCTTAAGCCAGTACATGTCCAGGCCCGTCTGAAGTTTGCTAGAGTGCCTTTGGATGATCCAGAAGAGGATTGGGAGAATGTCATATGGTCAGATGAAACCAAAATAGAACTTTTTGGTAAAAACTCAACTCGTCGTGTTTGGAGGATAAAGAATGCTGAGTTGCATCCAAAGAACACCATACCTACTGTGAAGCATGGTGGTGGAAACATCATGCTTTGGGGCTGTTTTTCTGCAAAGGGACCAGGACGACTGATCCGTGTAAAGGAAAGAATGAATGGGGCCATGTATCGCGAGATTTTGAGTGAAAACCTCCTTCCATCAGCAAGGGCATTGAAGATGAAACGTGGCTGGGTCTTTCAGCATGACAATGATCCCAAACACACCGCCCGGGCAACGAAGGAGTGGCTTCGTAAGAAGCATTTCAAGGTCCTGGAGTGGCTTAGCCAGTCTCCAGATCTCAACCCCATAGAAAATCTTTGGAGGGAGTTGAAAGTCTGTGTTGCCCAGCGACAGCCCCAAAACATCACTGCTCTAGAGGAGATCTGCATGGAGGAATGGGCCAAAATACCAGCAACAGTGTGTGAAAACCTTGTGAAGACTTACAGAAAACGTTTGACCTGTGTCATTGCCAACAAAGGGTATATAACAAAGTATTGAGAAACTTTTGTTATTGACCAAATACTTATTTTCCACCATAATTTGCAAATAAATTCATTAAAAATCCTACAATGTGATTTTCTGGATTTTTTTTTCTCATTTTGTCTGTCATAGTTGACGTGTACCTATGATGAAAATTACAGGCCTCTCTCATCTTTTTAAGTGGGAGAACTTGCACAATTGGTGGCTGACTAAATACTTTTTTTCCCCACTGTAGCTTGTTTCTGGATGGGCGTGTCCTGCCATAGTTTATATATATAGCTTGTTTCTGGATGGGCGTGTCCTGCCATAGTTTATATATATAGTTTGTTTCTGGATGGGCGTGTCCTGCCATAGTTGATATATATAGCTTGTTTCTGGATGGGCGTGTCCTGCCATAGTTGATACAGTGGGGGAAAAAAGTATTTAGTCAGCCACCAATTGTGCAAGTTCTCCCACTTAAAAAGATGAGAGAGGCCTGTAATTTTCATCATAGGTACACGTCAACTATGACAGACAAAATGAGAAAAAAATCCAGAAAATCACATTGTAGGATTTTTTATGAATTTATTTGCAAATTATGGTGGAAAACAAGTATTTGGTCAATAACAAAAGTTTCTCAATACTTTGTTATATACCCTTATATACACAGGTCAAACGTTTTCTGTAAGTCTTCACAAGGTTTTCACACACTGTTGCTGGTATTTTGGCCCATTCCTCCATGCAGATCTCCTCTAGAGCAGTGAGGTTTTGGGGCTGTCGCTGGGCAACACGGACTTTCAACTCCCTCCAAAGATTTTCTATGGGGTTGAGATCTGGAGACTGGCTAGGCCACTCCAGGACCTTGAACTGCTTCTACGAGCCACTCCTTCGTTGCCCGGCGTGTGTTTGGGATCATTGTCATGCTGAAAGACCCAGCCACGTTTCATCTTCAATGCCCTTGCTGATGGAAGGAGGTTTTCACTCAAAATCTCACGATACATGGCCCCATTCATTCTTTCCTTTACACGGATCAGTCGTCTGGTCCCTTTGCAGAAAAACAGCCCCAAAGCATGATGTTTCCACCCCGTGCTTCGCAGTAGGTATGGTGTTCTTTGGATGCAACTCAGCATTCTTTGTCCTCCAAACACGACGAGTTGACTTTTTACCAAAAAGTTCTATTTTGGTTTCATCTGACCATATGACATTCTCCCAATCCTCTTCTGGATCATCCAAATGCACTCTAGCAAACTTCAGACGGGCCTGACATGTACTGGCTTGAGCAGGGGGACACGTCTGGCACTGCAGGATTTGAGTCCCTGGTGGCGAGTGTGTTACTGATGGTAGGCTTTGTTACTTTGGTCCCATCTCTCTGCAGGTCATTCACTGGGTCCCCCGTGTGGTTCTGGGATTTTTGCTCACCGTTCTTGTGATCATTTTGACCCCACGGGGTGAGATCTTGCGTGGAGCCCCCAGATCGAGGGAGATTATCAGTGGTCTTGTATGCCTTCCATTTCCTAATAATTGCTCCCACAGTTGATTTCTTCAAACCAAGCTGCTTACCTATTGCAGATTCAGTCTTCCCAGCCTGGTGCAGGTCTACAATTTTGTTTCTGGTGTCCTTTGACAGCTCTTTGGTCTTGGCCATAGTGGAGTTTGGAGTGTGACTGTTTGAGGTTGTGGACACGTGTCTTTTATACTGATAACAAGTTCAAACAGGTGCCATTAATACAGGTAACGAGTGGAGGACAGAGGAGCCTCTTAAAGAAGAAGTTACAGGTCTGTGAGGTGACCAAATACTTATTTTCCACCATAATTTGCAAATAAATTCATAAAAAATCCTACAATGTGATTTTCTGGATATTTTTTTGTCAATTTGTCTGTCATAGTTGACGTGTACCTATGATGAAAATTACAGGCCTCTCTCATCTTTTTAAGTGGGAGAACTTGCACAATTGGTGGCTGACTAAATACTTTTTTCCCCCACTGTATATATAGCTTGTTTCTGGATGGGCGTGTCCTGCCATAGTTGATATATATAGCTTGTTTCTGGATGGGCGTGTCCTGCCATAGTTTATATATATAGCTTGTTTCTGGATGGGCGTGTCCTGCCATAGTTTATATATATAGCATGTTTCTGGATGGGCGTGTCCAGCCATAGTTGATATATATAGCTTGTTTCTGGATGGGCGTGTCCTGCCATAGTATATATATATAGCTTGTTTCTGGATGGGCGTGTCCTGCCATAGTTTATATATATAGCTTGTTTCTGGATGGGCGTGTCCTGCCATAGTTTATATATATATAGCTTGTTTCTGGATGGGCGTGTCCTGCCATAGTTGATATATATAGCTTGTTCCTGGATGGGCGTGTCCAGCCATAGTTTATATATATCTTGTTTATATGGTTCATCACAGCGTACCATCCTTTCACTGATGACACAAAACAAATTGATGTGAATGATAACTGTCCTGTTTATATCATGTTAGTTTATTTAGTATGTGTTTTATCTACCCAGAGTTAGGAGATAAAGCCATTAATTGACAGGAGTCTTTAGATCAGGGGTGTCAAACATTCAACCCATGAAGGTGTTCCAATCCAGACCGCGGGTGGTCCAATCCAGACCGCGGGTGGTTTGAGTAGTGGGGGGGAACAAACTCAATATACACTACATGACCAAAAGTATCTCATTCCAAAATCATGGGCATGAATTATGGAGTTGGTCCCACTTTGCTGCTATAACAGCCTCCACTCTTCTGGGAAGGCTTTCCACTAGATGTTGGAACATTGTAGTGGGGACTTGCTTCCATTCAGCCACAAGAACATTAGTGACGTCGGGCACTGATGTTGGGCGATTAGGCCTGGCTCGCAGTCGGCGTTCCAATTCATCCCAAAGCTGTTCGATGGGGTTGAGGTCAGGGCTTTGTCCAGGCCAGTCAAGTTCTTCCACACCGATCTCAACAAACCATTTCTTTATGGACCTCGCTTTATATACACAGATATCTCTAAACATGTCCCACTAGCACTGTCAGCTATATACACACAGATATCTCTAAACATGTCCCACTAGGACTGTCAGCTATATACACATAAATCTCTTAACCAGAGCCCTCTGCACTATGCCATTTGGACGCACCCATAATTAATCTCCCCCACAGACTGAGCTCTCTCTCTTTCCCAGCCATGCAGGCAGCACCTGGGCTGGGTAGATAAGGCAGCCGTCTATGGCTGCATCCCAAATGGCACTGTATTCCCTATGGAAGAGACTACTTTAGAGAGAGAGAGAGACAGAGAGAGAGACAGAGACAGATAGAGAGACACACAGACAGAGACAGATAGAGATGGTGAACATGGTGAAGCCCCAAAATTGCCCTCGCTAGAAGCCTGTGTTTCAGACATAAGGAAGTGGATGGCTGAAAACGTTTTACTTTTAAACTCGGACAAAACAGAGATGCTTGTTCTAGGTCCCAAGAAACAAAGAGATCTTCTGTTAAATCTGACAATTCATCTTGATGGTTGTAAAGTCGTCTCAAATAAAACTGTGAAGGACCTCAGCGTTACTCTTGACCCTGATCTCTCCTTTTGACGAACATATCAAGACTGTTTCAAGGACAGCTTTTTTCCATCTACGTAACATTGCAAAAATCAGAAATTTTCTGTCCAAAATGATGCAGAAAAATTAATCCATGCATTTGTTACTTCTAGGTTAGACTACTGCAATGCTCTATTTTCCGGCTACTCCGGATAAAGCACTAAATAAACTTCAGTTAGTGCTAAATACGGCTGCTAGAATCCTGACTAGAACCAAGAAATTTGATCATATTACTCCAGTGCTAGCTTCCCTACACTGGCTTCCTGTTAAGGCAAGGGCTGATTTCAAGGTTTTACTGTTAACCTATAAAGCGTTACATGGGCTTGCTCCTACCTATCTTTCCGAGTTGGTCCTGCCGTACATACCAATACGTACGCTACGGTCACAAGACGCAGGCCTCCTAATTGTCCCTAGAATTTCTAAGCAAACAGCGGAGGCAGGGCTTTCTCCTATAGATCTCCATTTTTATGGAACAGTCTGCCTACCCATGTGAGAGACGCAGACTCGGTCTCAACCTTTAAGTCTTTACTGAAGACTTATCTCTTCAGTAGGTCATATGATTGAGTGTAGTCTGGCCCAGGAGTGTGAAGGTGAACGGAAAGGCTCTGGAGCAACGAACAGCCCTTGCTGTCTCTGCCGGGCCGGTTCCCCTCTCCACTGGGGTTCTCTGCCTCTAACCCTGTTGCAGGGGCTGAGTCACTGGCTTGCTGGTGCTCTTTCATGCCGTCCCTGGGAGGGGTGCGTCACTTGAGTGGGGTTGAGTTACTGACGTGATCTTCCTGTCTGGGTTGGCGCCCCCCCTTGGTTTGTGCTGTGGTGGAGACCTCTGTGGGCTATACTCGGCCTTGTCTCAGGATTGTAAGTTGGTGGTTGAGGATATCCCTCTAGTGGTGCGGGGGCTGTGCTTTGGCAGAGTGGGTGGGGTTATATCCTTCCTGTTTGGCCCTGTCCGGGGTTTCTTCGGATGGGGCCACAGTGTCTCCGGACCGCTCCTGTCTCAGCCTCCAGTATTTATGCTGCAGTAGTTTATGTGTCGGGGGGCTGGGGTTAGTTGGTTATACCTGGAGTACTTCTCCTGTCTTATCCAGTGTCCTGTGTGAATTTAAGTATGCTCTCTCTAATTCTCTCGTTCTCTCTTTCTCTCTGAGAACCTGAGCCCTAGGACCATACGTCAGGACTACCGGGCATGATGACACCTTGCTGTCCCCAGTCCGCCTGGCCTTGCTGCTATTCCAGTTTCAACTGTTCTGCCTGCGGTTACGAAACCCCTACCTGTCCCAGACCTGCTGTTTTCAACTCTTAATGATCGGCTATGAAAAGCCAACTGAGAGACCTGAGCACCTAGGACCATACGTCGGGACTACCGGCCGTGGTGACTCCTTGCTGTCCCCAGTCCGCCTGGCCTTGCTGCTATTCCAGTTTCAACTGTTCTGCCTGCGGTTATGGAACCCCTACCTGTCCCAGACCTGCTGTTTTCAACTCTTAATGATCGGCTATGAAAAGCCAACTGAGATTTATTCCTGATTATTATTTGACCATGCTTGTCACTTATGAACATTTTTGAACATCTTGGCATGGTTCTGTTATAATCTTCACCCGGCACAGCCAGAAGAGGACTGGCCACCCCTCATAGCCTGGTTCCTCTCTAGGTTTCTTCCTAGGTTTTCGCCTTTCTAGGGAGTTTTTCCTAGCCACCGTGCTTCTACACCTGCATTACTAGCTGTTTGGGGTTTTAGGCTGGGTTTCTGTACAGCACTTCGAGATATTAGCTGATGTAAGAAGGGCTATATAAAATAAAATTGATTGAAAAATTGATTGATAGAGAGACACACTGACAGAGAGAGACAGAGACAGAGAGAGACAGAGAGAGAGAGAGAGAGAGAGAGAGAGAGAGAGAGACAGAGACGAGACAGAGACAGAGAGAGAGAGAGAGAGAGAGAGAGAGAGCGAGAGAGGAGAGAGAGAGCGAGAAGAGAGGAGCGGAGAGCGAGAGAGAGCGGAGAGAGGAGAGCGAGGCGAGAGAGGCGGAGCGGAGAGGCGAGAGAGCGAGAGGCGAGAGAGAGAGAGCGAGAGAGAGAGAGAGAGAGGGATGGTTTGTTAGTGAAGGTGGAGAGAGAGAGGGAGGTGAGGAGACAGAGAGAGCAGAAGACAGAGAGAGACAGAGAGAGCGAGAGAGCGAGAGAGCGAGAGAGCGAGAGAGCGAGAGAGAGAGAGTTAGTGTAGGGATGGTTTGTTAGTGTAGTTGGAGAGAGAGAGAGGGGGAGGGAGAGAGAGGGATGGTTTGTTAGTGAAGGTGGAGAGAGAGAGAGGGGGAGGGAGAGAGACAGAGAGAGAGACAGGGAGGGAGAGAGACAGAGAGAGAGACAGAGAGAGAGAGACAGAGAGAGAGACAGAGAGAGCGAGAGACAGAGAGAGAGACAGAGAGAGACAGAGACAGAGAGAGACAGAGAGAGACAGAGAGAGAGCGAATGCATGACTGTATTATTTACCAGGCCCAGGTACTGTACCATAGTGCACTATGTAGGGAATAGTGTGCCATTTGGCATGAATGAGAAATACAGCTCCACCCTCCATGCCTCCCTTCCGCCAGCCCACCGCAAAAATTATCCAAGCCAGCACAGAATGTTTCTGGTTGGCCCTACAGTGTGAATCAGGCACCAGATGTCTCCTATTGGCTGATCTCTACCTGCTTGTTGTCCCAGACTCTTCCTATTGGCTGAGCTCTACCTGCTTGTTGCCCCAGACTCTTCCTATTGGCTGAGCTCTACCTGCTTGTTGCCCCAGACTCTTCCTATTGGCTGAGCTCTACCTGCTTGTTGCCCCAGACTCTTCCTATTGGCTGATCTCTACCTGCTTGTTGCCCCAGACTCTTCCTATTGGCTGATCTCTACCTGCTTGTTGCCCCAGACTCTTCCTATTGGCTGAGCTCTACCTGCTTATTCCCATAGGCCAGTATGGCTCCCGTCAGGTCCCGCAGAGTGTTCAGCTGGAGCTCCACTTCCTGTCTGGAATGGTGGGAGGCCCACCTCTTCCTGTTGTCCTCTGACCCTGAGGGGCATGATGACAGGACCGATGACGTCATGGCCATTTCCTCGTAGTACAGGAAGAGAGGTCCCCGTCTGGTGCTGTAGGTTTTAGGAAGCGCTGGCTCCACCCCGCCCAGCAGACGACCACTCTTAGATAAGCGGAGCAGGGAGGGCTGAGACTTCCAGAGATAGTAGTCCTAGGTAGAAATAAACAATTAGTATTGTCAAACAAATTTTATTTAACTAGGCAAGTCAGTTAAGAACAAATTCTTATTTACAATGACGTCCTACACCGGCCAAACCCGGACCAATTGTGCACCGCCCTATGGGACTCCCAATCACGGGCCGGTTGTGATACAGCCTGGAATCGAACCAGGGGGTCTGTAGTGACGCCGCAAGCACTGAGATGCAGTGCGTTAGACCGCTGCGCCACTCGGGGGCTATTGAATCATAACTACCACATTTCCCAATTTAATTGTTATTTGAGTCTTTAATAAATAAATCAAAACACTTTAAAGGGTAACACTTTACTTAAAGCCTGCAGATATAAAGCTTTATAACGTGCTATTACTTGCTTTCCAACTGAATCAAGTGTAAAAGAACCTGAAATTTACCTCAGGTTCGAAGCAGACTTCCAGGCGTCCATCTTGACTGCCCAGATGTGACTGGGCAACATGTCCACAGCCTCGACTCAGTAGCGATAGAGCAATATCCTTCATGACTAAAATCCTGCTGCTTCTTAAAATACGAAGGAATAACAGTTAGATACTGTCCTCTCAGACAAGTCCTGGTCCAGATACTGTCCTCTCAGACAAGTCCTGGTCCAGATACTGTCCTCTCAGACAAGTCCTGCTCCAGATACTGTCCTCTCAGACAAGTCCTGGTCCAGATACTGTCCTCTCAGACAAGTCCTGGTCCAGATACTGTCCTCTCAGACAAATCCTGCTCCAGATACTGTCCTCTCAGACAAGTCCTGGTCCAGATACTGTCCTCTCAGACAAGTCCTGGTCCAGATACTGTCCTCTCAGACAAGTCCTGGTCCAGATACTGTCCTCTCAGACAAATCCTGCTCCAGATACTGTCCTCTCAGACAAATCCTGGTCCAGATACTGTCCTCTCAGACAAGTCCTGCTCCAGATACTGTCCTCTCAGACAAGTCCTGGTCCAGATACTGTCCTCTCAGACAAGTCCTGGTCCAGATACTGTCCTCTCAGACAAGTCCTGCTCCAGATACTGTCCTCTCAGACAAGTCCTGGTCCAGATACTGTCCTCTCAGACAAGTCCTGGTCCAGATACTGTCCTCTCAGACACAAGTCCTGGTCCAGATACTGTCCTCTCAGACAAGTCCTGGTCCAGATACTGTCCTCTCAGACAAGTCCTGGTCCAGATACTGTCCTCTCAGACAAGTCCTGGTCCAGATACTGTCCTCTCAGACAAATCCTGCTCCAGATACTGTCCTCTCAGACAAGTCCTGGTCCAGATACTGTCCTCTCAGACAAGTCCTGGTCCAGATACTGTCCTCTCAGACAAGTCCTGCTCCAGATACTGTCCTCTCAGACAAGTCCTGCTCCAGATACTGTCCTCTCAGACAAGTCCTGGTCCAGATACTGTCCTCTCAGACAAGTCCTGGTCCAGATACTGTCCTCTCAGACAAATCCTGCTCCAGATACTGTCCTCTCAGACAAGTCCTGGTCCAGATACTGTCCTCTCAGACAAGTCCTGGTCCAGATACTGTCCTCTCAGACAAGTCCTGGTCCAGATACTGTCCTCTCAGACAAGTCCTGGTCCAGATACTGTCCTCTCAGACAAGTCCTGGTCCAGATACTGTCCTCTCAGACAAGTCCTGGTCCAGATACTGTCCTCTCAGACAAGTCCTGGTCCAGATACTGTCCTCTCAGACAAGTCCTGGTCCAGATACTGTCCACTCAGACAAGTCCTGGTCCAGATACTGTCCTCTCAGACAAGTCCTGGTCCAGATACTGTCCTCTCAGACAAGTCCTGCTCCTTCGTAGAAGAAAGATACTCAGGAAAGCAGTTTAATTCCCTGTCTCTATAAAACAAACAAAAAAGTATATAATTTTACTAAAAATAACACTAAATCACACATTTCAAGGCATAAAAACTTAAAGGAATAGTCCCTTCTACAGGAGCTTTGTCCCATTCAGCTGTGGCAGTAAAATAGAACTGACTGAATTTGTTAACTAGTGAGTGTGAGTCGTCAAAAGCAAATAGCCTGTATGTCCTGAATGCTTGTGTTTGCTGAGTTGCTGTTGCTAAGTGTTGCTAAGTTCTCCCGAGTTTCTCTCTGGACAGGCACAGCTCAACCACTGTGTTTCTGTTGCCGTGGTTGCAACTCAGTCATCACCCCCCTCTCTTCCTGTCTGTCCAACAGCCCTAACCCTAACCACCCCCTCCCTTCCTGTCTGTCCAACAGCCCTAACCCTAACCACCCCCTCCCTTCCTGTCTGTCCAACAGCCCTAACCCAAACCACCCCCTCCCTTCCTGTCTGTCCAACAGCCCTAACCCTAACCACCCCCTCCTTCCTGTCTGTCCAACAGCCCTAACCCAAACCACCCCCTCCCTTCCTGTCTGTCCAACAGCCCTAACCCTAACCACCCCCCTCCCTTCCTGTCTGTCCAACAGCTCCTAACCCTAACCACCCCTCCTTCCTGTCTGTCTAACAGCCCTAACCCTAACCACCCCCTCTTCCTGTCTGTCCAACAGCCCTAACCCTAACCACCCCCCCCCTTCCTGTCTGTCTAACAGCCCTAACCCTAACCACCCCCTCCCTTCCTGTCCAACAGCCCTAACCCTAACCACCCCCTCCTTCCTGTCTGTCCAACAGCCCTAACCTAACTACCCTCCCTTCCTGTCCAACAGCCCTAACCCTAACCACCCTCCCTTCCTGTCTGTCCAACAGCCTAACCTAACCACCCCCCTCCTTCCTGTCCAACAGCCCTAACCCTAACCACCCCCTCCTTCCTGTCCAACAGCCCTAACCCCTAACCACCCTCCTTCCTGTCTGTCCAACAGCCCCTAACCCTAACCACCCCCCTCCTTCCTGTCTGTCCAACAGCCCTAACCCTAACCACCACTCCCTTCCTGTCTGTCCAACAGCCCTAACTCCTAACCACCCCCTCCCTTCCTGTCTGTCCAACAGCCCTAACCCTAACCACCCCCTCCTTCCTGTCTGTCCAACAGCCCTAACCCTAACCCCCCCCTTCCTGTCTGTCCAACAGCCCTAACCCTAACCACCCCCTCCCTTCCTGTCTGTCCAACAGCCCTAACCCTAACCACCCCCTCCCTTCCTGTCTGTCCAACAGCCCTAACCCTAACCACCCCCCTAACCACCCCCCTCTCTTCCTGTCTGTCCAACAGCCCTAACCCTAACCACCCCCTCCTTCCTGTCTGTCCAACAGCCATAACCCTAACCACCCCCTCCTTCCTGTCTAACAGCCCTAACCCTAACCACCCCCTCCCTTCCTGTCTGTCCAACAGCCCTAACCCTAACCACCCTCCCTTCCTGTCTGTCCTAACAGCCCTAACCCTAACCCCCCCTCCTTCCTGTCTGTCCAACAGCCCTAAACCTAACCACCCCCCCTCCTTCCCTGTCTGTCCAACAGCCCTAACCCTAACCACCCCCTCCTTCCTGTCTGTCTAACAGCCCTAACCTAACCCCCACTCCTTCCTGTCTGTCAACAGCCCTAACCCTAACCACCCCTCCTTCCTGTCTAACAGCCCTAACCCTAAACACCCTCCCTTCCTGTCTGTCCAACAGCCCTAACCCTAACCACCCCTCCTTCCTGTCTGTCTAACAGCCCTAACCCTAACCACCCCTCCTTCCTGTCCAACAGCCCCTAACCCTAACCACCCTCTCCTTCCTGTCTGTCCAACAGCCCTAACCCTAACCACCCCCCTCCCTTCCTGTCTTGTCCAACAGCCCTAACCCTAACCACCCCCTCCTTCCTGTCTGTCCAATAGCCCCTAACCTAACCCCCCCTCCTTCCTGTCTGTCCAACAGCCCTAACCCTAACCCCCCCCTCTCTTCCTGTCCAACAGCCCTAACCCTAACCACCCCCTCCCTTCCTGTCTGTCCAACAGCCCTAACCCTAACCACCCCCTCCCTTCCTGTCTGTCCAATAGCCCCTAACCTAACCACTCCCACTCCCTTCCTGTCTGTCCAACTAGCCCTAACCCTAACCACCTCCCTTCCTGTCTGTCCAACAGCCCTAACCCTAACCACCCCTCCCTTCCTGTCTGTCCAACAGCCCTAACTCCTAACCACCCCCCTCCCTTCCTGTCTGTCTCAACAGCCATAACCCTAACCACTTCCTCCTTCCTGTCTAACAGCCCTAACCCTAACCACCCCCCCCCTTCCTGTCTGTCCAACAGCCCTAACCCTAACCACCCCCTCTCCCTTCCTGTCTGTCCAACAGCCCTAACCCTAACCACCCCCTCCCTTCCTGTCTGTCCAACAGCCCTAACCCTAACCACCCCCTCCCTTCCTGTCTGTCCAACAGCCCTAACCCTAACCCCCCTCCTTCCTGTCCAACAGCCCTAACCCTAACCACCCCCCTCCCTTCCTGTCTGTCCAACAGCCTTAACCCTAATTTACCCTCCCTTCCCTGTCTGTCTAACAGCTCCTAACCCTAACCACCCCCTCCTTCCTGTCTGTCCAACAGCCCTAACCCTAACCACCCCTCCTTTCTGTCTGTCTAACAGCCCTAACCCCTAACTCCCCTCCCTTCCTGTCTGTCCAACAGCCTAACCCTAACCACCCTCCCTTCCTGTCTGTCCAACAGCCCCTAACCCTAACCCCCCCCTCCTTCTGTCCAACAGTCCCTAACCCTAACCACCCCTCCCTTCCTGTCCAACAGCCCTAACCCTAACCACCCTCCTTCCTGTTCTAACAGTCTTAACCCTAACCCTAACCACCCTCCTTCCTGTCTAACAGCCCTAACCTAACCACCCCTCCTTCCTGTCTGTCCAACAGCCCTAACCCTAACCACCCTCTCCCTTCCTGTCTGTCCAACAGCCCCTAACCTAACCACCCCTCCCTTCCTGTCTGTCTAACAGCCCTAACCCTAACCACCCCCTCCTTCCTGTCTCGTCCAACAGCCCCTAACCCTAACCACCCCCTCCTTCCTGTCTGTCCAACAGCCCTATCCTAACCACCTCTCTCCTTCCTGTCTAACAGCCCTAACCCTAACTACCTCCTTCCTGTCTGTCCAACAGCTCCTAACCCTAACCACCCCTCTCCTTCCTGTCCAACAAGCCCTAACCTAACCCCCCCTCCTTCCTGTCTGTCCAACAGCCCTAACCCTAACCACCCCCTCTCTTCCTGTCCGTCCAACAGCCCTAACCCTAATTACCCCCTCTCCTTCCTGTCTGTCCAACAGCCCTAACCCTAACCACCCCTCTCCTTCCTGTCTCGTCCAACAGCTCCAACCCTAACCACTCTCCTTCCTGTCTGTCCAATAGCCCTAACCTTCCTAACCACTCCCTCCTTCCTGTCTGTCCAACAGCCCCTAACCCTAACTAACTCCCTCCTTCCTGTCTGTCCAACAGCCCTAACCCCTAACCACCCTCCTTCCTGTGTCTGTCCAACAGCCCTAACTCTAACCACACCCCTCCCTTCCTGTCTGTCTAACAGCCCTAACCCTAACCCCCCCTCCTTCCTGTCTGTCCAACAGCCTTAACCCCTAACCACCTCCTTCTGTCTGTCCAACAGCCCTAACCCCTAACCACCCCCTCCCTTCCTGTCTGTCCAACAGCCCTAACCCTAACCACCCTCTCCTTCCTGTCTGTCCAACAGCCCTAACCCTAACCACCCCTCCCTTCCTGTCCAACAGCCCTAACCCTAACCACCTCCTTCCTGTCTAACAGCCTTAACCCTAATCACCCTCCTTCGTCTAACAGCTCTAACCCTAACCCTAACCACCTCCCTCCTTCCTGTCTGTCCAACAGCCCTAACCCTAACCACCCCTCCTTCCTGTCTGTCCAACAGCCCTAACTCTAACCACCTCCTTCCTGTTCGTCCAAGAGCCCTAACCCTAACCACTCTCCTTCCTGTCTGTCCAACAGCTCCTAACCCTAACCACCCTCCTCCTTCGTCTGTCCAACAGCCCTAACCCTAATCACCCCCTTCCTGTCTGTCCAACAGCCCTAACCCTAACCACCCCCTCCTTCCTGTCTGTCCAACAGCCCTAACCCTAACCACCTCCTCCCTTCCTGTCTGTCCAACAGCCCTAAACCTAACCACCCCCTCCTTCCTGTCTGTCCAACAGCCCTAATCCTAACCACTACCTCCTTCCTGTCTGTCCAACAGCCTTAACCAAACCACCCCTTCTCCCTGTCTAACAGCTAACCCTAACCTACCCCTCCTTCCTGTCTAACAGCTCTAACCTAACCACCTCCTTCCTGTCTGTCCAGCAGCCCTAACCCTAATCACCCCCTTCCTGTTCTGTCCAACAGCCCCTAACCCCTAATTCACCCCTCCTTCCTGTCTGTCCAACAGCCCTAACCCTAACCACCCCCTAACCACCCCCTCTCTTCCTGTTCTGTCCAACAGCTCCTAACCCTAACCACACCTCTCCCTTCCTGTTCGTCCAACAGCCATAACCCTAACCACCCTTCTCCTTCCTGTCTAACAGCCCCTAACCCTAACCACCCTCCCTTCCTGTTCTGTCCAACAGCCTCTAACTCCTAACCACCTCCTTCCTGTCTGCTCTAACGCTCTAACCCTAACTCCTCCTTCCTGTCTGTCAACAGCCCTTAACCCTAACTCACCCTCCTTCCTGTCTGTCCAACAGCTCTAACCCTATTCACCCCTCCTTCCTGTCTGTCTAACAGCTCTAACCCTAACCCCCCTCCTTCCTGTCTGTCCAACAGCCCCTAACCCTAACCACCCCCCTCCTTCTGTTCGAACAGCCCTAACCCTAACCACTCCTCCTTCCTGTCTGTTCAACAGCCCTAACCCTAACCACCCCTCCTCCTTCCTGTCTGTCTAACAGCCCTAACCTAACCACCTCCTCCTTCCTGTCCAACAGCCCTAACCCTAACCACTTCTCCTTCCTGTCTGTCCAACAGCCCTAACCCTAACTTCACCCCCTCCTTCCCTGTCTGTCCAACAGCTCCTAACCCTAACCACCCTCCTTCCTGTCTGTCCAACAGCTTCCTAACTCCTAACCACCCCTCCCTTCCTGTCTGTCCATATAGCCTTACCCTTAACCCCCTCCTTCCTGTCTGTCCAACAGCCCTAATCTAACCACCCTTCTCTCTTCCTGTCCAACAGCCCTAATTCCTAACCACCCCCTCCTTTTCCTGTCTGTCCAATCAGCCCTAACCCTAACTACCTCTCCTTCCTGTTCTGTCCAATAGCCAACCCTAACCACCTCCTTCCTGTCTGCAACAGCCCTAACCCTAACCACCCCTCCCTTCCTGTCTGTCCAACAGCCCTAACCCTAATCCACCCCCCTCCTTCCTGTCTGTCCAACAGCCCTAACCCTAACCACCCCCTCCTTCCTGTTCTGTCTCAACAGCCTAACCTAACCACACCTTCCTTCCTGTCTAACAGCCCTAACCCTAACCACCTTCCCTCCTTCCTGTCTGTCCAACAGCTCCTAACCCTAACCACTCTCCTTCCTGTTCGTCCAACAGCCCTAACCCTAACCACCCCCTCCTTCCGTCTGTCCAACAGCCCTTAACCCTAACCACCCCTCCTTCCTGTCTGTCCAACAGCCCTAACCCCTAATTTCTCCTTCCTTGGTCTAACAGCTCTTAACCCTAATCACTCTCCTTCCTGTTCGTCCAACAGCCCTAACCCTTAACCACTCCTCCTTCTTGTCTGTCTAACAGCCCTAACCCTAACCACCCCCCTCCTTCCTGTCTGTCCAACAGCCCTAACCCTAACCACTCCTCCCTTTCTGTCTGTCTAACAGCTCTAACCCCCTAACCCTCCTTCCTGTCTGTCCAACAGCTCTAACTCCTAACCACCCCTTCCTTCCTGTCTGTCCAACAGCCCTAACCCTAACCACCCCTCTCCTTCCTGTCCAACAGCCCCTAACCCTAACCACCCCTCCTTCCTGTCCAACAGCCCCTAACCCTAACTGCCTCCTTCCTGTCTAACAGCCCCTAACCTAACCCTAACCACCCTCCTTCCTGTCTAACAGCTCTAACCCTAACCACCCTCCCTTCCATGTCTGTCCAACAGCCCTAACCTAACCACCCCCCCCTTCCTGTCTGTCCAACAGCCCTAACCCTAATCACCTTTCCTTCCTGTCTGTCCAACAGCCCTAACCCTAACCACCCCTCCTTCCTGTCTGTCTAACAGTCCTAACCCTAACCACCTCCCCCTTCCTGTCTGTCCAACAGCCCTAACCCTAACCACCCCCTCCTTCCTGTCTGTCCAACAGCCCTAACCCTAACCACCCTCTCCCTTCCTTGTCTAACAGCCCTAACCCTAACCACCTCCCCCTTCCTGTCGGTCCAACAGCTCTCAACCCCTAACTACCCCCCTCCTTCCTGTCCAACAGCCCTAACCCTAACCCCCCCCTCCCTTCCTGTCTATTACTTGCTTTCCAACTGAATCAAGTGTAAAAGAACCTGAAATTTACCTCAGGTTCGAAGCAGACTTCCAGGCGTCCATCTTGACTGCCCAGATGTGACTGGGCAACATGTCCACAGCCTCGACTCAGTAGCGATAGAGCAATATCCTTCATGACTAAAATCCTGCTGTTCTTAAAATACGAAGGAATAACAGTTAGATACTGTCCTCTCAGACAAGTCCTGGTCCAGATACTGTCCTCTCTCAGACAAGTCCTGGTCCAGATACTGTCCTCTCAGACAAGTCCTGCTCCAGATACTGTCCTCTCCAGACAAAGTCCTGGTCCAGATACTGTCCTCTCCAGACAAGTCCTGGTCCAGATACTGTCCTCTCAGACAAATCCTGCTCCAGATACTGTCCTCTCAGACAAGTCTCTGGTCCAGATACTGTCCTCTCAGACAAGTCCTGGTCCAGATACTGTCCTCTCAGACAAGTCCTGGTCCAGATACTGTCCTCTCAGACAAATCCTGCTCCAGATACTGTCCTCTCAGACAAATCCTGGTCCAGATACTGTCTCTCTCAGACAAGTCCTGCTTCCAGATACTGTCCTCTCAGACAAGTCCTGGTCTAGATACTGTCCTCTCAGACAAGTCCTGGTCCAGATACTGTCCCTCTCAGACAAGTCCTGCTCCAGATACTGTCCTCTCAGACAAGTCCTGGTCCAGATACTGTCTCTCAGACAAGTCCTGGTCCAGATACTGTCCTCTCAGACACAAGTCCTGGTCCAGATACTGTCCTCTCAGACAAGTCCCTGGTCCAGATACTGTCTCTCAGACAAGTCCTGGTCTAGATACTGTCTCTCAGACAAGTCCTGGTCCAGATACTGTCCTCTCAGACAAATCCTGCTCCAGATACTGTCTCTCAGACAAGTCCTGGTCCAGATACTGTCTCTCAGACAAGTTCTGGTCCAGATACTGTCCTCTCAGACAAGTCCTGCTCCAGATACTGTCCTCTCAGACAAGTCCTGCTCCAGATACTGTCCTCTCAGACAAGTCCTGGTCCAGATACTGTCCTCTCCAGACAAGTCCTGGTCCAGATACTGTCCTCTCAGACAAATCCTGCTCCAGATACTGTCCTCTCAGACAAGTCCTGGTCTAGATACTGTCCTCTCAGACAAGTCCTGGTCCAGATACTGTCCTCTCAGACAAGTTCTGGTCCAGATACTGTCCTCTCAGACAAGTCCTGGTCCAGATACTGGTTCCTCTCAGACAAGTCCTGGTCCAGATACTGTCCTCTCAGATAAGTCCTGGTCCAGATACTGTCCCTCTCAGACAAGTCCTGGTCCAGATACTGTCCTCTCAGACAAGTCCTGGTCCAGATACTGTCCACTCAGACAAGTCCTGGTCCAGATACTGTCCTCTCAGACAAGTCCTGGTCCAGATACTGTCCTCTCAGACAAGTCCTGCTCCTTCGTAGAAGAAAGATACTCAGGAAAGCAGTTTAATTCCCTGTCTCTATAAAACAAACAAAAAAGTATATAATTTTACTAAAAATAACACTAAATCACACATTTCAAGGCATAAAAACTTAAAGGAATAGTCCCTTCTACAGGAGCTTTGTCCCATTCAGCTGTGGCAGTAAAATAGAACTGACTGAATTTGTTAACTAGTGAGTGTGAGTCGTCAAAAGCAAATAGCCTGTATGTCCTGAATGCTTGTGTTTGCTGAGTTGCTGTTGCTAAGTGTTGCTAAGTTCTCCCGAGTTTCTCTCTGGACAGGCACAGCTCAACCACTGTGTTTCTGTTGCCGTGGTTGCAACTCAGTCATCACCCCTCTCTTCCTGTCTGTCCAACAGCCCTAACTCCTAACCACCCCTCCCTTCCTGTCTGTCCAACAGCCCCTAACCCTAACCACCACTCCCTTCCTGTCTGTCCAACAGCCCTAACCCAAACCACCCCTCCTTCCTGTCTGTCCAACAGCCCTAACCCTAACCACCCCCTCCTTCTTGTTCTGTCCAACAGCCCTAACCCAAACCACCTTCCCTTCCTGTCTGTCCAACAGCCCTAACCCCTAACCACCCCTCCTTCCTGTCTGTCCAACAGCCCTAACCCTAACCACCCCTCCTTCCTCTCGTTCAAACAGCCCTAACCCTAACCACCCTCCCTTCCTGTCTGTCCAACAGCTCCTAACCCTAACCACCCCTCTCTTCCTGTCTGCTTCAACAGCTCCTTTAACCCTAACCACCCCTCCCTTCCTGTCCAACAGCCCTAACCCTAACCACCCTCCTTCCTGTCTGTCCAACAGTCCCTAACCTAACCACCCCTCCTTCTGTCAACAGCCCTAACCCTAACCACCCCCTCCTTCCTGTCTGTCCAACAGCCCTAACCTAACCTATCCTCCTTCCTGTCCAACAGCCCTAACCCTAACCACCCTCCTTCCTGTCCAACAGCCCTAACCCTAAAACCACCCCCCTCCTTCCTGTCTGTCCAACAGCCCTAACCCTAACCACCTCCTTCCTGTCTGTCCAACAGCCTAACCCTAACTACCCACTCCTTCCTGTCTGTCCAACACCTAACCCTAATCCCACCTCCCTCTTCCTGTCTGTCCAACAGCCTAACCCTAACCACCTCCCTTCCTCATCTGTCTAACAGCCCTAACCTAACCCCCCTCCCTTCCTAGTCTGTCCAACAGCCCTAACCCTAACCACCCTCCTTCCTGTCTGTCCAACAGCCCTAACCCTAACCACCCCTCCTTCCTGTCGTCCAACAGCCTTAAACCTAACCACCCCCTAACCACCCTCTCTTCCTGTCTGTCCAACATTGCCCTAACCCTAACCACTCTCCTTCCTGTCTGTCCAACAACACAACTCCTAACCTACCCCCTCCTTCCCTGTCAACATTTCCAACCCTAACTACACCCCCTCCTTCCTGTCTGTCCAACAGCCCTAACCCTAACCACTTTCCCTCCGCTTCCTGTCTGTCCTAACTTTTCACCCCTAACTATTCCTCCTTCCTGTCTGTCCAACATTATTCCTAAACCTAACCACCCCCCTCCTTCCTAGTCCGTCAACATTTCGCCCTAACCCTATTACCACTCTGCCTTCCTGTCTGTCTAACAGCCTCACCCTAACCCCCTCCTTCTGTCCGTCCAACAGCTCAATTCCCTAACCACACTCACTCCTTCCTGTCTAACAGCCTTACAACCTAACCACCCCTCCCCTTCCTGTCTGTCCAATCAGCCCTAACCCTAACCACACCTCGCTTCTGTCTGTCACCGGCCCTAACCCTAACCACCTCCTTCCTGTCCAACAGCCCTAACCCTAACTACCTCCTTCCTGTCTCTCCAGACAGCCCTAACCCTAACCACACTCTCCTTCCTGTCCGTCCAACCCAGCCCTAACCCTAACCACCCTCCTTCCTGTCTCGTCCAATAGCCCTAACCCTAACCCCCCTCCTTCCTGTCTGTCCAACAGTGCCCTAACCCTAACCACATCTCTTCCTGTCCAACTAGCCCTAACCCTAACTACCCCCCTCCCTTCCTGTCTGTCCAACGAGCCCTAACCCTAACCAACCCTCCTTCCTGTCTGTCCAATATTCTAACCCTAACCACCCCCTCCTTCCTGATCTGTCCAACAGCCCCTAACCCTAACCACACTCCTCCTCCCTGTTCTGTCCAAAGCCATAACGCCTAACCACTCCCTCCTTCCTGTCTTAGTCCAACACCCCTAATCCTCAACCACCCCCTCCTTCCTGTCCGTCCAACAGCATATACCCTAACCACCTCCTTCCTTCCTGTCTAAAGCCCTAACCCTAACCACCCTCTCCCTTCCTGTCTGTTCAACAGCCCTAACCCTAACCCACCACTCGCTTCTGTCTGTCCAACAGCTTTAACCCTAAACACCCACTCCTTCCTGTCTGTCCAACAGCCCTAACCCTAACCACCCTCCCTCCTTCCTGTCTTGTCCAACAGCCCTAACCCTAACCCTCCCCCACTCCTTCCTGTCCAACAGCCCTAACCCTAACCACCCCCTCCTTCCTGTCTGTCCAATCCAGCTCCTAACCCTAACCACCCTCTGCCTTCCTGTCTGTCTAACAGCCCTAACCCTAACACCCCACTCCTTCTGTCTGTCCAACAGCCCCCTAACCCTAACCACCCCCTCCTTTCCTGTCTTCTAACAGCCCCTAACCCCTAACCCCCTCCCACTTCCTGTCTGTCCAACAGCCCTAACCCCTAACCACCCTCCCCTTCTGTCTGTCAACAGCCTTAACCCTAACCACTCCTTCCTGTCCAACAGCCCTAATCCTAACCACCTCCTTCCTGTCCAACAGCTCCTAACCCTAACTAACCTCCTTTCCTGTCACAGCTAACCCTAACCCTAACCACCCTCCTTCCTGTCTAAAGCCCTAACCCTAACCACCCCTCCTTCCTGTCTGTCCAACAGCCCTAATCCCTAACCACCCCACTCCTTCCTGTCTGTCCAACAGCTCTAACCCTAACCACCCCCTCCTCCTTCCTGTCTGTCTAATTTCAGCCCTAACCCAACCACCTCCTTCCTGTCTTTCCAACAGCCCTAATTCTAATCACCCTCCTTCCTGTCTGTCCAACAGCCCCTATCCCTAACTACCCTCTCCCTTCTGTCTAACAGCCCTAACCCTAACCACCCCCTCCTTCCTGTCTCGTCCAACAGCCTAACCCTAACTACCCTCCCTTCCTTCGTCCAACAGCCCTAACCCTAACCCCCATCCTTACCCTGTCTGTCCACCAGCCCTAACACCTAATAACCACCCCCTCTCTTCCTGTCTGTCAACAGCTCCTAACTCCTAACCACTCCCTCCTTCCTGTCTGTCCAAGCAGCCCTAACCCTAACCACACCTCTCCTTCCTGTCTGTCCAACAGTCCCTAACCCTAACCACTCCCACTCCTTCCTGTCTGTCCAATAGCCCTAACCCTAACCACCTCCTTCCTGTCTGTCCAACAGCCCTAACCTTAACTCACCCCCTCCCTTCCTGTCTGTCCAACAGCCCCTAACCCTAAACCACCCCTCTCCTTCCTGTCTGTCCAACAGCCTTAACTCCTAACCACACCCTCCTTCCTTGTCTGTCTAACAGCCCTAACCCTAACCCCCTCCTTCCTGTCTGTCCAACGAAAGCCCTAACCTAACCACCTCCCTTTTTCCTGTCATCTGACTCTAACCCAGCCCTAACCAAACCCACCTCTCCTTCTAATCTTTCAACAGCCCTAACCCTAACCACCCCTCCCTTCCTGTCTATGTCCATGGCCCTAACCTTAAACCACTTTCTCCTTCCTGTCAACAGTCCCACTTCTTACCACCTCCTTTCCTGTCTAACAGCCCTAACCCTAACCAACCCCTCCTTCTGTCTAACAGCCCCTAACTTCAACCCTAACCACCCCCCTCCTTCCTGTCTGACTCAACAGCCCTAACCCTAACCAATCCTCCTTCCTGTCTGTCCAACAGCCCTAACCCTAATACCCCCTCCTTCTGTCTGTCCAAGAGCCCTAACCCCCTAACCACCCTCCAGCTCCTGTGTGATCCAACAGCCCTAACCCTAACCACCCCCTCCTTCCTGTCTGTCCAACAGCCCGAACCCTAACCACCCCCTCCTTCCTGTCTGTCCAACAGCCCTAACCCTAACCTTAACTCCACCTTCTGTCTGTCCAACAGCCCCTGCACCCTAACCACCTCCTCCCTTCCTGTCTGCATTACAGCCCTAAACCTAACCGCCACCCTCCTTCCTTGTCTGTCCAACAGCCTTAACCCTAACCACACCCTCCCCTTCTGTCTGTCCAACAGCCCCTAACCCAAACCACACCCTCCCTTCTGTCTAACAGCCCCTAACCCTAACCACTCTCCTGTCAACATTCCTAACCTAACCACTCCCCTTCCTGATCTGTCCAACAGCCCTAACCTCCAACCACCCCCTCCTTCCTGTCTGTCCAACAGCCTAACCCTAACCTTTCCTTCCTGTCTGATCCACACAGCCCCCAACCCTAACCACCCCCTAACCACCCCCTCTCTTCCTGTCTGTCCAACAGCCCTAACCTAACCAACCTCCTTCTGTCTGTCCAACAGCCATAACACCCTAACCACCCCTCCTTCCTGTCTCCAATCCCCACTCAACCCTAACCACTGCCCCTCCTTCCTGTCTGACTCCAACAGCCCTAACCCTAACCAACCCACTCCCTTCCTGTCTGTCTAACTTCTTCTAACCCTAACCCCCCTCCCGCTTCAAATGCAATCCAACAGCCCGAATCCTAACCACCCTCCTTCCTGTCTGTCCAACAGTTCTAACCCTAAACCACCCCAATCCTTCCTGTGTCTAACGAGCCCTAAACCTAACCCCTCTCCATGCTTCCTGTCTGTCAACAGCCCTTTATTTAACCCAACCACCCCTCCCTTCCTGTCTAACTTAGCCCCTAACCCCTAACCACCCCCTCCTTCCTGTCTGACTCAACTAGCCCTAACCCTAACCACCCTCCTTCTGTCTGTCTAACAGCCCTAACCCTAACCACCCCCTCCTTCCTGTTCCAACAGCCCTAACCCTAACCACCCTCCTTCCTGTCTGATCAACAGCCCCTAACCCTAACAACCCCTCCCTTCCTGTCTGTCAACATTCCCTAACCCCTACTACCCTCCCTTCCTGATCTGTCCAACGCCCCAACTCCTAACCCACCCTCCTTCCTGTCATCGTCCAATAGTCCCTAACCCTAACCCCCTCCCTTCCTTCTGTGTCCAACAGCCTAACCTACCAACGCCCCTCTCTTCCTTGTCCAACACCCTAACCCTAATTCACTCCTTCCTTTCTTGTCTGTCCAACAGTCCTAACCCTAATTCACTTCCCTTCCTACAGGTCTGTCCAATAGCCCTAACCCTAACCACCTACACTCCGGCTTCCTGTGTCTGATCAACAGCCCTAACCCTAATACCCTCCCTTCCACCAATCTCTGATCAACATTTCAACCCTAACCACCCCCTCCTTCCTGTCTGTCCAACAGCCCGTAACCCTAACCACCCCCTCCTTCCTGTCTGATCAACAGCCCTAACCCTAACCACACCCTCCCTTCCTGTTTACACTTCCCCTAACCACCACCCTCCTTCCTGTCGTCCAACCTTCTAACCCTATACCCCTCGGCCTTCCTGTCTGCCAACAGCTCGCTAACCCTAACCAACCCCTCCTTCCATATGTCTGATCAATAGCCCTAACCCTAACCACCCTCCCTTCCATGACTAGTCCAACAGCTTTTTAACCCTAACCCCCCTCCTTCCTGTTCAACAGCCCTAAACCCTAACACCTCCCTTCCTGTCTGTCCAACAGCCCTAACCCTAACTACCTCCCTTTTCCTGTCTAGTCTAACAGCTCCTAACCCTAACCACCCTCCTTCCTGTCTGTCCAACAGCTTCTCTTCTAACCACCCTCCTTTCTGTCTGTCTAACAGCCCTAACCCTAATTGCCTCCTTCCTGACTGTAATCAACAGCCCTAACCCTAACCACCCCTTAAGCCTTTCGTCCAACAGTTCGTAACCTACCCAACCACCCCTCGTACCATGATCCAACAGCTTACCCTAACCCTAACCACCCCACTCCTTCTAGTCCAACAGCCCTAACCCTAACCAACCCCTCCTAACAGCCCTAACCCCACAACCCCTAACTACACCTCCTTCCCTCTAACAGCGCCTAACCCTAACCACCCCTCCCTTCCTGTCTGTCCAACAGCTCCTAACCCCTAACCACCCCCCTCCTTCCTGTCTGTCCAACAGCCTAACCCTAATCTACCCCTCCTTCCTGTCTGTCCACAACAGCCCTAACTCCTAACCACCCACTCATTCCTGCATCTGTCTACTCAGCCCTAACTTCCCCTAACCACCTCCCTTCCTGTCTGTCCAACAGCTTAACTTACCACCCTCCTTCCTGTCTGTCCAACAGCCCTAACCCTAACCACCCTCTCCTTCCTGTCTAACAGCCCTAACCCTAACCACCCACTCCCTTCCATGTTCGGTTCCAACAGCCCTAACCCTAACCACCCCCTCCTTCCTCGTCCAATAGTCTTCACCCCAACCCTCCTTCCTGTCTGTCCAACTATTTCTTCTATCCACCCTCTCTTCCTAATGCCTGATCAACAGCCCTAACCCCTAACCACCCCCTCCCTTCCTGTCTGCAATATTGTATTTAACCCTCTTACCACCCTCCTTCCTGTCTGTCCAACAGCCCTAACCCTAACCAATCCCCCCTCCTTCTGTCACCAATCCAATAGCCCTAACCCTAACCACCCCTCCCTTCCTGTCTGTCCAACAGCCCTAACCCTAACTCACCCCCTCTCCTTCACTGTTCTGTCCAACAGCCCTAACCCTAACCACCCTCCCCTTCCTGTATCTGACTCAACAGCCCTAACTCTAACCACCCCTCCTTCCTGATCTGTCCTAACAGCCCTAACCCTAACCCCCTCCCTTCCTGTCTGTCCAACAATGCCCTAACCCTAACCAATTCTATCCTTCTGTCTGTCTAACTATTTAGCCCTAACTTTACCCACCCTCCTTCCTGTCTGTCCTTACCTCAACCCTAAATTGCCTCCTTCCTGATCTGAACAGCCTTACACCCTAACCACTTGCCTCCTTCTGTCCCAACAGCCCTAACCCCTATACCTCCCTTTTCTGTCTAACAGCCCTAACCCCTAACCCCACCCCACTCTCCTTCCTGTCTGTCTAACAGCCCTAACCCTAACCCTAACTCACCTCCCTTCCTGTCTGTCCAACAGCCCTAACCCTAACCATACCCTCCTTCCTGTCTGTCCAACAGCCTAACCTAACCACCCCCTCCCTTCCTGTCTCTGTCCAAGAGCCCACAACCTAATACACTCTCTCCCTTCTGTCTGTCCAACAGCCCTAACCCTAACCACCCTCCCTTCTGTCTGTCCAACAGCCCTAACCCTAACCACCCCTCCCTTCTGTGTCTGTCCAACAGCCTAACCCTAACCACCAATTCTCCCGCTACTGTCTGTCCAACAGTTTAACCCTAATCACCTCCTCCTTGCTGTCAGTCCAACAGCCCTAAACCTAACCACCCCCTCCCTTCTGTCCTGTCCAACAGCTCCTAACCCCTAACCACACCCTCCTTCCTTGATCTGTCCAACAGCCCTAACCCAAAACCACCCCCTCCCTTCATGCTCTAACAGTCCAACCCTAACCACCCCCTCCTTCTGTCCTAACTGACCCTAACCCTAACCACCCTCCCTTCCTGTCTGTCCAACAGCCCTAACCCTAACAACCCTCCCTTCCTGTCTGTCCAACAGCCCTAACCCTAACCACCCCCTCCCCCTCCTTCCTGATCTGTCCAACAGCCCTAACCCTAACCCCCACTCCCTTCCTGTCTGTGTCCAACAATGACCCTAACCCTAACCAACCCCCCTCCCTCCCTTCCTGTCTGATCCAACAGCCCTAACCCCTAACTACCCCCCTCATTCCTGTCTGTCCAACAGCCCTAACCCTAACCACCCTCCTTCACAATCCTCTAATAGCCCTAACCCCTAACCACCCCCTCTTCCTGATCTGTCCAACAAGCCCACCAACCCTAACCACCCCCTCCTTCCTGTAATCTGTCCAACAGCCCTAACTCCTAACCACCCCCTCCTTCACATGATCTGTCCAACAGCCCTAACCCTAACCCCCCTCCCTTCCTGTCTGATCAAGCAACCTATTTAACCCCCTCCTTCTGTCGTCCACTACAGCCATAACCCCTAACCACCCCTCCCTTCCTGTCTCTATAGCCCTAACCCTAACCACCCCCTCCCTTTCCTGTCTGTCCAACAGCCCTAACCCTAACTAATTCCCACTCCTTCCTGTCTAACAGTCTTAACACCCAACCACCCCCTCCCTTCTTGTCTATCCAACAGTCCTAACCCTAACCACCCCCTCCTTCCTGTCCCTACAACCCTTCAACCCTAACCACCCCCTCCGCTTCCTGTCTGTCCAACAGCGACCCCCCTAACCCTATTACCCCACCTCCTTCTGATCTAACAGCCCTAACCCTAATACACCCACTCCTTCCTGTCTGATCAACAGCCTAACCCTAACCACCCCTCCTTCTGTCAACATCTTAACCTAACCACCCCCTCCTTCCTGTCTGTCCAATAGCCCTAACCCCTAACCACCCCCTCCTTCCTGTCTGTCTAACAGCCAACCCTAACCTATTCCCCTCCTTCTGTCCAACAGGCCCCTAACCCTAACCAACCTCCTTCCTGTCTGTTCAACAGCTCAACCCTCACCCTCTTCCCTGGTCTGTCCAAACAGCCCTAACCCTAACCCCACTCCTTCTGTCTGTCCAACAGCCCTAACTCCTAACCACCCCTCTCTTCCATGTCCAACAGCCTAACCCTAACCTCCACCCTCCTTCCTATCTGTTCAACAGCCCTAACCCTAACCACCCCTCCTTCCTTCTGTCCAAAGCCCCTAACCCTAACCACCCCCCTCAAACCAAAACAATCCCCTGTCTGTCCAACAGCCCTAACCCTAACCACCCCCCTCTCCCTTCCTGTCTGTCCAACAGCCTTACCCTAACCACCTCCCTTCCTGTCTGTCCAACAGCCTGAACCCTAACAATCCCTCCTTCCTGTCTGTCCAACAGCCCTAACCCTAACCACCCCTTTCATTCTTCCTTATTCTTCTAACCACACACTCCCCTTCCTGTCTGTCCAACAGCCCTAATCCTAACCACCCCTCCCTTCCTGTCTAACAGCCTAACCTAACTACACCACTCCTTCCTGTCTGTCCAACAGCCCTAACCCTAACCACCTCCTTCCTGTGGGTTCAACAGCCCTAACCCTAACCACCCCCTCCCTTCCTTCAACAGCCCCTAACCCTAACCCCCCCTCCCTTCCTGTCTTTAACAGTGGCCTAACCCTAACCAACTCTCTTCCTGTCTGTCCAACAGCCCTAACCCTAACCACCCCTCCTTCTGTTCTGATCCAACAGCCTAACCTATACCAATTCTCTCTTCCTGTCTGTCCAATAGCCCTAACCCTAACCACCCACTCCGCTCCTGTCTGTTCCAACAGCCCCCTAACCCTAACCACCCCTCCTTCCATAATGTTCGTCCAACAGCTAACCCTAACCACCTCCCTTCCTGTCTGTCCAACAGCCCTAACCCTAACCACACCCTCGCTACCTGATGCTGTCTAACAGCCTGCCTAACCCCCACCTCCTTCCGTCTTGTTCAACAGCATTCCTAACCCTAACCACTTCCTCGGCTTCGAATGTTTCCTACCCATTCATCTTCGCCTCCTTCTGTCTGTCCAACAGCTTTAACCCTAACCACCTCATTCTCACCATTCGTCAGCAGTAACAAACCTAACCTCCTCCTTCCTGTCCAACAGCCAATCCCTAACCAATTTCTCCTTCATTTCTCCAACAGCTCTAACCCTAATTACACTCCGGCTTCCTTTGATGTCTAATAGCCCTAACCCTAACCCCGGTAACCATCCTCCCCACCTTCTCTTCGTCTGCCCTAACCCTAACCACCCCCTCTTCCTGTCTGTTCAACAGCCTAACCCTTGAACCACCCCCTCCTTCTGTCTCGTCCCAGAGCTCCTAACTCTAACACTCCTCCCTTCCTGTCTGTCCAACAGCCCTAACCCTAACCACCTCCCTTCTGTCTGTCCAACAGCCCTAACCCTAAAATCCCACCTCCTTCCTGATCTGTAACAGCCCCTAACCCTAACCACCCACTCCCCTTCCTGTTGTCGTCCAACATTCCTACCCTATTACCACTTTCCTTCTGTTAGTTAAATCAGCCCCTAAAACCTCAATCTACCCACTCCCTTTCCTTAATGTCCAACAGATTTCAACTCCTAACCACACCATCCTTTATCTTCTTGTCTGTCACATGCTAACCCGGGAAATACACCCCTCCTTCCTGATCAACTAGCCCTAACCCAACCTACACTTATTTCTTCCTGCACCTCTTCTAATCAGCCCTAACTCCTAACTACCCCTCCTCCTTCCTGTCTGTCCAACAGCCCTAACCCTAACCACCTCACTCCCTTCCTGTCTGTCCAACAGCCCTAACCCTAACCAACCCCCTCCTTCCTCTCTGTCCAACAGCTAACCTAACCCTAAACCCTCCCTAACCTGTCTGTCCAACAGCCCTAACCCTAACCACTTCCCTTCCCTTCCTGTCTGTCCAACAGCCCCTAACCCTAACCACCCTCCCTTCCTCTGTCAACAGCCCTAACCCCTAACCACCTCTTTCCTGTCCAACAGCCCCAACCTAACCACCCCCCTTCCTGTCTGTCCAACAGCTCCTAACCCCTAACCACCCTCCTTCCTTGTCTGTCCAACAGCCCTAACTTCTACCTCCTTCCTGTCTGTCCAACAGCCCCTAACCCTAACCACCCCCCCCCTTCCTGTCTGTCCAACAGCCATAACCCTAACCACCCCTCCTTCCTGTCTAACAGCCCCTAACCCTAACCACTTCCTCCTTCCTGTCTGTCCAGCCCTAACCCTACCCCTTCTGTCCTAAACCCAACACCTTACCACCCCACTCCTTCTGTCTATCCAACAGTCCTAACCCTAACCACCCCCTCCTTCCTGTCTAACAACCCTTAACTCCTAACTACCCCCCTCCTTCCTGTCTGTCCAACAGCCCTAACCCTAACCACCCCCTCCTTCCTGTCCATAAGCCCTAACCCTAACCACCCTCCTTCCTGTCTGTCCAACAGCCCTAAACCCACTACTTCCTCCTTCCTGTCTAACAGCCCTAACCCTAACACCTCCTCTTACCTCTCGTCTAACAGCCCTGACCCTAATCCCACTCCTCCTTCCTGTCTTGTTCAACAGCCTAACCCTAACCACCCTCACCTTCGTCCAACAGCCCTAACCCTAACCACCCTCCCTTCCTGTCGTCCAACAGCCCTAACCCTAACCACCCTCCCCTTTCGTCCAATTGCCTAACCCTAACCCTCCTTCCTGTCTGTCCAACAGCCCTAACCTAACTACCCCCCTCTCTTCCTGTCCAACAGCCCTAACTCCTAACCACCTCCTTCCTGTCTGATCTCCAACAGCCCTAAACCCCTAACCACCCCCTCCCTTCTGTCTGTCCAATAGCCCTAACCCTAACCACCCCCTCCTTCCTGTCTGTCCAACAGCCCTAACCCTAACCACCCCTCCTCCCGGCTTCTGAACAGCGCCTAACCTAACTACCTCCCCCCCTGTCAACAGCCCTAACCCTAATCACCTCCCTTTCCTGTCTGTCCAACAGCCCTAACCTAACCACCCCCTCCTTCATGTCTGTCCAACAGCCCTAACTTCCCTAACCACCCCTCCCCATTCCTGTCTGTCCAACAGCCCTAATCCTAACCACTCCTCCCTTCCTGTCTAACAGCCCTAACCCTAACCACCCCTCCCTTTCCTGTCTGTGTAACAGCCCTAACCTCTAACCACTCCCTCCTTCTGTCTGTCTCAACAGCCCTAACCTAACCACCCACCCTCCTTCCTGCTCTGTCCAACAGCCCTAACCCTAATACACCTCTCCTTCCTTCTTGTCAAACCCTAACCCTAATACCCTCCTTCTCGTCTAACAGCTCTACCCAACCACTCTCCTTCCTATCTTGTCCAACAGCCCTAACCCTAACCCACTCCTCCCTTCCCCGTCCAACAGCCCTAACCCCTAACCACCCCATCCCTTCCTTTCTGGTCCCAACAGTCAACCTCAACCACGCCCCTCCTTCTGTCTGTCCAACAGCTTCCTAACCCTAACCACCCCCCTCCCTTCCTGTCTGTCCAACAGCCCTAACCCTAACCCCTCCCTTCCTGTCCAACAGCCGTCAACCCTAACCACCCCTCCTTCCTGTCTGTCCTTGAACAGCCCTAACCCCTAACCACCCCTCCTTCCTGTCTGTCTAACAGCCTTAACCCTAACCACCCCTCCTTCCTGTCTGTCCAACAGCCCTAACCCTAACCACCTCCTTTCTGTCTGTAACAGCCCTAACCCCTAACCACCCTCCCTTCCTGTCTGATCAACAGCCCTAACCTAACCACCCTCCCTTCCTGTCTGTCCAACAGCCCCTAACCCTAACCACCCCTCCTTCTGTCCAACAGCTTCCTAACCCCTAACCACTCCTTCTGTCCAACAGCCCCTAACCTAACACTCCTTTGTGTCACAGCTCTTAACCCTAACCACCTCCTTCTGTCTGTTCAACAGCCCTAACCCTAACCACTTACTCCTTCCTGTCTGTCCAACAGCCCTAACCCTCTAATACCCACCTCCTTCCTGTCTCGTCCAACAGCCCTAACCTAACCACCTCCTTCCTGTGTATCTGCAACATGCCCCTAATTACCCTAACTACCTCCTTCCTTGTCTGTCCAACAGCCCTAACTTAACCCACCCTCCCTTCCTGTCCTGTCCAACAGCCCTATTCCTAACCACCCTCTCCCTTCCTGTCTAACAGCCCTAACTCCTAACCACCCTCTCCCTTCTGTCTAACAGCCCTAACCCTAACCATCCCCACTCCTTCTCTTTTGTCCAACAGCCCTAACCCTAACCCACCCCCACTCCCTTCCCTGTCCAACAGCCCTAACCCTAACTACCTCCGCTTCCTGTCCGTGTCAACAGCTCTAACTTTCTTCAACCACCTCTCTTCCTGTTCTGTCCAACAGCCCTAACCCTAACCACCCCCACCTCCTTCCTGTCTGTCCAACAGCCCTAACCTAATTCACTTTCTCCCTTCTGTCTGTCCAACAGCTTGCTAACCTAACCCACTATCCTCCTTCCTGTCTGTCTCAACAGCCTCAACCTTAACCACCCTCCTTCCTGTCTGTCCAACAGCCCTAACCCTAACCAATCCCCCTCCTTCTGTCTCAGTCCAATTCTAACCACCCTCCTTCCTGTCTGTCCACACAGCCCTAACTCTACACCCTCCTTCCTGTCTGTCTAACAGCCCTAAGCCCTAACCCCCCTCCTTCCTGTCTGTCCAACAGCCCTAACCCCTAACCACCCACTCCCTTCCTGTCTGTCTAACAGCCTCACCCTAACCACCCCCCCCCTCCTTCCTGTCTGTCCCAATAGCCCAACCCTAACCACCCCCCTCCCTTCCTGTCTGTCCAACAGCCCTAACCTAACCACCCCCCCTCCCCCTGTCCAACAGCCTAAGCCCTAACCCTAACCACCTCCTTCCATAGTCTAACATTCCTAACCACCTCCCTTTCTCTGTCCAACAGCCCTAACCCTAACCCTAACCACCCTCCTTCCTGTTTGTCCAACAGCCCTAACTCTCAACAATTCCTCCTTCCTGTCTGTCCAACAGCCTAACCCCTAACCACCCTCCTTCCTGTCTGTCCAAGAGCCTAACCTAACCTCCTTCCTGTCTGTCCAACAGCCTAACCTAACCACCCCCCTCCCTTCCTGTCTGTCCAACAGCCTACCCTAACCTAAACCCCCTCCCTTCCTGTCTGTCCAACAGCCCTAACCCCTAACCACCCCCTCCTTCCTGTCTGTCCAACAGCCCTAACCTAACCACCTCCTCCTTCTTGTCTGTCCAACAGCCCTAACCCTAACCACCCTCCTTCCTGTCTGTCCAACAGCCCTAACCCTAACCACCCCCTCCTTCTGTCTCAACAGCCCTAACTCCTAACCACCCTCCTTCCTGTCTAACAGCCCTAACCCTAACCACCCCCTCCCTTCCTGTCTTACAGCCCTAACCCTAACCCTCCTTCCTGTCTGTCCAACAGCCCTAACCCTAACCACCCTCCTTCCTGTCTTGTTCAACAGCCCTAACCCTAACCACCTCTCCTTCCTGTCTGTCCAACAGCCCTAACCCTAACCACCCCTCCCTCCCTTCCTGTCTGTCCAACAGCCCTAACCCTAACCACCCCCTCCCTTCCTGTCTGTCCAACAGCTAACCCTAATCCAACCACCCCCTCCCTTCTGTCTAACAGCCTAAACCTAACCACCCTTTCTTCCTGTCGTCCAATAGTTCTAACCTATCTACCTCCCTTCTATCTGTCCAACAGCTCCCACCCTTTAACACTAACCACCCCACTCACTTCCTTTTCTTTTGTCTAACAGCCCAACCTAACCTACCTCTTCTGTCACAACCACTACCCTCCCAGGCCTAACCCTCCACTCCCTCCTGTCCCGTCCAACAGCCTAACCCTAACCACCTCCCCCCTTCCCTTGTCTGTTCCAACAGCCTACCTTAACCACCACTCCTTCCTTTCTGTCCAACAGCCCCTAACCCCTAACCCTCTCCTTCCTGTCTGTCCAACAGCTCTAACCCTAACCACCCTCCTTCCTGTCTGTCCAACAGCCCTAACCCTAACCCCCCTCCCTTCCTGTCTGTCCAACAGCCCTAACCCTAACCACCCCCTCCTTCTGTCTGCAGTTCTAACCCAACACTCCTTCCTACTACCCTAACTTCACCCACCTTCTTCCTGTCTGTCCAACAGTCCTAACCTAACCACCCTCTTCTGTCGACAGCCCTATCCTAACTCCTCTTCCTTTCTGTCCAACAGCTCTAACCCTAACCACCCCTCCTCTCCTGTCCAACAGCCCTAACCCTAACCACCCTCCTTCCTGTCTGTCCAACAGCCCTAACCCTAACCCACCCCCTTCCTGTCTGTCCAACAGCCCCTAACCCTAACCACCCCTCCCTTCCTGTCTAACAGCCCTAACCCTAACCACCCCTCCTTCCTGTCTGTCCAACAGCCCCTAACCCTAACCACTTTCCCCTCCCTTCCTGTCTCCAACAGCCCTAACCCTAACCACCCTCCTTCCTGTCTAACAGCTCCTAACCCTAACCCCTCCTTCTTTGTCTCAACAGCCCTAACCCTAACCACCCCCTCCTTCCTGTCTGTCCAACAGCCCTAACCCCTAACCACCCCTCCTTCCTGTCCAACAGCCCTAACCCTAACCACTCTCCCTTCCTGTCTGTCCAACAGCCCTAACCCTAACTACCCTCCTTCCTGCTCGTCCAACAGCCCTAACCCTAACCCTTACCCTCCTCCTTCCTGTCCGTCTAACGCCCTAACCCTAACCACCCCTCCCTTCCTGTTTAACAGCCCTAACCCTAACCACCCCCTCCCTTTCCTGTCTGTCCAACAGCCCCTAATCCTAAACCACCCTCCTTCCTGTCTGTCCAACAGCCTAACCCTAACCACCCTCCCCTTCCTGTCTGTCCAACAGCCCTAACCCCTAACCACCCCTCCTTCCTGTCTGTCCAACAGCCCTAACCCTAACCTCCCCTCCCTTCCTGTCTGTCCAACAGCCCTAACCCTAACCACCCCCTCTCTTCCTGTCCAACAGCCCTAACCCTAACCCCCTCTCTTCCTGTCTGTCCAACAGCCCTAACCCTAACCACCTCCTTTTCCTGTCTAACAGCCCTAATCCTAACCACCCCCTCCCTTCCTGTCTGTCCAAAAGCCCTAACCCTAACCACTCCTCCTTCCTGTCTGTCCAACAGCCCTAACCCTAACCACCTCCCTTCCTGTCTGTCTAACAGCCCTAACCCTAACCACCCCCTCCCTTCCTGTCCAACAGCCCCTAACCCTTAACTACCCCCTCCCTTCCTGTCTAACAGCCCTAACCCTAACCACCCTCCCTTCCTGTCTGTCCAACAGCCATAACCCTAACCCCCTCCCTTCCTGTCTGTCCAACAGCCCCTAATCCTAACCACCCTCCTTCCTGTCTGTCCAACAGCCCTAACCCTAACCACCCCCTCTCTTCCTGTCTGTCCAACAGCCCTAACCCTAACCACCCCCTCCCTTCCTGTCTGTCCAACAGCCCCAACCCTAACTCCCCCTCCTTCCTGTCTGTCCAACAGCCCTAACCCTAACCTCCCCTCCCTTCCTGTCCAACAGCCCCTAACCCCTAACCACCCCCTCCTTCCTGTCTGTCCAACAGCCCTAACCCTAACCACCCCTCCCTTCCTGTCTGTCCAACAGCTCCTAACCCTAACCACCCCTCCTTCCTGTCTGTCCAACAGCCCTAACCCTAACCACCCCCTCCCTTCCTGTCTGTCCAACAGCCCTAACCCTAACCACCCCCCTAACCACCCCCTCTCTTCCTGTCTGTCCAACAGCCCTAACCCTAACCACCCCTCCCTTCCTGTCTGTCCAACAGCCATAACCCTAACCCCCTCTCCTTCCTGTCTGTCCAACAGCCCTAACCCTAACCACCCCCTCCTTCCTGTCTGTCCAACAGCCCTAACCCTAACCACCCCTCTCTTCCTGTCTGTCCAACAGCCCTAATCCTAACCACCCCTCCCTTCCTGTCTAACAGCCCTAACCCTAACCACCCCCTCTCTTCCTGTCTGTCCAACAGCCCTAACCCTAACCACCCCCTCCCTTCCTGTCCAACAGCCCTAACCCTAACCACCCCCTCCCTTCCTGTCTGTCCAACAGCCCTAACCCTAACCACCCCCTCCCTTCCTGTCTGTCTAACAGCCCTAACCCTAACCCCCCTCCCTTCCTGTCTGTCCAACAGCCCTAACCCTAACCACCCTCCCTTCCTGTCTGTCCAACAGCCCTAACCCCTAACCACCCCCTCCCTTCCTGTCTGTCCAACAGCCCTAACCCTAACCACCCCCTCCCTTCCTGTCTGTCCAACAGCCCTAACCCCTAACCCCCCCCCCTTCCTGTCTGTCCAACAGCCCTAACCCCTAACCACCCCCTCCTTCCTGTCTGTCCAACAGCCCTAACCCTAACCACCCCCTCCCTTCCTGTCCAACAGCCCTAACCCAAACCACCCCCTCCCTTCCTGTCTAACAGCCCTAACCCTAACCACCCCCTCCCTTCCTGTCTAACAGCCCTAACCCTAACCACCCCCTCCCTTCCTGTCTGTCCAACAGCCCTAACCCTAACCACCCCCTCCCTTCCTGTCTAACAGCCCTAACCCTAACCACCCCCTCCCTTCCTGTCCAACAGCCCTAACCCTAACCACCCCCCCCCCTTCCTGTCTGTCCAACAGCCCTAACCCTAACCACCCCCTCCCTTCCTGTCTGTCCAACAGCCCTAACCCTAACCACCCCCCTCCCTTCCTGTCTGTCCAACAGCCCTAACCCTAACCACCCCCTCCCTCCCTTCCTGTCTGTCCAACAGCCCTAACCCTAACCACCTCCTCCCTTCCTGTCTGTCCAACAGCCCTAAACCTAACCACCCCCTCCCTTCCTGTCTGTCCAACAGCCCTAACCCTAACCACCCCCTCCCTTCCTGTCTGTCCAACAGCCCTAACCCTAACCACCCCCTCCCTTCCTGTCTGTCCAACAGCCCTAACCCTAACCACCCCCTCTCTTCCTGTCTGTCCAACAGCCCTAACCCCTAACCACCCCTCCTTCCTGTCCAACAGCCCTAACCCTAACCACCCCCCTCCTTCCTGTCTGTCCAACAGCCCTAACCCCTAACCACCCCTCCCTTCCTGTCCAACAGCCCTAACCCTAACCACCCCCCTCCCTTCCTGTCTGTCCAACAGCCCTACCCCTAACCACCCCCTCCCTTCCTGTCTGTCCAACAGCCCTAACCCTAACCACCCACTCCCTTCCTGTCTGTCCAACAGCCCTAACCCTAACCACCCCTCCTTCCTGTCTGTCCAACAGCCCTAATCCTAACCACCCCCTCCTTCCTGTCTGTCTAACAGCCCTAACCCTAACCCCCCCTCCTTCCTGTCTGTCCAACAGCCCTAACCCTAACCACCCCTCCCTTCCTGTCTGTCCAACAGCCCTAACCCTAACCACCCCCTCCCTTCCTGTCTGTCCAACAGCCCTAAACCTAACCACCCCCCTCCCTTCCTGTCTGTCCAACAGCCCTAACCCCTAACCACCCTCTCCCTTCCTGTCTAACAGCCCTAACCCTAACCACCCCTCCCTTCCTGTCTGTCCAACAGCCCTAACCCTAACCACCCCCTCCCTTCCTGTCTGTCCAACAGCCCTAACCCTAACCACCCCCTCCCTTCCTGTCTAACAGCCCTAACCCTAACCACCCCCTCCCTTCCTGTCTGTCCAACAGCCCTAACCCTAACCACCCCTCCCTTCCTGTCTGTCTAACAGCCCTAACCCTAACCCCTCCTCCCTTCCTGTCTGTCCAACAGCCCTAACCCTAACCCCCCTCCCTTCCTGTCTGTCTAACAGCCCTAACCCTAACCCCCCCTTCCCTTCCTGAAACAGTAACACAACAAAGGAGAGACACAAACAAAGTGTTGATGTGCGTCTGAAATGGCCCCCTATTCCCTATATAGTGCACTACTTTAGACCAGAGAATGGCCCCCTATTCCCTATATAGTGCACTACTTTAGACCAGAGAATGGCCCCCTATTCCCTATATAGTGCACTACTTTAGACCAGAGAATGGCACCCTATTCCCTATATAGTGCACTACTTTAGACCAGAGAATGGCACCCTATTCCCTATATAGTGCACTACTTTAGACCAGAGAATGGCCCCCTATTCCCTATATAGTGCACTACTTTAGACCAGAGAATGGCACCCTATTCCCTATATAGTGCACTACTTTAGACCAGAGAATGGCACCCTATTCCCTATATAGTGCACTACTTTAGACCAGAGAATGGCACCTATTCCCTATATAGTGCACTACTTTAGACCAGAGAATGGCACCCTATTCCCTATATAGTGCACTACTTTAGACCAGAGAATGGCACCCTATTCCCTATATAGTGCACTACTTTAGACCAGAGAATGGCACCCTATTCCCTATATAGTGCACTACTTTAGACCAGAGAATGGCCCCCTATTCCCTATATAGTGCACTACTTTAGACCAGAGAATGGCACCCTATTCCCTATATAGTGCACTACTTTAGACCAGAGAATGGCACCCCTATTCCCTATATAGTGCACTACTTTAGACCAGAGAATGGCACCCTATTCCCTATATAGTGCACTACTTTAGACCAGAGAATGGCACCCTATTCCCTATATAGTGCACTACTTTAGACCAGAGAATGGCACCCTATTCCCTATATAGTGCACTACTTTAGACCAGATAATGGCACCCTATTCCCTATATAGTGCACTACTTTAGACCAGAGAATGGCCCCCTATTCCCTATATAGTGCACTACTTTAGACCAGAGAATGGCACCCTATTCCCTATATAGTGCACTACTTTAGACCAGAGAATGGCACCCTATTCCCTATATAGTGCACTACTTTAGACCAGAGAATGGCACCCTATTCCCTATATAGTGCACTACTTTAGACCAGAGAATGGCACCCTATTCCCTATATAGTGCACTACTTTAGACCAGAGAATGGCACCCTATTCCCTATACAGTGCACTACTTTAGACCAGAGAATGGCACCCTATTCCCTATATAGTGCACTACTTGGAGCTCTGGTCATAAGTAGTGCACTGTATAGAGAAAAGGGTGCCATTTTGGATCTAGTTTCACTACAGGCAGATTATGCTGACCCTCAACATTGGGGCCCCACAGGGGTGTGTGCTCAGTCCCATCCTGTACTCCCTGTTCACCCTACGACTGCGGCCAAGCATGACTCCAACACCATGATCAAGTTTGTTGACAACACGACGGTGCAGTGGAGAGGGTCGAGAGCTTCAAGTTCCTCAGTGTCCAAATCACCAAGGACTTAAAATGGTCCACACACATGCACACAGTCATGAAGAAGGCGAGAGACAGCGCCTCTTCCCACCTTCAAATCCTCAAAAAGGTCTACAGCTGCACCATCGAGAGCATCTTGACTGTCTGCATCACCGCCTTTTACGGCAACAGCACCGCCCTGGATCGCCTGGTGCTACAGAGGGTGGTGTGTAAGTTGTGATAATATAATAATAACAAAGATTATAAGCAATAGAATGGCAAAAGTCTTACCAGACTTGATACGTATCAATCAGACAGGTTTGATTAAAAATAGACATTTACAAACAAATACAATAACATGTTTCCGTTTAATACAATCTGCTACAAAACAAGATTTATCAATAATGGCTTTTGATGCCGAAATGACTTTCGACTGTCTTTAATGGCCTTTTCTATTCAAAACTATATAAACTAAACTTCTTTGCAGATGATCTCCTGATATACCTGACCAATATTGAAAACTAAATGCTAAAAAATATTTTCAGAATACTAACAAATCTCAGGATATAAAATTAACATGGAAATGTGAAAAAATGGTAATAGGAGAAAAAAAAACATTAACTCTTTCTAAGATCTACAGAAAACCTTTAAGTGGAAATATTAAATAATTAGGAGGCTTAATAAGTGACAACAACAAACAACAACAAACAACAAATATATTAAGATAACTTAATTCCATTATTCAACAAAATATGAAAGCAGATCTAATTAAATTGAATAATCTTCCCATAAGTGTTACAGGTACCTCTTTAGAATGGCATGGCTCCCAAAGATTTTAGATTTATTCTCGGTACTCCACCGAAGACATTTTTTTTTAAAAAGTACACTCGGTCATAACAGACTTCATACCGGCAAATAAAACTCATAGAATAAAAATGACTTTTTAGATCTTCCTACGTCTGAGGGTGCTTTTAACCTTCCAGATGAAGAATTGTATCAACTCACCACCCAGGGCTTTTACTTGAGACATATAGTTAAAATGCACCAAAGAGGAAACAATGGATATACACTACCAGTCAAAAGTTTGGACACACCTACTCAATCCAGGGTTTTTCTTTATTTTTACTATTTTCTACATTGTAGAATAATAGTGAAGACATCAAAACTATGAAATAACACATATGGAATCATGTAGTAACCAAAAAAAAGTGTTAAACAAACCAAAATATATTTTATATTTTAGATTCTTCAAAGTAGCCACCCTTTGTCTTGATGACAGCTTTGCACACTCTTGGCATACAGTGGGGAGAAAAAGTATTTAGTCAGCCACCAATTGTGCAAGTTCTCCCACTTAAAAAGATGAGAGAGGCCTGTAATTTTCATCATAGGTACACGTCAACTATGACAGACAAATTGACAAATAATGTGTTCCAGAAAATCACATTGTAGGATTTTTAATGAATTTATTTGCAAATTATGGTGGAAAATAAGTTTTTGGTCACCTACAAACAAGCAAGATTTCTGGCTCTCACAGACCTGTAACTTCTTCTTTAAGAGGCTCCTCTGTCCTCCACTCGTTACCTGTATTAATGGCACCTGTTTGATCTTGTTATCAGTATAAAAGACACCTGTCCACAACCTCAAACAGTCACACTCCAAACTCCACTATGGCCAAGACCAAAGAGCTGTCAAAGGACACCAGAAACAAAATTGAAGACCTGCACCAGGCTGGGAAGACTGAATCTGCAATAGGTAAGCAGCTTGGTTTGAAGAAATCAACTGTGGGAGCAATTATTAGGAAATGGAAGACATACAAGACCACTGATAATCTCCCTCGATCTGGGGCTCCACGCAAGATCTCACCCCGTGGGGTCAAAATGATCACAAGAACGGTGAGCAAAAATCCCAGAACCACACGGGGGGACCTAGTGAATGACCTGCAGAGAAATGGGACCAAAGTAACAAAGCCTACCATCAGTAACACACTACGCCGCCAGGGACTCAAATCCTGCAGTGCCAGTCGTGTCCCCCGGCTTAAGCCAGTACATGTCCAGGCACGTCTGAAGTTTGCTAGAGTGCATTTGGATGATCCACAAGAGGATTGGGAGAATGTCATATGGTCAGATGAAACCAAAAATAGAACTTTTTGATAAAAAAACTCAACTCGTCGTGTTTGGAGGACAAAGAATGCTGAGTTGCATCCAAAGAACACCATACCTACTGTGAAGCATGGGGGTGGAAACATCATGCTTTGGGGCTGTTTTTCTGCAAAGGGACCAGGACGACTGATCCGTGTAAAGGAAAGAATGAATGGGGCCATGTATCGTGAGATTTTGAATGAAAACCTCCTTCCAGGATAACGCTAGCCCAACCTACATAGTACAGGATAACGCTAGCCCAACCTACATAGTACAGGATAACGCTAGCCCAACCTACATAGTACAGGATAACGCTAGCCCAATCTACATAGTACAGGATAATGCTAGCCCAATCTACATAGTACAGGATAACGCTAGCCCAATCTACATAGTACAGGATAACGCTAGCCCAACCTACATAGTACAGGATAACGCTAGCCCAACCTACATAGTACAGGATAACGCTAGCCCAATCTACATAGTACAGGATAACGCTAGCCCAACCTACATAGTACAGGATAACGCTAGACCAATCTACATAGTACAGGATAACGCTAGCCCAATCTACATAGTACAGGATAACGCTAGCCCAACCTACATAGTACAGGATAACGCTAGCCCAACCTACATAGTACAGGATAACGCTAGCCCAACCTACATAGTACAGGATAACGCTAGCCCAACCTACATAGTACAGGATAACGCTAGCCCAATCTACATAGTACAGGATAACGCTAGCCCAATCTACATAGTACAGGATAACGCTAGCCCAATCTACATAGTACAGGATAACGCTAGCCCAATCTACATAGTACAGGATAACGCTAGCCCAATCTACATAGTACAGGATAATGCTAGCCCAACCTACATAGTACAGGATAACGCTAGCCCAATCTACATAGTACAGGATAACGCTAGCCCAATCTACATAGTACAGGATAACGCTAGCCCAATCTACATAGTACAGGATAACGCTAGCCCAACCTACATAGTACAGGATAACGCTAGCCCAATCTACATAGTACAGGATAACGCTAGCCCAATCTACATAGTACAGGATAACGCTAGCCCAATCTACATAGTACAGGATAACGCTAGCCCAACCTACATAGTACAGGATAACGCTAGCCCAACCTACATAGTACAGGATAACGCTAGCCCAATCTACATAGTACAGGATAACGCTAGCCCAATCTACATAGTACAGGATAACACTAGGCCAACCTACATAGTACAGGATAACGCTAGCCCAACCTACATAGTACAGGATAACGCTAGCCCAATCTACATAGTACAGGATAATGCTAGCCCAATCTACATAGTACAGGATAACGCTAGCCCAATCTACATAGTACAGGATAACACTAGGCCAACCTACATAGTACAGGATAACGCTAGGCCAACCTACATAGTACAGGATAATGCTAGCCCAACCTACATAGTACAGGATAACGCTAGCCCAACCTACATAGTACAGGATAACGCTAGCCCAATCTACATAGTACAGGATAACGCTAGCCCAACCTACATAGTACAGGATAACGCTAGCCCAACCTACATAGTACAGGATAATGCTAGCCCAACCTACATAGTACAGGATAACGCTAGCCCAATCTACATAGTACAGGATAACGCTAGCCCAACCTACATAGTACAGGATAATGCTAGCCCAACCTACATAGTACAGGATAATGCTAGCCCAATCTACATAGTACAGGATAACGCTAGGCCAACCTACATAGTACAGGATAACGCTAGCCCAACCTACATAGTACAGGATAACGCTAGCCCAACCTACATAGTACAGGATAACGCTAGCCCAATCTACATAGTACAGGATAATGCTAGCCCAATCTACATAGTACAGGATAATGCTAGCCCAACCTACATAGTACAGGATAACGCTAGCCCAATCTACATAGTACAGGATAACACTAGCCCAACCTACATAGTACAGGATAACGCTAGCCCAACCTACATAGTACAGGATAACGCTAGCCCAATCTACATAGTACAGGATAACGCTAGCCCAACCTACATAGTACAGGATAACGCTAGCCCAATCTACATAGTACAGGATAACGCTAGCCCAACCTACATAGTACAGGATAACGCTAGCCCAATCTACATAGTACAGGATAACGCTAGCCCAATCTACATAGTACAGGATAATGCTAGCCCAATCTACATAGTACAGGATAATGCTAGCCCAATCTACATAGTACAGGATAACGCTAGGCCAATCTACATAGTACAGGATAACACTAGCCCAATCTACATAGTACAGGATAACGCTAGCCCAACCTACATAGTACAGGATAACGCTAGCCCAACCTACATAGTACAGGATAATGCTAGCCCAACCTACATAGTACAGGATAATGCTAGCCCAACCTACATAGTACAGGATAATGCTAGCCCAACCTACATAGTACAGGATAACGCTAGCCCAACCTACATAGTACAGGATAATGCTAGCCCAACCTACATAGTACAGGATAACGCTAGCCCAATCTACATAGTACAGGATAATGCTAGCCCAATCTACATAGTACAGGATAACGCTAGCCCAATCTACATAGTACAGGATAACACTAGGCCAATCTACATAGTACAGGATAACGCTAGCCCAATCTACATAGTACAGGATAACGCTAGCCCAACCTACATAGTACAGGATAACGCTAGCCCAACCTACATAGTACAGGATAATGCTAGCCCAATCTACATAGTACAGGATAATGCTAGCCCAATCTACATAGTACAGGATAACGCTAGCCCAATCTACATAGTACAGGATAATGCTAGCCCAATCTACATAGTACAGGATAACGCTAGCCCAACCTACATAGTACAGGATAACACTAGCCCAATCTACATAGTACAGGATAACGCTTAGCCCAACCTACATAGTACAGGATAACGCTAGCCCAATCTACATAGTACAGGATAACGCTAGCCCAACCTACATAGTACAGGATAACGCTAGCCCAATCTACATAGTACAGGATAATGCTAGCCCAATCTACATAGTACAGGATAACGCTAGCCCAACCTACATAGTACAGGATAACACTAGCCCAATCTACATAGTACAGGATAACGCTAGCCCAACCTACATAGTACAGGATAACGCTAGCCCAACCTACATAGTACAGGATAATGCTAGCCCAATCTACATAGTACAGGATAATGCTAGCCCAATCTACATAGTACAGGATAACGCTAGCCCAACCTACATAGTACAGGATAACACTAGCCCAATCTACATAGTACAGGATAACACTAGGCCATCCTACATAGTACAGGATAACACTAGGCCAATGTCAGCCTGAATACATCAAATAGGATATAGACTACATGATAATGGATATGATGGATATATAGATTACATTATGATGGATATATAGATTACATTATGATGGATATATAGATTACATTATGAATTAGGATACAGGATTTACAGTATGTGAGAAAGATCAGCTTTTCGCAATAATAATATCACCAAAAGTAGAAAGCAGAGGACAGCGCTACCAACGTATTTCATCACACATAGCTGAGCAGGAACCCACTGACAGGCTGCAGCAGCACAGTGATACCAACAGACACGCAGTAGTCTTCATTTCTCTCTGTATTCCAGAGTTTTCTCTGCCTCTTTTTATACAGCTAGGATGTGGATCATGTTTCAGACTCTCCTTGTACATTCCATTTATTTCGCAATTCTTTGTTGCTAGTGTTGCGAAATTTGGTAATTTCCTTGGTCAGTGTTTTTTCCACAAGCACATGAAGTAGCCAATTGCCTAAGTAAGAGAACAATAAACCATTTTTTAACATTTAACCTGTCTTCTCTTGAGATTAAAGTATTTTACTGCAAAATATGAATTGCCACAATAATGTGTGTTCTTCAAATTATGTATTTTATTGAAACAGAAAAATTCAGTAAATAGCCTTAAAAATTATCTTGAAAATAATTTGTATGTAAAATTTCCAACCAAACAAATTGTGTGATGGGCACTTTTTCTAATGACAAAATTGGTTTTTAAAGGAGAATGTCACCCTGGGGGAATCTGGGCTTGTTTTCATCAGGTCTGAAGCATTTCTAGGACAGTGAGATCTGTTTCACATATAATTGCCCAGGAGGAAGGCAGGTCAGGGCTTCACGCGCTGAATGATACACCATATGATACACCCTATGACAGCTTCCGGTGTATTGATGGGGGTGTAGTCCTGATTTGTGGCATTTCGTGATACTGATAGCACTATAAGGCTCTATTTTATATACTTTGTGTGGGTGTAGATATGGTTGTCTTTGTTCCATAGAGCCACTGGATGTCTTTCAGGGATGTTCCTATCGGCGAATTCATTAGTAAATATACAAGCAGACAAATGTTTTCCAGTCTCTGAAAGACTACAACTTGTGTTGGGCGGAGCTTCGTGCTCTGGCCCCCGTCCCTCCTCCAAGGCAGGCTTTTTTTTAAATGAGGCGGACACTAACAACAATCCTTTTTTTGCAACCATACAGGGAAGAGAGTTTCGATGTACTGATTCCATGGCACATGGTTTATGAACTGGTACAAAAAAACAACACTTGATTCAACACTGAGTTTTTCAATTTAAATTATTATATACAATTCTTGCCACCAACAGAATGCTATATATATGGGGCATACAACAATCTCAGCTCTGTAGATTTTGCTGCGAAGAGACAGAATCACTAGATCATTTATTCCGGTATTGCCCCTACGTAGCTTGTTTCTGGTCACAGGTCCAGGAATGGTTAAAAAAATCACAACATTCACTTCAAATTAACCTTACAAATAGCAGTGTTGGGCGATTTGGAAAGCCATAGTCAGTCAATAAAAAGACATCACAGCATAATTTAAAAATATATGGCACATGGAAACCATGGAAACCAAACGAGGGTGGCTGAGGGGCGGGGTTAAAGAGCTTCTGTTCGGTAATGTGTTATTGTTATATGACTGCTTTATATAAAAGTACCATGTATGTCAAATGTGTATGTCAAATGTGTATGTAAAATGTGTATGTAAAATGTGTATGTAAAATGTACGCAGAAAAGCTGTAAAAAACTACAAATGTGTTGGTCCTCCGAAGAGGGCGAAGAGGGGGGGAGGGGTGGTGGATGTGTTAATAATATATACAGTACCAGTCAAAAGTTTGGACACACCTACTGTTGTGTCAATTCCTGACTACAAGCTATACCGAGCACTCAAGCCTAAATCCACCCAGGGTGCTCAAAGCACTCCCAACCTGCAGGGGGCAACCATGCAACCGGAGCTGTTGAAACCAACCACCAGGAAGTGCTCTGGGGACCATATTAACCTGCGCACCCACAAGCAGTGCATGTGCATGGCATCGAAATGTTTGGTAAAAGCTTACTTGGCTCTCACTCATTCCTGAGAAGAGATACCAATGACCACAGCTCCTGATCATCCAAAGACGCAACTGGTAGGACAGAATGTGTTGAAATGTGTTGAATTCATGCTTCTATATGCCCTTTTGTTTGGTTGTAACATACAATTATTAATTAAATTAAATAGTGAAGACTTCATTATGTGAACGTAGAACTTGACAGTAACGTTACTATAATCATGTGTATTGTTAAATGTTTAATTATGATATTGATATTTAATTATTAACTTGCAATGATCCTAGGTTAATCTAAATGATGAAATGATTGTTTGGTTAGGTTTGAGGATTCAGTAACATTAGTTTATGCTTATTTTTGAGAAAGTGGAATTGAGAGTTATTTGTAACTAATCCATGGTTTTTTGTTTGTGTGTTTTGAAGGTTATCAAACTATTCTGTTCCATCTTTATGACAATAAAAAATCATAAAGTGAACAGTTTTGAGTTGTCCTTTGCGTTCATCAAGGATAAAGCCGTTTTCAAGTTTGGGCAGAGCTGTGGTCAGCCAGAAATCACGCATAACTTGACAGTTGATAACCAGCGCGGCAGTGAGGACGAGGATCAAAGGGCTGAAGTCAAGCTGTCGACGCAAAGGAAGAATTGCCTGTAAAACTCTACACCATGGCCAAGGAAACTTTTGGGAAAACAGTCAAGCAACTGAAGCAAGAGCGGACCTTAGCCAAATCTGCTTTCACCAGACAAGCGAACTACCTGAGTAAAGCTGCAGCTGGAATGATTAAGCATGAACTACAAGAGGAGTTCAGCAAGCTCAGTTCCCTGGCTAGAAGTGTCAGTGATTCAAATGATGACTACGCGGTTGGCCTACTGGCTGAAGCGGGAACTAAGGGAGATGAAGAGGTCAAGCTCGACAAGGACCAGCAGGCTGATCTTGAAAGGACGATTGAAGAGTGCGACATGAAATTGGAGGAAATCCGAGAGGCAGTCCAATTCAACCTCTGGCCAAGATACGGTAAAGAGGAGGTAGACTTTGCAATCCAAGAAGCGGAGAAAGCCTGTGACAGAGCCAAAGAAACCCCCGTCACTGCTATTAACAGGGACGGCTATGAACTACAGCTGGAAAGAGCGAGGAAGCTAATCCATGATGCAAGTGAAAGCCTGAAAGACTGGGAAAAATGGGTCCCACACGATGAGACTGCAGATCTGAAAGGCAGAGTAAAAGATCTGAGAATATTCGGCAGTAACCTCGAGGCCAAAAGAACAGAATTCCTCATCGCACAGAGAATTGCAGAAGAGGACAGAAGACCTACAGAGCTTCAACCAATAGCAGTCCCACAACCAGTGGTGAGAATAAAACCAACCAGTCTACCTAAATTCACTGGGCTTAGGAGGAATTTCCACAGATGGAGGAAAGACTGGGAGAGCCTGCAAAAGCAGGGAGAGCCGACTGGTTCAGTGGAGGTGAAGAAGTTTCAACTTCTTGACAGTGTGGACGAGAGAATATGTAGAGACCTGCGCCTGTCAACATATAACAGTGCTGAAGACATGTGTAGAGTACTCCAAAACCGGTATGGAAACAAGCCAACAATCGCTTTGGAGATAATTGAGGACCTGGAGAGGGTCCCTCCTTTAAAGTCACACCAACCAAGGAAGCTTGAATCAGGTCAATAACCTGTGGAAAAGGCCCTGAATGACCTCACGGAGCTCGAAAGCAGTGGAGCCATAAGGAATCCCCTTGTCATCAGATCCATAGAGAGCAAGCTGCCGGATAACATGAAGAGGGACTGGCTGACATTCATGGTCAACCCAAGAAATGGAGTCACACCTGACAATCACTTCGACAGCCTTCTAAGATTTTTAAAGACACAAGAAGACATACTGGAGAAACTAGACCAGTTGGGTGTAAGTGAAAAACCTGAAAAGAAAGCTACGTACCCGGAGAAGCGGTATGCTTCCACAAGGTCCACGAGAAAGGGAGGATGCGTTGTGTGTGGAGATGAAAAGCACCGTGAGAAGATTTTCTTTTGTAAGCAGTTCAAAGAACTAAAGCCTAGTGAGAAGCTGAATGCTGTCGAAAGACTGGGAGCATGCAGAAGATGCCTCAGATGTCATGGAGAGGATGAGGAATGTACGGACACTTACCTTTGCAGAAACAGAGACTGCAAAAGAGGAAGCTCCTCGGATCACCATTTCTTTCTCTGCCTTAAAGGAGGGGCTAAGAGGAAAGAATACGTGAAAGTGGAAAAACCCAGCACCAGGAGGCAAACATTCACAGAGGAGCAAGAGAGATTAATACGTGAGCTCACCCCGGACATGGCAGAAAAATTCAGGAATGCTTTCACCAACATGGCAAAATCACACTGCACTGGAGGAAGCCTTCCTGGGGTAATGGACTCAAGCACACGTGAATTACCAGTTATTCTTATGCTTCTCGAAGTAACTACTAACGCAGGGCAGAAAATTGGAACTCTCATTGACTTAGCATCAGACACCAACTACATCACTCACACAGCCGCCAGGGAGACTGAAGCTCAAGTGAAAGGATCACACTAGTCGTCCATGGAGTTGGAGGCATGGCCATGAAGGTGAAGACCAAAAGATACTTACTCAAGGTGAGAGTCAAGACACCAAGAGGCACGGAGAAAGCTCATGAGCTGATCTGTTATGGGTTGGATGAAATTGCAAAAGTTCACAGAGCAATCAAAGCACAACACCTCAAGAAGTTCTTCCCGATACCAACCTGGAAGACCTTCACAGACCAGAACATGTTGAGATTCTCATAAGCCACCGTGAAGGAAGACTTGCTCCACAGAGAGTAAAGGTAGTAGGAGATCTTGTCCTGTGGGAGAGCCCTTTAGGAAAGACCGTTGGAGGAGCACATCCAGACCTCTGTGAAGTAGTGGACATGGCCCTGCACAATTCTGAAACTCATTTTGCACGATCTATGAGAATCACAGCAGTAAAGTATCAAGAAATTGCTGAGATGCAAGAATCTAGAGCTGAAACTAAAACCACTGTTATTGGCAAAGAGTTCTTGGACTGGTGGAAGTGGGACAGCATTGGTGCGGCCTGTGAACCCATGTGTGGAGGATGTCGTTGTGGTAACTGTCAACCAGGAGGCAAAGACATGACTCTTAGTGAAGAAAGAGAGCTTGAGATAATCAGGCAAGGTCTCAGTTACGTGGAGTCAGATGTGCATAGTCAGGAGCCTCACTGGGACACAAAATACCCTTGGATTGAAGATCCAAGTTCCCTGCCCAACAACAGAAGCGCAGTGGAGGCCACGTTTCTGAGGACGGAGAAACAACTCAAGAGAGAACCAGATTGGCGTGCAGCATACACAACTCAGGTTCATGAGATGGTGGAAAGGAAGGCAGCAAAGAAACTCACTAGAAAGACCATTGCCGACTGGAAAGGTCCAGTATGGTACGTCAGTCACTTGATAGCACCAAACCCACACTCTATAACTACACCTGTCCGACTGGTATGGAACAGCAGCCAGAGGTTTAGAGGAAGCAGCATGAATGACCTTCTTCTGAAAGGGCCTGAGGTACTTAATCCTATTCGAGCGGTACTGCTAAGGTTCAGGAGAGGAATCCATGCTGCTCTCGGCGACATCAAAAAGATGTACAATTCTGTGTGGCTCGAAGACCTGGAGATGCACCTCCATAGATTCCTCTGGAGAGACGGTGATGATGGGGACATTGAGGAATATGCCATCACCAGGGTCAACATGGGCGATCGACCAGCAGGGTGTATCACACAACTAGCCATGAGAGAAACAGCGAAGTTGCCCATGTTCACACATCTGAAAGAGGAACGGAGGGTCCTTGAAGAGGATTCCTAGGTAGATGACATCCTGACATCCCATAATGACCTGGAAAAGCTAGACGGAACCACCAAAAAAGTCGAAGAAATCCTAAAGGCAGGTGGATTCTTCCTCAAGCCCTGGGTCCGATCAGGCCAAAGTGGGAGGCAAACATCTACATCAGAACATCCAACATCGTCAGATGAAGTCTTCATCCTCCCCAACCAAGTGAGAGAAGGAGACAACAGAGCCCTTGGAGTTGGTTATTTAGTCGAATCAGACAAACTGTACCTCATGACCTCGATAAACTTCTCAAAGAGACAAAAGAAGATGAGGATCAGTCAAGATCTCGTTGGAGAGGAAGTGAGAATGAAAACTCCAAACCCACTGACCAGAAGGCAACTGCTTAGCCAAGTAGCTAGTTTGTATGACCCAATAGGCCTTGCAACACCTGCCAAACAGAAAGGAGCCATTGTAGTCAGAAAAGCATTCCAAGAAACTGGAGGCAAAGCTCTAACAAGATACACATGGGACACACCTCTGTCTGAGAAACTTAGAGGAGAAGCAATCCACCTGTTTGAGGAATACACACGCCTCAACCAAATTACCTTCCATAGAAGCCTGACTCCAGTCAAAAGGATTGGAGAACCCTGGGGAATAACATTCTCAGATGGGAGCGACCAGAGTTATGGAGCAGTGGCATACTTCAGGTGGGAGACCGAGCAAGGCATCCTGGTCCGACTTGTTGAGTCCAAAGCCAAGCTTACACCACTTGACCAAAAGGGAGAACTAGTGAAGGCTGAAGTCTGTGGTGCTGTGTTCGCTGCAAGACTCAGGAAATACATTGAAAAGCACAGTCGGATGCAAGTAGGACGTTGGATCCATCTGTTAGATAGTCAAACTGTGCTGGGTGCAATCCAAAGGGACAGTTATGGGTACCAGACCTTTTTGCAAACAGAGTGGGAGAGATCCAGAAGTCCACATCAGTTGAGGACTGGAGATGGATTCCAGGTGAGCAAAACATTGCTGACCTCATGACAAGAGGAGCAACCCCAGAGGACCTCAAAGAGAACTCTGTGTGGCAGAACGGCCCAGAGTTTCTGAAACGACCTGTAGAGGATTGGCCGACAAAGTCAGCCAAAGAAGTCGCTGCAGATGCCAAAGAAGGCATAAACAAGCTCCAAAGGAAATGTTTTACAGCAGCACTGACCCGAGCGCAGGTGGGGAAAAAATCCAACATGCTCCACGTATACCAATATCTCCAACCTCTGACAAAGGTAAAGACCTGCAAAGCAGCCCTAATGGAAGAGGGCACCAAATCCAAGTCCAAAGACCACCTTCTGGTTATTCAGTGGGGAATATCCTTAACATCAGCAAGTTCAGCAGTTTAACCAGGTTGACAAGAGTCATTGCCTGGGTGTGGAGAGCTGCCACAAGGTGGAAAGAAATGCTAGCCAAGACCACCACCACAAGCAAGCCAAAGAAAAAGGAAATTCCTTCAGCTCTTGAGATCAAGTCCAGAATCAAGAAAGCTACACTTACCATCATGGAGTGTGAAGATGCACTCAGGGATCTCTTCCTTGCAGCCCAAAAGGATGTAACCTGGCCAGACACCACACTCAGCAGGCTTGCTGTGGTCAAAGAGGAAAACACTGGACTCTTGCTCTGTGGAGGAAGATTCCAAATCTTTAATGAAGAAAAAACTGCAGTACCAATCTTGCCCTGCACGTCATGGGTATCCTCCCTTCTAGCTCAAGAAGCCCACAAGACAAATCATGAAGACATCGCAGGCACACTCCTCCGGATGAGAAGGAAAGCGTGGGTGGTAAGAGGCCGGAAACTAGCTCAAAAGATCGTTGATAACTGTGTGACATGCAGGAAACTTAAGGCCCGGAGATGCCAACAGATCATGAGTGACCTTCCATCGGAGAGAATAACACCAGCCAATCCCTTTGAGTACACCACAGTGGACTTATTTGGACCTTATGAAGTGAAGGATGAGGTGAGAAAGAAGGTGAAACTTAAGGTGTGGGGAATTGTCTTTTGCTGCATGGTGTCAAGAGCTATGCACACAGACCTTGTCAGCGACCAGTCAGCTGAAGGCTTCCTGTTAGCCTACCAAAGATTTACGGCACTGAGAGGGCATCCAAGGAAATTGTGGTCGGATCCTGGAAAAAAACTTTGTCGGAGCCAGACCTGCCCTCAAAGAACTCTACATGTTTCTGGACCGGCTGGAGAAGTCGAAGCTTGAAAACGACGTTTCCAAGCATGGCACAGAATGGAGCTGGAGGATCCATCCAGCAGACTCACCTCACAGAAACGGAGCTGCTGAAGCCGCTGTCCGAACTGTGAAGCGGGCTTTACACAATCTGGGAGGTAATGGAGTCCTCACATGGGGTGAATTTCAGACTTTCCTTTATATGGCTTCCAACCTTGCCAATGAGCGGCCTATTGATGCCAGGACTCAGAGCAGAGAGGACTGTGTAGAATACATTAGCCCAAATTCACTTCTACTCGGACGAACCGGACCCAGAGGAGATCCAGGGACCTTTGACTTTGAAGGTTACTCCTACAAGAGATTAAGGACCATCCAAACAGAAGTTGACCGATTCTGGAGGAAATGGAGTCAGTTAGCCGGACCAAACCTGTTTGTCCGGACCAAGTGGCACACCGCTCACAGGAATGTGGTAATTGGAGATGTCGTCTGGCTGGCCGACCAGAACGCCTTGAGAGCTACCCAGTCGCAACTGTGAAGCCCACTAAAAAGATGGAAAAACATTCAATCAAGATACCAGCAACAGTTCTTCACAGAGATGTCAGACGGATAGTTGTCTTGCTTCCAGTTGAAGAGCAGCAGCAACAGGATCAAAAATAGAGTAACTGAATCCAACACATCACAGTTCTGTGTGACCTCCTTGGGTTGAAGAACCAGGAGGTCAAGTGGGAGGTGTTGTGTCAATTCCTGACTACAAGCTATACCGAGCACTCAAGCCTAAATCCACCCAGGGTGCTCAAAGCACTCCCAACCTGCAGGGGGCAACCATGCAACCGGAGCTGTTGAAACCAACCACCAGGAAGTGCTCTGGGGGACCATATTAACCTGCGCACCCACAAGCAGTGCATGTGCATGGCATCGAAATGTTTGGTAAAAGCTTACTTGGCTCTCACTCATTCCTGAGAAGAGATACCAATGACCACAGCTCCTGATCATCCAAAGACGCAACTGGTAGGACAGAATGTGTTGAAATGTGTTGAATTCATGCTTCTATATGCCCTTTTGTTTGGTTGTAACATACAATACAATTATTAATTAAATTAAATAGTGAAGACTTCATTATGTGAACGTAGAACTTGACAGTAACGTTACTATAATCATGTGTATTGTTAAATGTTTAATTATGATATTGATATTTAATTATTAACTTGCAATGATCCTAGGTTAATCTAAATGATGAAATGATTGTTTGGTTAGGTTTGAGGATTCAGTAACATTAGTTTATGCTTATTTTTGAGAAAGTGGAATTGAGAGTTATTTGTAACTAATCCATGGTTTTTTGTTTGTGTGTTTTGAAGGTTATCAAACTATTCTGTTCCATCTTTATGACAATAAAAAATCATAAAGTGAACAGTTTTGAGTTGTCCTTTGCGTTCATCAAGGATAAAGCCGTTTTCAAGTTTGGGCAGAGCTGTGGTCAGCCAGAAATCACGCATAACTTGACACCTACTCATTCAAGGGTTTTTCTTTATTTTTACTATTTTCTATATTGTAGAATAATAGTGATGACATGAAAACTATGAAATAACACATATGGAATCATGTAGTAAACAAAAAAGTGTTAAACAAATCAAAATATATTTTATATTTGAGATTCTTCAAATAGCCACCCTTTTCCTTGATGACATTTTTGCACAAGAAACTGAAGATCTCGTACAACGCTGTGTACTACTCCCTTCACAGAACAGCGGCAGAGTTGCAAAGAAAAAGCCATATCTCAGACTGCCCTTCTTAATCTTTTATTTTTATTGGCCAGTCTGAGATATGGCTTTTTCTTTGCAACACTGCCTAGAAGGTCAGCATCCCGGAGTCGCCTCTTCACTGTTGACGTTGAGACTGGTGTTTTGCGGGTACTATTTAATGAAGCTGCCAGTTGAGGACATGTGAGGCACTCTAATGTATTTGTCCTCTTGCTCAGTTGTGCACCAGGGCCACTCCTCTTTCTATTCTGGTTAGAGCCAGTATGCGCTGTTCTGTGAAGGGAGTAGTACACAGCGTTGTACGAGATCTTCAGTTTCTTGGCAATTTCTCGCATGGAATAGCCTTCATTTCTCAGAACAAGAATAGACTGACAAGTTTCAGAAGGAAGTTATTTGTTTCTGTTCATTTTGAGCCTGTAATTGAACCCACAATTGCTGATGCTCCAGATACTCAACTAGTCTCAAGAAGGCCAGTTTTATTGCTTCTTTAAATCAGCACAACAGTTTTCAGCTGTGCTAACATAATTGCAAAGGGTTTTCTAACGATCAATTAGCCTTTTAAAATGTTACACTTGGATTAGCAAACACAACGTGCCATTGGAACACAGGACTGATGGTTGCTGATAATGGGCCTCTGTACGCCTATGTAGATATTCCATAAAAAATCAGCAGTTTCCAGCTACAATAGCCATTTACAACATTAACAATGTCTACACTGTATTTCTGATCAATTTGATGTTATTTTAATGGACAAAAAAAATCATTTTCTATCGAAAACAAGGACATTCCTAAGTGACCCCAAACTTTTGAATGGTAGTGTATATATATATATATATACACTGCTCAAAAAAATAAAGGGAACACTAAAATAACACATCCTAGATCTGAATGAATGAAATAATCTTATTAAATACTTTTTTCTTTACATAGTTGAATGTGCTGACAACAAAATCACACAAAAATTATCAATGGAAATCAAATGTATCAACCCATGGAGGTCTGGATTTGGAGTCACACTCAAAATTAAAGTGGAAAACCACACTACAGGCTGATCCAACTTTGATGTAATGTCCTTAAAACAAGTCAAAATGAGGCTCAGTAGTGTGTGCGGCCTCCACGTGCCTGTATGACCTCCCTACAACGCCTGGGCATGCTCCTGATGAGGTGGCGGATGGTCTCCTGAGGGATCTCCTCCCAGACCTGGACTAAAGCATCCGCCAACTCCTGGACAGTCTGTGGTGCAACGTGGCATTGGTGGATGGAGCGAGACATGATGTCCCAGATGTGCTCAATTGGATTCAGGTCTGGGGAACGGGCGGGCCAGTCCATAGCATCAATGTCTTCCTCTTGCAGGAACTGCTGACACACTCCAGCCACATGAGGTCTAGCATTGTCTTGCATTAGGAGGAACCCAGGGCCAACCGCACCAGCATATGGTCTCACAAGGGGTCTGAGGATCTCATCTCAGTACCTAATGGCAGTCAGGCTACCTCTGGCGAACACATGGAGAAATGCCACCCCACACCATGACTGACCCACCGCCAAACCGGTCATGCTGGAGGATGTTGCAGGCAGCAGAACGTTCTCCACGGTTTCTCCAGACTCTGTCACGTCTGTCACATGTGCTCAGTGTGAACCTGCTTTCATATGTGAAGAGCACAGGGCGCCAGTGGCGAATTTGCCAATCTTGGTGTTCTCTGGCAAATGCCAAACGTCCTGCACGGTGTTGTAATCATAATGTCATAATGTAATCTATATATCCATCATATCCATTATCATGTAGTCTATATCCTATTTGATGTATTCAGGCTGACATTGGCCTAGTGTTATCCTGTACTATGTAGGATGGGCTAGTGTTATCCTGTACTATGTAGATTGGGCTAGTGTTATCCTGTACTATGTAGGTTGGGCTAGCGTTATCCTGTACTATGTAGATTGGGCTAGCATTATCCTGTACTATGTAGATTGGGCTAGCATTATCCTGTACTATGTAGGTTGGGCTAGCGTTATCCTGTACTATGTAGGTTGGGCTAGCGTTATCCTGTACTATGTAGATTGGGCTAGTGTTATCCTGTACTATGTAGGTTGGGCTAGCGTTATCCTGTACTATGTAGATTGGGCTAGCGTTATCCTGTACTATGTAGATTGGGCTAGCATTATCCTGTACTATGTAGGTTGGGCTAGCGTTATCCTGTACTATGTAAATTGGGCTAGCATTATCCTGTACTATGTAGGTTGGGCTAGCGTTATCCTGTACTATGTAGATTGGGCTAGCGTTATCCTGTACTATGTAGGTTGGGCTAGCGTTATCCCGTACTATGTAAATTGGGCTAGCATTATCCTGTACTATGTAGGTTGGGCTAGCGTTATCCTGTACTATGTAGGTTGGGCTAGCATTATCCTGTACTATGTAGGTTGGGCTAGCGTTATCCTGTACTATGTAGGTTGGGCTAGCATTATCCTGTACTATGTAGGTTGGGCTAGCATTATCCTGTACTATGTAGATTGGCCTAGTGTTATCCTGTACTATGTAGGTTGGGCTAGCGTTATCCTGTACTATGTAGATTGGGCTAGCGTTATCCTGTACTATGTAGATTGGGCTAGCATTATCCTGTACTATGTAGGTTGGGCTAGCGTTATCCTGTACTATGTAGGTTGGGCTAGCGTTATCCTGTACTATGTAGATTGGGCTAGCGTTATCCTGTACTATGTAGGTTGGGCTAGCGTTATCCTGTACTATGTAGATTGGGCTAGCATTATCCTGTACTATGTAGGTTGGGCTAGCGTTATCCTGTACTATGTAGGTTGGGCTAGCGTTATCCTGTACTATGTAGATTGGGCTAGCGTTATCCTGTACTATGTAGATTGGGCTAGCGTTATCCTGTACTATGTAGATTGGGCTAGCATTATCCTGTACTATGTAGGTTGGGCTAGCGTTATCCTGTACTATGTAAATTGGGCTAGCATTATCCTGTACTATGTAGGTTGGGCTAGCGTTATCCTGTACTATGTAGATTGGGCTAGCGTTATCCTGTACTATGTAGGTTGGGCTAGCGTTATCCTGTACTATGTAAATTGGGCTAGCATTATCCTGTACTATGTAGGTTGGGCTAGCGTTATCCTGTACTATGTAGGTTGGGCTAGCATTATCCTGTACTATGTAGGTTGGGCTAGCGTTATCCTGTACTATGTAGGTTGGGCTAGCATTATCCTGTACTATGTAGGTTGGGCTAGCATTATCCTGTACTATGTAGATTGGCCTAGTGTTATCCTGTACTATGTAGGTTGGGCTAGCGTTATCCTGTACTATGTAGATTGGGCTAGCGTTATCCTGTACTATGTAGATTGGGCTAGCATTATCCTGTACTATGTAGGTTGGGCTAGCGTTATCCTGTACTATGTAGGTTGGGCTAGCGTTATCCTGTACTATGTAGATTGGGCTAGCGTTATCCTGTACTATGTAGGTTGGGCTAGCGTTATCCTGTACTATGTAGATTGGGCTAGCATTATCCTGTACTATGTAGGTTGGGCTAGCGTTATCCTGTACTATGTAGGTTGGGCTAGCGTTATCCTGTACTATGTAGATTGGGCTAGCGTTATCCTGTACTATGTAGATTGGGCTAGCGTTATCCTGTACTATGTAGGTTGGGCTAGCGTTATCCTGTACTATGTAGATTGGGCTAGCGTTATCCTGTACTATGTAGGTTGGGCTAGCGTTATCCTGTACTATGTAGGTTGAGTGACAGTATCTCCCATCTTCTTTGGTTTCTGATGTGATTACTGTGTGTTGATGTTGTTACAATCTTGATCTCAACACCAAGACAAATCACCAGCAATAAAGTCTTTAAAAAAGAGAGAAGTAAAGAATTTCTGCCTGATTCAATTTTTTTCCCAATTGTTAAATTGTTGTCCCAAATTAGAACATACATTTGCTGCTCAGGATCACCTGGCCCCTCTCAGGTCCTCAAATCTCTAAACACAAAACACAAAAGAGACAATTTCCCCAAACCCCACAGACCTCTTGCGAAATGAAACACAGCAATCAAAATCATGTACTCTCTGCTCAAAATGAGACACACCGAGTTCACACTAATGTGACATATTCAAAACACTACTATCAGAACCTATTTCAGTGTAAAGACTAAGATTATGTTGTTATACTGTATATTGTTTGTGTGTACTCAAACAAGAAAGGAACACATTAAAGTTTTATATTTCAATATGACTCAATACATGTCAAACAGCATACTGTAGGCACACATACAGTAAATATGCAAAGGAAGAAAAATATGCCTATTTGTACTACTGTGTGTTATGTTAGATCAAATGTATCTCCAATTTGCATACCGCCCCAACAGATCCACAGATGATGCAATCTCTATCGCACTCCACACTGCCCTTTCCCACCTGGACAAGAGGAACACCTACGTGAGAATGCTATTCATTGACTACAGCTCAGCATTCAACACCATAGTGCCCTCTAAGCTCATCACTAAGCTAAGGATCCTGGGACTAAACACCTCCCTCTGCAACTGGATCCTGGCCTTCCTGACGGGCCGCCCCCAGGTGGTAAGGGTAGGTAACAACACATCTGCCACACTGATCCTCAACACGGGGGCCCCTCAGGGGTGCGTGCTCAGTCCCCCTCCTGTACTCTCTGTTCACCCCTTGACTGCATGGCCAGGCACGACTCCAACACCATCATTAAGTTTGCCGACGACACAACAGTGGTAGGCCTGATCACCGACAACGATGAGACAGCCTATAGGGAGGAGGTCAGAGATCTGGCCGTGTGGTGCCAGGACAACAACCTCTCCCTCAATGTGACCAAGACAAAGGAGATGATTGTGGACTACAGGAAAAAAAAGAGGACTGAGCACGCCCCCATTCTCATCGACGGGGCTGTAGTGGAACAGGTTGAGAGCTTCAAGTTCCTTGGTGTCCACATCACCAACGAACTATCATGGTCCAAACACACCAAGACAGTCGTGAAGAGGGCACGACAAAGCCTATTCCCCCTCAGGAGACTGAAAAGATTTGGCATGGGTCCTCAGATCCTCAAAAGGTTCTACAGCTGCACCATCGAGAGCATCCTGACTGGTTGCATCACCGCCTGGTATGGCAACTGCTTGGCCTCCGACCGCAAGGCACTACAGAGGGTAGTGCGTACGGCCCAGTACATCACTGGGGCAAAGCTTCCTGCCATCCAGGACCTCTATACCAGGCGGTGTCAGAGGAAGGCCCTCAAAATTGTCAGACTCCAGCCACCCTAGTCATAGACTGTTCTCTCTGCTACCGCACGGCAAGCGGTACCGGAGTGCCAAGTCTAGGTCCAAAAGACTTCTCAACAGCTTCTACCGCCAAGCCATAAGACTCCTGAACAGCTAATCATGGCTACCCGGACTATTTGCACTGCCCCCCCCACCCCATCCTTTTTACGCTGCTGCTACTCTGTTAAGTATTTATGCATAGTCACTTTAACTCTATCCACATGTACATATTACCTCAACTACCTCAACTAGCCGGTGCCCCCGCACATTGACTCTGCAACGGTACCCCCCTGTATATATAGCCTCCCTACTGTCACTTTATTTTACTTCTGCTCTTTTTTTTCTCAACACTTTTTTTGTTGTTGTTTTATTCTTACTTTTTTTGTTTAAAATAAATGCACTGTTGGTTAAGGGCTGTAAGTAAGCATTTCACTGTAATGTCTGCACCTGTTGCATGTGACCAATAAAATTTGATTTGATTTGATTTGAAAAGTCAAGAAACAAATAGTCCATTGCGAAAACAAAATCAGTCATGTCTGTTGTTTTGGTCTGGACACAGATTTGAATCCCATCTCTTTCTCTATTCCATCTCTATTCCATCTATTTCTCTATCCCATCTCTTTCTCTATTCCATCTCTATCCCATCTCTTTCTCTATCCCATCTCTTTCTCTATCCCATCTCTATCCCATCTCTTTCTCTGTCCCATCTCTTTCTCTGTCCCATCTCTTTCTCTGTCCCATCTCTTTCTCTGTCCCATCTCTTTCTCTGTCCCATCTCTTTCTCTATCCCATCTCTTTCTCTATCCCATCTCTTTCTCTATTCCATCTCTTTCTCTATCCCATCTCTTTCTCTATCCCATCTCTTTCATAGGAAACACGTCAGGGTCATATGAAACACGTCAGGGTCATATGAAACACGCCAGGGTCATAGGAAACACGCCAGGGTCATAGGAAACACGTCAGGGTCATAGGAAACACGCCAGGGTCATAGGAAACACGCCAGGGTCATAGGAAACACGCCAGGGTCATAGGAAACACGCCAGGGTCATAGGAAACACGTCAGGGTCATGGGAAACACGCCAGGGTCATAGGAAACACGTCAGGGTCATAGGAAACACGCCAGGGTCATAGGAAACACGTCAGGGTCATAGGAAACACGCCAGGGTCATTTGAAACACGCCAGGGTCCAACGTTAACTTTTTGCTCACTGGCACAGTAGGGCCAGTTGTCCAAAGATCTACTGGCCCGGACAGAATATCTACTGGCCCAGACAGAATTTCAACTGGAGAATTTCTACTGGCCCAGACAGAATTTCTACTGGCCCGGACAGAATTTCTACTGGCCTGACAGAATTTCTACTGGCCCAGACAGAATTTCTACTGGCCCGGACATAATTTCTAATGGCCCGGACAGAATTTCAACTGGAGAATTTCTACTGGCCCAGACAGAATTTCTACTGGCCCGGACAGAATTTCTAATGGCCCGGACAGAATTTCTAATGGCCCGGACAGAATTTCTACTGGCCCGGACAGAATTTCTACTGGCCCGGACAGAATTTCTAATGGCCCGGACATAGTGTAGTTCTTAAATGCATTGGGGTCATGGAGGGCCTATAGGTTGGCATGCTTTCTCTATAGATGTTCACAGGCTACATTTGGTTATTATGATATGTATTAATTAAAAGCTGTGTAATGTAGAATTGCATTATATTAATTGCATTCATTTTTGTTTCTAAAGTGTGTCATTTTGAGAAGATTTGAAAATAGGACGCTGCCCCTTTAAGGTCAGGGTTAGGCATTAGGGTTAGCAGTGTGGTTAAGGTTAGGGTTAGAGGCATTAGGGTTAGCAGTGTGGTTAAGGTTAGGGTTAAGGTTAAGGTTAGGGTTAGGTTTAAAGTCAGATTTTATGACTTTGTGGCTGTGCCAGCTAGTGACCACTCTGCAAAGCTGCCTCCAGAACAAGATTCATGGTAAAAACAAAAAACGCTAACCTGCGTTTACATTTTTTACATTTTAGTCATTTAGCAGACGCTCTTATCCAGAGCGACTTACAGTTAGTGAGTGCATACATTTGTTCATACTGGCCCCCTGTGGGAAACGAACCCACAACCCTGGCATTGCAAGCTCCATGCTCTACCAACTGAGCTACAGGGGACTACATAAGAAGAGATTTAACTATTACAAACTCCTTTCATTTTAGTTGACAAAAATGTAACGAGACGAGAATTCCATGTGAAGCTAATGGACATTCAATTTGACATGAAGCTCCTTTTCATCTGTTTTGTCCAATCAGAAGCATGCATGTTTTAGCAGAATATTTCATGCAATCCTCTGGCATTGTTGGAAACCTCAGATTTATTAAATGACTTTGAACACATGTCAAACTACTTCATTCCACTTCCTGTTTATTGATTAATTGGTGACTGAAAAAGTTGGCAAGAAAAATGCCCCTCCCAGTTTCACTGCAACTTGTGTTATTGACTGTACGTTTTGTTTTACCCCATATGTAACTCTGTGTTGTTGTTGTTTTTAATCTCACTGCTTTGCTTTATCTTGGCCAGGTCGCAATTGTAAATGAGAACTTGTTCTCAACTGGCTTAACTGGTTAAATAAAGGTGAAATAAAATGTAAACAAATAATTTAAAAAACTAGACTAGTAGGCTGTGTTTAAATAGTCTAGTTAGCCAAGTTACTGACTAAGTACAGCACCTTGCTAAAGTATTCATCCCCCTTGGCGTTTTTCCTATTTTGTTGCATTACAACCTGTAATTTAAATGGATTTTTATTTGGATTTCATGTAATGGACATACACAAAATAGTCCAAATTGGTGAAGTGAAAAAATAAAAAAACGTGTTAAAAAAAGTTATACAAAATAAATAACGGAAAAGTGGTGCGTGCATATGTATTCACCCCCTTTACTATGAAGCCCCTAAATAAGATATGCTGCAACCAACTACCTTCAGAAGTCACATAATTAGTTACATAAAGTCTACCTGTGTGCAATCTAAGTGTCGCATCATGTGTCACATGATCTCAGTATATATACACCTGTTCTGAAAGGCCCCAGAGGCTGCAACACCACTAAGCAAGGGGCACCACCAAGCAAGCGGCACCATGAAGACCAAGGAGCTCTCCAAACAGGACAGGGACAAAGTTGTGGAGATGTACAGATCAGGGTTGGGTTATAAAAAAATATCAGAAATGTTGAACATCCCACGGAGCACCATTAAATCCATTATTTAAAAATGGAAAGAATATGGCACCACAACAAACCTGCCAAGAGAGGGCCGCCCACCAAAACTCACAGACCAGGCAAGGAGGGCATTAATCAGAGAGGCAACAAAGAGACCAAAGATAACCCTGAAGGAGCTACAAAGATCCACAGCAGAGATTGGAGTATCTGTCCATAGGACCACTTAAAGCCGTACACTCCACAGAGCTGGGCTTTACGGAAGAGTGGCCAGAAAAAAGCCATTGCTTAAATAAAAAAGTAAGCAAACACGTTTGGTGTTCGCCAAAATGCATGTGGGAGACTCCCCAAACATATGGAAGAAGGTACTCTGGTCAGATGAGACTGAAATTGAGCTTTTTGGCCATCAAGGAAAACGCTATGTCTGGCGCAAACCCAACACCTCTCATCACCCCGAGAACGCCAACCATGGGGGTGGCAGCATCATGCTGTGGGGATGTTTTTCATCGGCATGGACTGGGAAACTGGTCCGAATTGAAGGAATGATGGATGGCGCTAAATACAGAGAAATTCTTGAGGGGAACCTGTTTCAGTCTTCCAGAGATTTGAGACTGGGACGGAGGTTCACCTTCCAGCAGGACAATGACCCTAACCATACTGCTAAAGCAACACTTGAGTGGTTTAAGGGGAAACATTTAAATGTCTTGGAATGGCCTAGTCAAAGCCCAGACCTCAATCCAATTGAGAATCTGTGGTATGACTTAAAGATTGCTGTACACCAGCGGAACCCATCCAATTTGAAGGAGCCGAAGCAGTTTTGCCTTGAAGAATGGGCAAAAATCCCAGTGGCTAGATGTGCCAAGCTTATAGAGACATACCCCAAGAGACTTGCAGCTGTAATTGCTGCAAAAGTATTGACTCTACAAAGTATTGACTAGTTATGCACGCTCAAGTTCTTTTTTTTTTTTTTGTCTTATTTCACAATAAAAAGTATTTGTAATCTTCAAAGTGGTAGGCATGTTGTGTAAATCAAACGATACAAAAAAATCCATTTTAATTCCAGGTTGTAAGGCAACAAAATAGGAATAATGCCAAGGGGGGTGAATACTTTGGCAAGCCTCTGTAGTTACTGTTGGTATTGTTGGTGAACACATAATTAGGAGAGGGAGTACAAACCAACGACGCTAGACAGAGAGGAATTTGCTTAAGCAAAAGGCAGTTTAATAAACACAGAGATATCTGTTACTGTTAGGCTACATGCATGGACCCAATCAATTGCCTCTTATGGAGACAGTTGAGAAGGATGTTTAAACAGAGTTTACAGCATTACTTTATACAATGTAACATAAAGGAAGGGGTCCTTCTTCTAGTCCCTTGATTGGTTCCCGAGGCGTAGGAGGCGGGTCTGCTCTGTCCAGAGCAGATGCCCCATTGGTGCACGGCAGAGTCCTCTGCCCTTGGCACCCGACCAGTAGAAGGGGAGTTGAGAATGAGTGTGCGTGCAAATGAAAGGTTTGTGTGTGTCAAAGGAAACTCGTGAGAAGCAACTGGTGGGGGCCTTGGGCCTGAGGTGTGGGTGTTGTCCAGTTATCGTACTCCTGTAAGATTAGGCCATCTGGTGCTCTGTTCTTTGTTCGCTACTAAAATGTTATGCACAGACAACTAACACACTGTTAGTATCAGACACATGACACAGAACATTTATTGAAAACAAGCTCCTAACACAATTTGTCTTGCACAACCTCTTGCACAACATATTACTCAGATCAATCTATAACATTTTATATTTACTACGACAGTATTCATGTTTTTGTTTTTATGTTGGTATTCATGTTTTTGTTGTTATTAGCTTTCAAGGGGAGGGAGTAAGATCACCACAGGACCCTAGAGTTATTACAGTCATTTGCACATGTATATCAAATAAAATAAAATTGTATTGGTCACATACACGTTTAGCAGATGTTATTTGCAGGTGTAGCAAAATGCTTGTGTTTCTAGCTCCAACAGTGCAGTAATATCTAAAAAGTAATATCTAACAATTTCACAACCATACACACAAATTTAAAAGTAAAGGAATGGAATATATAAATATTTGGACGAGCAATGTCAGAGCGGCATAGCCTAAAATACAGTAGAATAGAATATAGTATAGTTACCTTTGCTTGTGGGTACAGCAGACTGGGATAGGGAGAGATTTAATATGTCCGTAAACACACCAGCCAGCTGGTCTGCGCATGCTCTGAGGACGTGGCTAGGGATGCCGTCTGGGTCCGCAGCCTTGTAAGGGTTAACACGCTTTAATGTCTTACTCACATCGGGAACGGAGAAGGAGAGCACACAGTCCTTGATTGCTGGCCGCGTCGCTGGCACTGTGTTATCCTCAAACGGGCGAAAAGGTGTTTAGTTTATCCGGAAGCGAGACGTCTGTGTCGGCTGGTTTTCCCTTTGTAGTCATTGATTGTCTGTAGACCCTGCCACATACGGCTCGTGTCTGAGCCGTTGAATTGCGACTCCACTTTGTCTCTATACTGACGTTTTGCCTGTTTGATTGCGTTACGGAGGGAATAACTACACTGTTCGTATTCTGCCATATTCCCAGTCACCTTGCCACGGTTAAATCAATGACACTGGTTGGATTGTTCAGCAACATGAGCAGTAAATGCTAACACGGCTTTGGTAATGAAAGGTGTAATATTCATATGTGTCACCATACTGAATTGTAATTGGATGCATCATACTGTGCAATGATTGGTTAAGACCACCCAGGTGGTGAGGTCATTCTAAGATGATCATGGCCAGAGACACATGGACATGCACGTTATAGCTAGTTAATAAAGAGCTACGTTTATAAATATCCTGTCGTCCTGCATTTTATAATTTTGTACAAAGCATACAAAACAAGACATGGTGTCAGAGTAAAAAGACTAAAAGATGGATTTTGCTGGAGTTCCTTCACCTCGAATGGATTGGGGGTCTACAAATCTACCCGATGCATGGCGTAAGTTCAAACAGCATGTGGAGCTGATGTTCACGGGTCCTCTGAAGGAAAGAGGAGAAGAGGAAAAGTGCAGCTACCTGCTCCTCTGGATCGGTGAAAAAGGGAGAGACATTTACAACACATGGACACTTACCGAGGCTGAATCAAAGGTACTGAAAACATACTACGATCGTTTTGAAGCATATGTTTTGCCAAAGACCAATACAATTTTCGCTAGGTACAAATTCCATGAGAAAGTACAAGGCGCTAGTGAATCGTTTGAACAGTTTGTCACTGAGCTGCGTCTGCTTGTGAAAGACTGCGATTATGCAAACAAGGATGAGATGGTCAGGGACCGTATTGTATTTGGAATACAATCACCGCGAGTGAGAGAGAAACTTTTGAATGTTGGATCAGAGTTAACGCTGGACAAAGCTATCGACATAGCCAGATCTCACGAGCTAACACAGGTTCAGATGAAAACCATTTCAGGCGGCAGCATGAGCGCATCACGTGAACAAGCAGTGCACGCAGTCAGGCAGACATCAAAGCACACCTCCAGTGCCCAGAGAGCATGTTTCAGAACGGAGACAGACAGAACTCCAAAACAGAGCGACACAGACTCCAAACGCCCCAAAACATGTGGATATTGTGGATACAAAGTGCATGGCGAACAGGGGAATTGCCCAGCTAAAGGCAAACAGTGTACTAAATGTGGAAAATGGAATCACTTTGCAAAAGTGTGCAGAGTTTACCGTGGAAAAACAGTACATACAGTGAGTGAAGATGAAATGTCAATCAAAGAGTCAAATGCTGATGAACTGTTTATTGATTCAGTGACACAGAAAAGTCAGATATCAGAGACAGAGCAAGCCTTTGCTGACATTGAGATAGGAAGACAAGGCACAGAGCTAAAATTCAAACTAGACACTGGTGCACAAGTAAACATTATTCCTCTGAGTAAGTACAGAAGCTTGACATCTGAGTGTGAGCTACAGCCCACCACGCGCAGACTGACTGGTTATGGTGGTGAACAGCTCCCAGTAAAAGGCACATGCACTCTCAAATGCAAATACAAGGAAAGGGACATGATGTTGGACTTTTACGTTGTTGACACTCGAGCACCTGCAGTGCTAGGTCTTAAAGCATGTTTAGACATGGACCTTATCAAGCTAGTTTTATCAGTGACAGCACCAGTAGAGATAGAGAATGTCATGGAGGAGTTTGCTGATGTTTTTACAGGAATAGGACTATTCCCAGGAGAATGTACCATTCACCTTAACCCAGACGCAACCCCTGTGATCTACCCACCGAGAAAGATTCCACTTGCTCTCCGCGCCCGTCTGAAGAAAGAGTTGGAGAGCATGGAGCAATCTGACATCGTCACCAAGGTTACAGAACCGACGGATTGGGTCAACGCGTTAGTGGTGGTGGAGAAACCACGGACAGGCAAGCTCAGAGTATGTCTCGACCCAAGAGACTTGAACAAGGCTATCAAACGCCCCCATTACCCCCTTACCGACGCTAGATGGCATCACACACAAGCTAGCGGGCGCACGCTACTTCAGTGTCATGGACGCCAGATCAGGCTACTGGGCTATCAAGCTCACAGAAGAGTCATCTAAGCTCACAACGTTCAACACACCGTTTGGACGCTACAGGTTCCGTCGCCTGCCTTTTGGGATTATCTCAGCCCAAGACGAGTTTCAGCGAAAGATCGACGAGGTGTACGAAGGCCTCGACGGAGTCGTGGCAATTGTGGACGACATCCTTGTCTATGGTCGAACCAAAGAGGAACACGACAGAAACCTCAGCGCGATGCTGCAAAGGTCCCGCGAGAGAGGAGTCCGGCTCAACCCCGAGAAGAGCACAGTCGGCGCTACAGAGGTCAGCTACTTCGGGCATCTTCTCACAGCGAATGGAATCAAGCCAGATCCGCAGAAGATCTCAGCCATAAAGGAAATGGACCCACCAAAGAACCGCGCAGAGCTGGAAACAGTGCTTGGCATGGTCAACTACTTAGCCAAGTTCGCACCCAGCCTCTCCAATGCTAATGCACCCTGCGTCAGCTGCTAAAGCAGTCCAGTGAGTTCCTCTGGGACAACCAACACGACATCGCTTTCCAGAAAGTGAAAGACTTGATCACGAGAGAACCAGGACCAATCCTTGCCTACTACGACCCCAACAAAGAGCTCAGACTCCAGGTGGACGCGTCAAAGTATGGACTAGGGGCAGTGCTACTGCAAGAAGGAAAACCCATCGGCTACGCTTCCAAATCTCTCACAGACTGTGAAATCAACTACGCTCAAATCGAAAAGGAGCTGTACGCCATTCTGTTCGGATGTAAGCGTTTCCATCAGTATGTCTATGGACGACAAGTCATTGTGGAATCAGACCACAAGCCCCTCGAGTCAATCATGAGGAAACCGTTAGCCGCAGCCCCGCCAAGGCTACAGAGAATGATCCTTCAACTACAAAAATACGACTTCACAATCACTCACCGTCCAGGCAAAGACATCCCTGTCGCAGACACACTCTCCAGGAAGTTTCTTACCTACAAGGACAGCAGCCTCAGTGAAGGCATGGACATGCAGGTGCACACTGTGTACAGCAACTTACCAGTTAGTGACACAAAACTGAAGGAGATCCGAGCAGAAACAGAAAAAGACACACAACTCACACAGCTGAGGAAAGTCATACAGTCAGGATGGCCTGAGGAGAGGAGAAAATGCCCTCAGAGCGTCTCAGAGTTCTGGAACCATCGTGACGAACTATCACAGATCAACGGAATCATTTTCAAAGGAGAGAAAATCATCATTCCTACCAGTCTCAGAGAAGAGATTTTGACAAAGATCCATGCTGGACACATGGGCATGGAAAAGTGCAAACAGAGAGCACGGGACATTTTGTTTTGGCCCGGAATGTGCAAACAAATAGAGGACATGGTTGGTAAATGCCCCACCTGTCTTGAACGACGCCCCTCAAACACCAAAGAGCCAATGTTACCTCACCGTATCCCAGACCGGCCCTGGCAAGTCGTGGCAACCGATCTGTTCACGTGGAACAACGAGGACTACATTATAACAGTGGACTACTACAGCAGATACTTCGAACTCGACAAGCTTCACAGCACCACATCTGCAGCTGTGATACACAAGCTGAAAGCAGCCTTTGCCAGGCATGGCATTGTAGAGACTTTAATATCTGACAATGGGCCCTGTTACAAATCAAATGAGTTTGAATCCTTCACAAAAGCATGGGAGTTCACACACGTCACCACAAGCCCACATTACCCTCAAAGTAATGGCCTTGCTGAAAAAATCTGTGCAGATCGCTAAATCACTCATGGACAAAGCAAAAGCAGACAAGAGAGACCCCTACCTCAGTCTCCTTGAATACCGCAACACTCCAGTTGACAACTTCAAATCACCAGCCCAGCTGTTGATGAGCCGCAGACTTCGCTCAATCCTCCCCAGCACCAACCAGCAGCTGCAACCTGAGGTCGTCAGCTACAAGGAAGTGCATGCAAAACGTGCACAGAGACAGCAACAGCAAAAGCGATACTACGACAGGTCAGCCAGACCACTGCCACCACTGAACGACGGAGAGTCAGTTAGAATCCAGGAGCATGGCTACTGGAAGCCAGCAGTCGTCATCCAACCAGCTGACACTGAACGTTCATATCACGTTCGCACCGCAGAAGGAGCGGTGTACCGCCGCAATCGTCGTCACCTACTGAACACAAAAGAACAACACACTGACGAGATGAACTGTTCCCCTGAAAGAGAACGGGATGGACTAAACACAGACACAACACAACATACACCATACTTACCTGCAACACCACAAGAACTGTTGACTGACACAGAAGCATGCTCAGCTTCATATCACACAAGGTCAGGAAGAGAGGTCAAGCCTAGAGCTGTCCTAGACCTGTGAAATGTCAAAGGGTGTAGGCGGATCGCTGCCCTAAAAGAGTTTCCAGACTGTAAACTTGTTATTGAAAGTTAACTTGAAATGCTTTGGTATTGTATTTGTTTGATATGTTGAGATGTCATTGCTACAGTGAAAAGCTGAGTTGCTGAGAAATATTTGTTCTAAAAATAACAATATGCTGAATCATTGTTTGTCTGTTATGTTGATGCAGTTGGTGCAGTTTAAATGGTTACTTACCTCGAGTTCAAACTACAGAGCATATATTCAAAAGAAACGCTTTATTGTTCCACATATTTTTTCTTTTTTTAAAAGAAGGGGGATGTAATATTCATATGTGTCACCATACTGAATTGTAATTGGATGCATCATACTGTGCAATGATTGGTTAAGACCACCCAGGTGGTGAGGTCATTCTAAGATGATCATGGCCAGAGACACATGGACATGCACGTTATAGCTAGTTAATAAAGAGCTACGTTTATAAATATCCTGTCGTCCTGCATTTTATAATTTTGTACAAAGCGTACAAAACAAGACAAAAGGTACATCATGTATTTACTGTCATCTCCCTACCAGGCCTCTGCAAGGACCTGGATGATGACACATCTGCTTCAAGCTGCCTGGATACTGGGGCCTTCAGTGGTACCTTCCCTTGGATTACAGCAAGAGTCTCCTGATCTTCGTCTCATAAACATTTAACATGTACTGTATGTAACCACTCATTCATACAAACTGCTAAGAACACAACAACTGCTTCTTGAATAAATGTACACTGAACAAAAATATAAATGCAACGTGTAAAGTGTTGGTCCCATGTTTCATGAGCTGAAATAAAAAATCCCAGAAATGTTCCATACCCACAAAAATATTATTTATCATGCACATATTAGTTTATATCCCTGTTAGTGAGCATTTCTCCTTTGCCAAGATAATCTATCCACCTGACAGGTGTGGCATATCGAGAAGCTGGGGACAATAAAAGGCCACTTTAAAATGTGCAGTTTTGTCACACAACACCCAATGCCACATTTGTCTCAAGTGTTGATGGAGCGTGCAATTGGAATGCTGACAACAGGAATGTCCACCAGAGCTGTTGCCAGATAATTGAATGTTAATTTCTCTAACATAAGTTGCCTCCAACGCCGTTTTAGAGAATTTGGCAGTACGTCCAACAGGCCTCACAACCGCAGACCACATGTAACCACGCCAGCCCAGGACCACCACATCCTGTTTCTTCACCTGTGGGATTGTTTGAGGGGGGTGTGGGGGGGGGTGGGGGGGGGTATTTGTCTGTAATAAAGCCCTTTTGTGCGGAACAACCTCATTCTGATTGGCTGCCAAGTGGGTGGCGCAGTCATGTGAAATCCATAGATTAAGGCCTAATGAATTTATTTCAATTGACTGATTTCCTTTTATATGAACTGGAACTCAGTAAAATCTTAGAGAATTGTTGCATGTTGCATTTATATTTTTGTTCAGTATAATTCAACCGCTGAAAACCCTCCCACTTGCTGGCCACCAGCAAATGAGCTTTCATTCAATATGGGTTTCCGTACATTTATCTAAAGCGATCCCTTTCCATTTCGTGTAACTTTAATTTATCTCTAGAATATATGGAGAGAACGGTTCAGAGTATTAGCATTCAATGAAAGAAAGACATGTAAATACACACATATTCATCTCCTTTTCAGTACCAATTGATAGATTAAAAAATACTCTGATCTTGTATATTATTTAGGGTTAGGAATGTATTTATGAATAATAAAAAACTGCTTTGGAAAGCAGAAAATAGTGGTTTGATTCAATAGTGGTTTGATTCATCCTGAAAGTTGGCATATTAAATGGTTCAATCCATGAAAACATTGGAAGGTGAGAAAAGTTTAAAATAGGGGTTGAACAGTAGTCCTGTTAATCTACCCTAATAATCCTCACTAATCATGGACCTGTATGACAACGTCCAGTCGTTGTTAAACCAAGCGCCAGGCTCCTGGTTTAAACTGCTATGTATGGTCTGAGTTCCATAATGATTCAAGTAGGCTACATGTCCCAAATGATTGCGCAACTTGTAATCCGTTAGCCTAATATGATCCACTATTGCTATCGATCCTCAGGAACAACCACACACACGTGACAGAGGAAAGAAAGTTAAACTAACAATGTAGTGGAATGATGCAAAATGTAAGGAAGCTAACTCTAAAGTGACAGTTATAAATGTATGTGGGTATAACTGACGGTGGCTACCGATAGTGGCTAATATTTAACACGATACAAACTAAAAAATACAGTGAAAAGACTGGGCATATCATTAAAACATTCTAGAAATCATAAATCAACTTGTTAGGTTTGGCTGTAATGGCTACAGAAGCCTATAGCTTGGGTCTGATCACCCCAATCCACAAAAGTGGAGACAAATTTGACCCCAATAATTACTGTGGAATCTGTGTCAACAGTAACCTCGGGAAAATCCTCTGCAGTATCATCAACAGCAGACTCCAACATTTCCTCAGTCAAAACAATGTCTTGAGCAAATGTCAAATTGGTTTCTTACCAAAATACCTCACGACTGACCACGTATACAATCTGCACACCCTTATTGACAAACAAACAAAACAAAAGGAAAGTCTTCTCATGTTTTGTTGATTTCAAGAATGCTTTTGACTCAATTTGGCATGAGGGCCTGCTGTATAAACTGATGGAAAGCAGTGTTATAAATATACAATATTATAAAATCAATGTACACAAATAACAAGTGTGCGGTCAAAATTGGCAATAAACATACATTTCTTTCCTCAGAGTGGGACAGGGATGCAGCTTAAGCCCCACCCTCTTCAACATATATATCAATTAATTGGTGAGGGCACTAGAACAGTCTGCAGCACCTGGCCTCACCCTACTAGACTCTGAAATCAAACGTCTACTGTTTTTTGATGATCTGGTGCATCTGTCCCCAACCAAGGAGGGCCTACAGCAGCACCTAGATCTTCTGCACAGATTCTGTCAGACCTAGGCCCTGACAGTAAATCTCAGTAAGACAAAAATAATGGTGTTCCAAAAAAGGTCCAGTTGCCAGGACCACAAAGTCTATCTAGACACCGTTGCCCTAGAGCACACATTTTAGTCATTTAGCAGACGCTCTTATCCAGAGCGACTTACAGGAGCAATTAGGGTTAAGTGCCTTGCTCAAGGGCACACCAACAGATTTTTCACCTAGTCGGCTCGGGGATTAGAACCAGCGACCTTTCGGTTACTGGCACTACGCTCTTAACCACTAAGCTACCTGCCGCCCCAGACATGTAAATACACGCAAAGAAAGACACAAAGAATTACACACACCTCTGCCTAAACATCAACACCACAGGTGACTTCCACAAGGATGTAAATGATCTGAGAGACAAGGCGACAATGGCCTTCTACACCATCCAAAGGAACATAACATTTGACATCACAATTAGGATCTCACTGTGGAAAAGGTGACATGTTGATATGCTTCAGTTTGCTGCCATATGAATAGTTGCACATTTGTCTCCAGCGAGCTTAAGGTAAAATAGATCTGAAACAATTGTCATTTATATTTACAATCCCCTTATCCAAACAGCTTACTCATTTACCCAGCTCTTTTCAATAGCAGTGCATGGACAATGGTGTTATTTCTATCAGAACAAAATAAAGCAGATGTTGTTCCACTTGGAACCGACAGGTTGCTCGACTTTAGTCATCGTTTCATCACACATAAAGGTGGTGGAATTATGAGGGAATTAAGTCAAGGTCAGAATACGGTGTATCTGTAGACACACCTTCATTTATTAATTTTTTACAAACGAATAGCGGGTGAATATCATGCTATTCACATGCTTAAGTTTAAGGTCAGAATACGCCTAGAGAGAAAAGTGCATAAAAAGGGACTTGCATTCCATTTACTCGGGTGGGTATTCCCCCTATGGGAATACCTTTCATTTGGAACATACCTGCATGGGCCAAATGCCATGTGTTTGCACAACAAAGAGGTAGCTACATACTTTAAAACAATTTTTTCTGCATTGCTTTTGATCTGTAATCTACTTATTGGCCTAAATTAATCAAATAGTTTGGTAATAGAAAGAATAAAAACATGGTCTCGCCAAGATGCAGACATCCGATATAGTAGAGTATATGCATAGACTCCACAGAGTGAAAAGCAATTAGTAATTTAGTGGTGGTCCTGGGGCGGCAGGTAGCTTAGTGGTTAAGAGCGTTGTGCCAGTAACCGAAAGGTCGCTGGTTCTAATCCCCGAGCCGACTAGGTGAAAAATCTGCCGACGTGCCCTTGAGCAAGGCACTTAACCCTAATTGCTCATGTAAGTTGCTCTGGATAAGAGCGTCTGCTAAATGACTGAAATGTAAAAAATGTATGGTGAAAGGTTCTGATGATCTAGATGTTCTGAGAGAAATCAGGGCAGAATGCTGATGAGCACTGTATCACTATTTACAGTGCATTCGGAAAGTATTCAGACCCCTTCACTTTTTTTCTACATTTTGTTACGTTACAGTCTTATTCTAAAATGGATTAAATTGTTTTTATTTCCCTCATCAGTCTACACAGAATACCCCACAATGACAAAGCAAAAGCGGGCTGTCATGTGCCTTTTACTGAGGAGTGGCTTCCATCTGGCCACTTTACCATAAAGGGGGCTGCAGAGATGGTTGTCCTTCTGGAAGGTTCTCCAATCTCCACAGAGGAACTCTGGAGCTCTGTCAGAGTAACCATCGGGTTCATGGTCACCTCCCTGACCAAGGCCCTTCTCCCCTGATTGCTCATTTTGGCCGGGCGGCCAGCTCTAGGAAGAGTCTTGGTGGTTCCAAACTTCATCCATTTAAGAATGATGGAGGCCACTGTGTTCTTGTGGACCTTCAATGCTGCAGATTTATTTGTATTTTTAACAAATACATATAATACTAGGTCAGAAGCAAAAATGCACTGAGATATGCAGAGGTCTGATTTGCACATTTTTATTCAGTTTAAATGCATTTTAGGTTTTCATTTTCCTCGTTACAGCAACGTATCAAAGAAGATTCTTGACTTTATAGAGCTCCTTTGGCCTTCAGATACAGTTAATAACATTTAGGTTGTTTTTCACCATTTATCTTGTTGTTGTTGTCCTGAAATGACTGAACACCTGAAATGAAGGACAGTACTGTTTAAATGCTGCTGATGTCACTTCCTGTTGACAGACGTAAAAGACAGTGGTATGATTATGTAGTACACATGTGCACCTTCCACTCTACACAACATTGTGTATGATGTAATACACATCTTCACCTTCCACTCTTCAGTTTGGCTGATCTCTAATGACTTTAATGATTCTAATGTGGACTGTAGATTGGTAGGTACTGACTTACTAGATAAACCAACGGGCCCTGCCTGGTTTTAACCAGACAACACACAGACAGACAGACAGGTACACAGACAGACAGATCACCACAGCCAGATGTGGTCTTAGTTCATGCTACAGCCTCTTCTTACTACTAAGAATGTAAAAACGACCGGGACACACAGTAGTATGTTCCCATCCTCAAACACACAGAATGCTTCCCAAATGGCACAATCAGTGCTTCATTTGAGCCAGATCCTGCCAGAACAGGATCCGGCACCTCTCCGTTTTGGACGGTTTCGTTCTGGAACCTATTTGGCCGGATCCGGTACCTCTCCTGGCATGAAAAATAATTGTAAAGTTCATTAGACTTTAGCAATATTTCAAATAGTCTACAATCGCGGGAAAACAGGTTGGAAAGCAAATGGCTCCTGCTGAAAATAGAAGACTAATATGTCTGCTGTAGGCTACCGAAATATTTGATAAACTAATAAATATTGTTTTAAAACGAGAGAGAGAGGGGCTTTTGGCACAAGCGCATACGCCATCACCTAGCGAGTGAGCTGTGCGTCATTGGGTGAGTCAGTGAAACTGGAAAGCATTTTTAGGACTATAATTTACTCCTCATATTGTAGCCTACAGTCGTGGTCAAAGGTTTTGAGAATGACACAAATACTAATTTTCACAAATTCTGCTGCCTCAGTTTTGATGATGGCAATTTGCATATACTCCAGAATGTCATGAAGAGTGATCAGATGAATTGCAATTAATTGAAAAGTCCCTCTTTGCCATGAAAATGAACTTAATCCCCCAAAAACATTTCCACTGCAAAAAAATGTTAACTGCATTTCAGCCCTGCCACAAAAGGACCAGCTGCCATCATGTCAGTGATTCTCTCGTTAACGCAGGTGAGTGTTGACGAGGACAAGGCTGGAGATCACTCTGTCATGCTGATTGAGTTAGAATAACAGACTGGAAGCTTTAAAAGGAGGGTGGTGCTTGCAATCATTGTTCTTCCTCTGTTAACCATGGTTACCTGCAAGGAAACACGTGCCGTCATCATTGCTTTGCACAAAAAGGGCTTCACAGGCAAGGATATTGCTGCTAGTAAGATTGCACCTAAATCAACAATTTATTGGATCATCAAGAACTTCAAGGAGAGAGGTTCAATTGTTGTGAAGAAGGCGTCAGGGCGCCCAAGAAAGTCCAGCAAGCGCCAGGACCGTCTCCTAAAGTTGATTCAGCTGCGGGATCAGGGCAGCAGGCAGGTGTGAGTGCATCTGCACGCACAGTGAGGTGAAGACTTTTGGAGGATGGCCTGGTGTCAAGAAGGGCAGCGAGGAAGCCACTTCTCTCCAGGAAAAACATCAGGGACAGACTGATATTCTGTAAAAGGTACAGGGATTGGACTGCTGAGGACTGGGGTAAAGTCATTTTCTCTGATGAATCCCCTTTCCGATTGTTTGGTGCATCCGGAAAACACTTTGTCCGGAGAAGACAAGGTCAGCGCTACCATCAGTCCTGTGTCATGCCAACAGTAAAGCATCCTGAGACCATTCACTCACTCACAATTATGCCTAAGAACACAGCCATGAATAAAGAATGGTACCAACACATCCTCAGAGAACAACTTCTCCCAACCATCCAAGAACAGTTTGGTGACGACCAATGCCATTTCCAGCATGATGGAGCACCTTGTCATAAGGCAAAAGTGATAACTAAGTGGCTCGGGGAACAAAACATCAACATTTTGGGTCCATGGCCAGGAAACTCCCCAGACCTTAATCCCATTGAGAACTTGTGGTCGATCCTCAAGAGGCGGGTGGACAAACAAAAACCCACAAATTCGGACAAACTCCAAGCATTGATTATGCAAGAATGGGCTGCCATCAGTCAGGATGTGGTCCAGAAGTTAATTGACAGCATGCCAGGGCGGTTTGCAGAGGTCTTGAAAAAAGAAGGGTCAACACTGCAAATATTGAACCTTTGCATAAACTTTATGTAATTGTCAATAAAAGCCTTCGACACTTATGGAATGCTTGTAATTATACTTCCATAGTAACATCTGACAAAAATATCTCATAATATTTTACATTTTCGTCATTTAGCAGATGCTCTTCTCCAGAGCGACTTACAAATTGGTGCATTCACCTTATGATAGCCAGTGGGACAACCACTTTACAATATATATATATATATATATATATATATATATATATATATATATATATATATATATATTATTATTTTTTCATAACACTGAAGCAGCGAACTTTGTGAAGACCAATACTTGTGTCATTCTCAAATCTTTTGACCACGACTGTACGCTATGTCTCCACACACCTAGGCCTGTGCTATTGTGTTATTATGGTGCTAACTATATTGAATCATGACGTCAGTGATCTTCAGGTCGGAAAGTCAGATCTCTAGAAAGAGGCCAGAGTTCCCCACTTGGAATTCCTAGTTGGATGACTGTTCAAAACACATTTTTCCAGTCGGAGCTAATTTTTCCCCCAATTTCCCAGTTGTCTTAAATACATTGAAGTTGGAAGTCGGAGATTTGCCAGCTCCGAGTTCTCAGTTATTTTGAACACGGCATCAAAAAAAATTATGCCATGTAAAATTACATAGAATTGCATGAAATGCGTTCATGAAAGGCCAAACAGTTCCCAGACCCTAGGACACCATTTTTTTTCTCCCATGTGTGCAACTTCTGTAAGTGCCTCTACTCTACTGCTCTATGCCACTACGCAAATGTGATGTAATGCATGCAACGCTTTATTATAACGTATTTGGTACCTCAGAGCTCCCCAGGTCACCCCCCTCTCGCGCTCACTTTTTGTTCCGGCAACTCCCGATTTACAAATTAAGCACAAGATTCCTTTCCCTTTCCTTTACTTAATAAGCAAACCTGGTCAGAGCCAGAAAGGGCCATAGGAGCTGGAGATAATCTCTTGTTTCTGTATCGAGGCAGCTTGATGTACAATAACAACCCCCTGGAACAGGACGCTAACAGGGAATATGGGTCGCGGTCTGTTCAAAAGCAGTGCACTACATAGGGAATAGGGTGCCATTTGGGATGCATCGACAGTAAAAGAGAAGGCATTAGTGTGAAACAACGTTTGTCCATATGTAACGCCGTTTGGATCATTGCGTGTCAAAAAGAAAGTATACGTCAAAATAACACTACTTGTTGACCAATCAGGACCTGAGTATGATCACAATCATTTAACGCGTTCATTATTTTTTAAAAGTAGTTATTACACTACCACTTCTATTTCATATGTCACAGCGATAACAAATCAATTTATAACATTTTTGACATGCGTTTTTCTGGAATTTTTTGTTGTTATTCTGTCTCTCACTGTTCAAATAAACCTACCATTAAAATTATAGACTGATCATGTCTTTGTCAGTGGGCAAACGTACAAAATCAGCAGGGGATCAAATACTTTTCCCCCTCACTGTATTCACCGATACATGATGCTGGTAAAGCGCTGTCTCGTCCACCAGACATACAGTTACTTCGCTCTGGGAAAGTGCTGCTCAGAAAAGAAGCTAGCTAGCTGATTGATGCAGACAATGCTTTCCCCCCAAAACATAGCAAAACGACATCATCTGTTTCAGTAGCTATGGTTAGCTAACTTACTATCTATCTAGGTGTCATCATCTAAAATATCCCTAACTCATAAGACAGTTTAGTTTTCGTATATTTTGGTTGATGATGGTCTGACCCCGGTCCGGTCAAGCCACACTAGCCAGATGAAGCTACCTAGCGTTAGCTTGGGGCTAGGTACTAGCTGGCTAGCTGCTTAACTATAGCGTTAGCTTGGGGCTAGGTACTAGCTGGCTAGCTGCTTAACTATTGCGTTAGCTTGGGGCTAGGTACTAGCTGGCTAGCTGCTTAACTATAGCGTTAGCTTGGGGCTAGGTACTAGCTGGCTAGCTGCTTAACTATAGCGTTAGCTTGGGGCTAGGTACTAGCTGGCTAGCTGCTTAACTATAGCGTTAGCTTGGGGCTAGGTACTAGCTGGCTAGCTGCTTAACTATAGCGTTAGCTTGGGGCTAGGTACTAGCTGGCTAGCTGCTTAACTATAGCGTTAGCTTGGGGCTAGGTACTAGCTGGCTAGTGTTGGTGAAACCATACAGGAGAGGAACGACACTAGCTGCTTAACTATAGCGCTAGCTTGGGGCTAGGTACTAGCTACCTAGCTGCTTAACTATAGCGTTAGCTTGGGGCTAGGTACGAGCTGGCTAGCTGCTTAACTATAGCGTTAGCTTGGGGCTAGGTACTAGCTGGCTAGCTGCTTAACTATAGCGTTAGCTTGGGGCTAGGTACTAGCTGGCTAGCTGCTTAACGATAGCGTTAGCTTGGGGCTAGGTACTAGCTGGCTAGCTGCTTAACTATAGCGTTAGCTTGGGGCTAGGTACTAGCTGGCTAGCTGCTTAACTATAGCGTTAGCTTGGGGCTAGGTGCTAGCTGGCTAGCTTGTTTAGTTTGTTATCCTGATAGCTAACAAGTTATTTTTATGAACTGAAGTTACAAACATCTAAACTGTCATCAATGTTGACAAAACGCTTGATTATTCGGTATTTTGACTAGCTAGGATGAATCAGGTGTAACTGCTTGGGATATGGCTGGCTGGCTGGCTGACAGCAGCAGGATCACCATCCTATCTCCCTTGCCTCTGGGATGGTTGCATGGGAGAATGTTGTACTACATAGCTAACATTTTGGATCCTGCTCGTTTGATCCCAGATGCTCACAGATGTTTTCCCATTTGGTCGAACAACAATGTCTTACTACCAATGCAGTGTTTTAAACACATCTTGGCCGGAGCGTGTGCTTGTTAGCAGAAGTTTTTTTGTTTTTACATTTCCGACAGTGCTGACTGACAATAGTGGTGGCGCTTGTCTTGCGTTTGCAAATTCAGTGCACACAACATTCTATAACCGAATTGTGTTATTTGACGTGACACACTATGACCCAAACGGCATTCCGTACGTCCACCCTCATTCAGGAGCTACATGGCTATCTGGTCAGGTCTTGAGATGCTTCTAGAACATTCACTTAATTCTATAAAATTTTCTGTCATGTGACCTGGCTGTCCTAGCACTTCCTGTAGTTTAGTGTACTTCCTGTCTGTCTGTCTGTCTGTAGGGCCAAAGGAGGCCTTTAGAGACAGGAGCTGCAGCTGTATCTACAGACAGACAGACGGACATCTAATGTGACCAATAGAAACAGAGCAGGTTAGACCCGCCCCCATCAACATAACAGCCAATCGCAGAGCTGGACCTTCATTGTGCACCGTTTAAATCTTGTCCAATCAAAGCAATGAACAGTGACATTTCTGAGAGGATCATTAAAACATAAGCCAATCACCTTACAGTTGTCCAGTAAAGTAAATCCGCTGGAAACCTTTAACCATTTTGGTGCAATTTGCAAAACATCTTGAATAGAATGAAATGTATCTGTATACTCCACAGACAGACGGTCTGAAACGGTCCGTTATTCCCTATACAGTGCACTGCTTTGACCAGAGACCCCCATGGGCCCTGTGCACTACGTAGGGAATAGGGTTCATATCGGACACGACCACATGGAGGGCGTTAGCCTGGTGTCTGTCTGTCTGTTACCTATCCAACTACACTAGTGTCTGTCTGTCTGTCTGTCTGTCTGTCTGTTACCTATCCAACTACACCAGGGATCCTCCCTATATACTGCTCCTATACACACACCTGTCTATCTCAACACTAGCTCTGTTCCAGGGCATTACTGCCAGACGTAACACCCTGGACCAGAGCCATCTCCACATCAACCCTGGTCTCTACTACTCACAGTTCATATTCACTCACTAGGCTTTAAAAACTTAACTTTAAAATAATAATATCTTTCTGGTATTAAATAATCTGATATAAAAACACAAAAGTAAAAGTTACACACCCCCCCTCCCCGCATATGTCCATCACATCCCCCCAAAACAGTTGTCAAGGTAACAACATCTCCATGCAATACAGGAGTCCATGCAGTACCAGTTTATATTGCAGCTAAATTATTTTTGTTTATGTTTTGTTATATTCTTTGCAAAGCGGCACAAACATGTGGAAAAGCTTGATAGGTGGTTTGGCCAGCTCTCTTTTCATAGAGTTATTATAACGTAGACAGAGGTTTGGAATAACTATCTGGGATTACAAGGAACAAGATTCTTCTTCTAGCTCAGTCCTGTCTATGGCATGGGAGGAGAGGAGAGGAGACAGGCTGAGTTCAGGGTCATATTCATTAGTGTACACCGTAATGAAACGTTTTACAACGAAAATGAGTTTCTTATTGGACAAGTTCAGGTAGTCCCTCCCTCCCAGCTTCGGTCCTTTTTCTTCCGTTTGGTGTCTAGTGAATACAACCGTGACCTGTAGGGTCCATATAGTCTGTAGCCTGGGGCCTCGATGGTCTGTAGCCTGTAGTCAGTCTGCAGTCTGTAGTCAGTCTGTAGTCTGGGGCCTCGATGGTCTGCAGTCTGTAGTCAGTCTGTAGTCAGTCTGCAGCCTGTAGTCAGTCTGTAGCCTGTAGTCAGTCTGTAGCCTGTAGTCAGTCTGTAGCCTGTAGTCAGTCTGTAGCCTGTAGTCAGTCTGTAGTCTGTAGTCAGTCTGTAGTCTGTAGTCAGTCTGTAGTCTGTAGTCAGTCTGTAGTCTGTAGTCAGTCTGTAGTCTGTAGTCAGTCTGCAGCCTGTAGTCAGTCTGTAGTCTGTAGTCAGTCTGCAGCCTGTAGTCAGTCTGTAGCCTGTAGTCAGTCTGCAGCCTGTAGTCAGTCTGTAGCCTGTAGTCAGTCTGTAGCCTGTAGTCAGTCTGTAGCCTGTAGTCAGTCTGCAGCCTGTAGTCAGTCTGTAGCCTGTAGTCAGTCTGTAGCCTGTAGTCAGTCTGTAGCCTGTAGTCAGTCTGCAGTCTGTAGTCAGTCTGTAGTCTGTAGTCAGTCTGTAGCCTGTAGTCAGTCTGTAGTCTGTAGTCAGTCTGTAGCCTGTAGTCAATCTGTAGTCTGTAGTCAGTCTGCAGCCTGTAGTCAGTCTGCAGCCTGTAGTCAGTCTGCAGTCTGTAGTCAGTCTGTAGCCTGTAGTCAGTCTGCAGTCTGTAGTCAGTCTGTAGCCTGTAGTGTTGATGGGTCCATAGGCTATAGTCAGTCTGCAGTCTGTAGTCAGTCTGTAGCCTGTAGTCAGTCTGCAGCCTGTAGTCAGTCTGCAGCCTATAGTCAGTCTGCAGCCTGTAGTCAGTCTGTAGCCTGTAGTCAGTCTGTAGCCTGTAGTCAGTCTGCAGCCTGTAGTCAGTCTGTAGCCTGTAGTCAGTCTGTAGCCTGTAGTCAGTCTGTAGCCTGTAGTCAGTCTGTAGCCTGTAGCGTTGATGGGTCCATAGGCTGTATTCAGTCTGTAGCATGGGAAGCTCAGCCCAAGTCCTCCTCTTCCCCCTAGCTACCACCACTATCCACCCCCTAGCTACCACCACTATCCACCCCCTAGCTACCACCACTATCCACCCCCTAGCTACCACCACTATCCACCCCCTGCTACCCCCTAGCTACCACTCTCCCGTCAGTTTGGTGCTTTGGTCCCGTTTTGGTGGGGCAGGGCGCGGCCCCCGTCGTATCGTTGCATAGCCTGAGGACATGTACCCGTGGCCCCCGCCCTGCCCCCCCCTCTGCTGGTCCAGCAGCAGCTCAGGGGGCGGAGGGGGGAGGGCCATGTCGTCCATGGAGACGGGCTCCAGCCGGGATGAGCCGTGACGCGTGAGGGAGCCGTGACGAGAGATGGATTTCCTCTTCAAGGTCCGGTTCAGGTCCTCCAGGAAGTTGGGTTGGACCGAGGAGAGGGTACCACCCACCCCCTTAGGACCCCCGGGGAGGGTGGGGGGCAGGGGACAGCTGAAGGGCGGGGGGGACAGGGGTAAGGGGTCCTGGACCGTGTTGCTCCGGGACAGCCTGTGGAGTGTCGGAGGTGGAGTCTTCTTCAGCGACTGGGTCTTCCATGATGATTGGCTGACGGGGTGGGAGATGGGCGTGGCCTGCGGCTGGGGGTTGACGACTGCGACCCTGGGGGCCCCCGGGTGGAGCTCAGAGGGGAGGGGGGGGGGGGGGGAGCAGCTCAGAGTCGGGAGGAGGAGGGGGGAAGTAATCGAGCTCTGGAAGAGGAGAGGTGAAGTCTCCACTGGGCTGGCGGTGCTGAGGAGGTGAGGGGAAGTCTCCACTGGGCTGGCGGTGCTGCCCTGTCTGCAGACCCTGGAGGGCTAGAGGGAGTGCTGACAGGTTCAGCTTGCCTGGTTTAGGAGGAGCAGGAGGCCCCAAGTCCTTAGCAGGAGATCCAGAGGTGGTGGCGATGGAGGAGTTGCAGCAGCCAAGGCCAGGCTGGGCAAACTTGCTGACCAGAGACTCCACCTTCTTAGGCTGCCTCTGGACCTGGACCTCCTCCTGGTACTCCCCTGAGGAGTTGGACTTGATGGAGGAGGCGCGCTGGGGGGTGGGAGGAGGCCCCCTCTTCCCGAAGGAGCCGGTTGAGGTGGAGGAGGGAGACTTCTTAATAGGAGAGCCCATCTTGGAAGGGGGGAGAGGGGGAGGGGCGGGGAAGTCCAGGCTGTCCTCAGGGGGAGGAGGGGGGAACTCTGGGGACTGGGGGGGGATCTGACCCCCTGGCTGCCATCTTGGTTTGGCCTTGACAGCCGGGGGGGACTGGGGGGGCAGGGGAGCTCCAGGAAACTGGTTGACTATCTGTTTGACCAGGGAAGGGTTCGGGGAGATTGGGGCGGACAGGGGGAGGGTCTTAGAGGAGAAGCTGTGCTGTTTGGGCATGGTGGGAGGCGGCTGATTGGGTGAATGGCCTGTTGAGAAGCTTTGCTGCTTTTTCATTGGACCAGAAGGAGGGGAGGGCGAGACTGGGGATAGGGGGATCCCTGGACCAAAGGTCTTAGGAGCAGTCTGGGGTGGGAAGACACCAGAGAAGGTTTTAGGAGGTGCGGGGGGTGACAGGGTGGGGGAGAGGGGAGAGAAGGCAGGAGGGGGAGGAGGAGGGGACTCAGGTTGGCCATCCAGGTCGGAGAAGTCGTAGTTCATATTGGGGAACTTTTGGGCCAGGAACTGCTGCAGCCCTGTGTTACTGAGAGGGAGGCACTGGTGGTCCTCCTCGGGGGGCGGAGGGGGGAGCAGGGTGCCGTTACTCTGTGGGTAGTGAAGGGGTGGCAGGGTTTGGTCCTGGGGGGGAGGAGGGGGGATGAACTGAGGAACAGGGCTGGGGGGGCCAAGCCTCAGAGAGGCCATGGCAGAGCCTGGAGAAGGCAATGAGCAGGGGTGAGGAGGGGGAGGAGGGTTGAAGTTGCTGGGAGCCAATGGCATGATGATGTAGTTGGAGGGTGCCAATGGGAGCGTGTTATAGTTGGGGAGGGGAGGGGCTGGAGGGCCTTGCTGCTGCCCCATTGGTTGGACATTGTATTGATTGGCAGCCTGGTTGGCGCCACCCTGCAGGTGGGCGATGGTGCTGTACTTAAACAGGGTTGAGGCGGTCTGGTGAGGGGGGTTGGGGAGAGGGGGAGGTGGGGGAGGAGGAGGGGGAGGGTCGGGGGGTGAGGGCAAGGATTCGGGGGAGACACTGGTGTAGCTGGTTCGGGATGGGGGGGCTGACTGGTGCATGGGGGGCAG